>NW_015168206.1:11295-17682 GCF_001447785.1 Gekko japonicus | reverse complement strand
TGCTCCCTTGTGGTTTCAACGGCGTCTAGGCATGGCTCACTTCAGATGGATTGGGGCCCGTTAGCCTGGGTCCATCTGAAATCTGGGGGAGCGGTGGCGCAGGGGATTTTCCCCCTGCTTAACTATAGCATCTGAACTGCCAAGCTTTGGCAGTTCTAGCCCCATGCTGGTGTGAGCAACCAAGCCTTGTCCCTAGCTCATCTTCTACCCAGCAATTCGAAAGCTATGGCAAGTAGATAAATTGGGGACCACCCGTAAGGGGATGGGCACACCACTCCCTCTGGGAAGGTGTTAGCTGCTGAGTGTGACTTCTGAAGGCGCGGCGAGATCGAAAGATGAAAGAGCTGTTTCAGCTTCCCTGCAGTGGAGCGAGTCGGCCAGGCGGTGGCAGTGTGGCAGCACGACATCAAGAAGCCCTGACGTCATCAGCCAACCGACAAGAATACACGGAACAAGACTGATCCAGCCCGCAGATGAAGCCTCGGCTAGCTGCAAAGTGTGTGTAATTAAAGCTGCTGTATGTTTGTCTTCCCTATCCCCCACGAATATTGTTCGTCCAAGTGTCAAAGAGTAACTGTAAATCGCTCTGAGCCCGCAGGTGTGTAGGAAAGAGCGATCAATAAATCGAAAATATAAATAAATATAAATAAATTAATCGGTTGTGGGCATTGAAACCGAGGGAGCAGCCAAGTTCTCTGGCCCCAGAGCACCAAGGAGAGCCGTCTTTCAACTCCAGCTCCCCACGTGCCCTGGAGATCTCCCGGAATCACAACTGGTCTCCACACTACAGAGCTCAGTTGACAAAATGGCCTTTGACAAAATGGCCACTTTGGGAGGTGGACTCTATGGCAGGGGCGTCGAACTCGTGTGTTACGAGGGCCGGATCTGACACAAATGAGACCTTGTTGGGCCAGGGCCATGTGTGTGTCATAAAATATAATGCCAGGTGGTGGAGATATGAACTGTATAAAGGACACAGACAGAAAGGGTGTTTTTTTACTTAAAATAAACACATGCTTAAAACCAGGGCTATTTTTGGGCAGGAACGCACAGGAACGGAGTTCCGGCTGGCTCACGAGTTGGCAACGCCCAGCAGAAACTCATTATCATAATAGGCCACACCCAACAGCAGAAACTCATTAGGATAGGCTACATTAGGGATGTGTGGCCTAACATGCAAAGGAGTTCCTGCTACAAAAAAAGCCCTAAACAGAATAAGAAGCAAAAGGTGAGTGTGGTAACATGGGAGTGTGGCCTAATATTCTAATGAGCTGTGGTGTCAGGGGTGTGGCTTAATATGCTAATGAGTTTCTGCTGTTGGGTGTGGCCTGTTATGCTAATGAGTTCCTGCTGGGCTTTTTCTACAAAAAAAGTCCTGCTTAAAACATCAGCACTCTTGCAATATATATTTTGTTTATTTAACAGTGTCTAATCACTGACACCTCTTGCTCTGAATTCTTGCATCAAAATGTCTGTGCTGCTGCAATCTTGAGTACGCTGTTCAGCTGTGTGTATCTGTAAGATGCGGACCTGTGACAACGCAGCAGCAGCAGAACTGGAAGAAGCAGCAGAAGACAGCCAGTTCCTCTGCCGGCCTGATAGAAGCCCTCTGGGGGTCTGATCCGGCCCCTGGGCCGCAAGTTTGACACCCCCTGCACTATGGCATTAAACCAGGCTGAGGTCCCTCCTCGAACTCCGCCCTCATCAGACTCCACCCTAAGTCCCCAGGAACTTCCCAACCCAGAGCCGGGAACTCTGTGCAATGGCCCCTTTCGAACCTGCTCCCTTCCCTGTTCAGCACAAGGCACAGATATTCTCCAGCCCCATCAGAAGTCAGGTTGCCAACCTCCAGGTAGGGTCTGGGGATCTCCCAGAATCACACCCTATCTCCCCTGGAGACAATGGCTGCTTTGGAGGGTGGACTCTCTGGCGGGATACCCTGCTGAGGCCCCTCCCCAAACCTCACTCTCTCCAGTTTCCCCCAGCCTCCAGGAATCTCCCAAACCGGAGTTGGCAACCCCCCAAATAATGTCTCAACGATGGCTTTAGTGTGCTTACACAGTGCGGCTGGGATTCCTCCTTCCCTCCCAAGCACATAGGGCTGCCAGTCTTTGAGGTAGGGTTGCCACCCTCCAGGTGGGGCCTGGGGATCTCTCGCTTTCACAACTGATCTCCAGCGGGCAGAGATCGGCTCCCCTGCGGAGAAGGGCTGCCTTGAAGGATGGACTCCGTGGCATCGGACCGTGCTGAGGCCCCTCCCCTCCCCAAGCCCCGCCCTCTCCCGGATCCACCCCCAAAGTCTCCAGGTATTTCCCAACCCGGATCTGGCAACCCTACTTTGAGAGAAGGCATACAGCGAGAAAGCGGGATAAGAGAGGATTTCACCGAGTGTGAGCATTACGCAGAGAGACAGCCTGCAGAGATGAAGGCCGGGCACTGAGTCTACACATGTTCTGCTCTGAAGAAGCCTCATGAAAGAGGCGTCGGAGCCAGCCTGTCCGCGGATTCGTGACCTTTTATGCTACTTGTCAACAATCCGATATTAGCACAAGAAAGACACAAAGGAGATTGTCTGTCTGCAAAAGCTTTAGATGATTGGACCGACTTGTCAACAATCCGATATTAGCACAAGAGAAACACAAAGGAGATTGTCTGCAAAAGCTTTAGATGATTGGACCATGCTTGTCAACACCGTGGAATCATTATTTTGGTGTTTATTCTTGTATGAATGTAGAAGAAGAAGGAGAAGAGATTGGATTTATACCCCGCCCTTCACTACCCAAAGGTGTCTCAGAGCGGCTTGCAAACTCCTTTCCCTTCCCCTCCCCACCACAGACACCCTGTGGGGTAGGTGGGGCTGAGAGAGCTCTGACAGAAACTGCTCTTTTTCAAGAACAGCTCTGACAGAACTATGGCTTGCCCAAGGTCATCCAGCCAGGTGCAAGTGGAGGAGTGGGGAATCAAACCCGGTTCTCCCAGATTAGAGTCTGTGCACTCAACCACTACACCAAACTGTACAGAAATAGTATTAGTATGAGTGTTATGTACGGGTCGAGCTCTTGCTACTCCAGAACAATAGCTTGCCAGGATCCTGGAACAAACCAATAGATAAGTGTTGTAATGTAAATAGCATATCACTGGGAGTGTGTGTGTTGGGTGTGGTGTCTGCAGGCTTTATAAAGCAGGGCTCCAGCCCTGCTAGTCTGTCCTTGCAGTTTGCTGAAATCACTGCATAAACTAGAGCGGATCACCGCAACGCGTCCAGAACCCAGTATTTAACCATTAGTATGGATCTATTCTTTTGAAAATCTATAAAAGGGTGATATTCCCTTCGTAAATCTATCACGGTCGTCACTGACTGTTTTCTAGCCCTCCAGAGATCGGTCCTCCTGGAGAAAACGGCTGCTTTGGAGGGCCGACTCTCTGGCATTATAACCTGCTGAGGTCACTTTCCTCCCTAAGCCCCCCCCTCCCCAGGATCCCTCCAACTCTCTAGGTATTTCCCTACCCAGAGGTGGTAGTCCTAACCCTGAACGCCGTGCTTGGTGGCGTCCTCCGCCCACCGACATCCATCCCTTCTTACTGTGATGTTGATCCGCCCCGGTCGTTACCTCAATGTCTCTCCAGGCCACGCCGGGCCCCCGACTCCTGAGGAAGTCCCGCCAGGCCTCCCCCCTGGCAGCCGCGTGGGGCACCTCTCCCAGGAGCAACTCAGCATCCCGGACAGACAGGTACCCGTCGTGGTCCGAGTCCAGCAGTTGGAAATCCCAGTAAAGCTGCAGAGGGAAAGACCAAAAACAGCCCGTTCGTCGCTTGGCCGCGGATCAGCGGCACTCCTACTGCCTACTGCTCCCTCTAAGCTGTGGAGTCCTGTCCAGGGGTTGTTTCGTAGAAAAAGAGCTAGGGGAACTCATTAGCATAACTCATTAGCATATGCCGCACCCCCTGACATCAGGGGCCCGGCGGTGGACCTGCAAGGCAGGCGGGAGTGCGAGAAGCCCCGCCAAGGCCCTCCCTGGCCCCAGGCAGGCAGGGGTGGGGAGAGGCGGGGAGGAAGCAACTTACCCTCCCTCTTCTCCTGCCTCCTCCTGGCTGAATGAGGGCTGGAAGCGGGGCGGCCGGAAGCAGGGGGCGGGGCTTCATCGTGTGCCCCGCCCCCGTACCTCACCCGGGGGGGCTGCGTTCCCCCGCGTCCCCCCCGAAATGACCTCTGGTCCTGTCCAATGCTCCCTCTAAGCTGTGGAGTCTTGTGAGCAAAAATTCTACTTTGTGAGCTACTAGCATTAAAGTTGTGAGCGAGCAATTTGGCTGCTCCTTAAATTAGTTTGCTCTGGAGCCCTCCTTCCTGAGCTGAGGCGAAAATGCGCAAGCCGGAGGCTGAAAAAACTGTGAGCCGGCTTACACTAACTCAGCTTAGAGGGAACACTGGTCCTGTCAGCAAAAATGCTACTTTGTGAGCTCCTGGCATTAAAGGTTGTGAGGGAGCGATTTGATTGCTGCATAGATTAGTTTGCTCTCGAGCCCTCCTTCCTAAGCGAAGACAAAAATCAGCTGTTGTAGATTTCCCGGGCTGTCTGGCCGTGGTCTTGGCATTGCAGGACCTGTCGTTTTGCCAGCAGCTGTGACTGGCATCCTCTGAGGTATAACACAGAAAGACGGAGTACTCTCTGTGTCAAGGTGAGAAGAAGGAAAATGGTAGGCAGGTAATTTCTATCTACTCAGGAAGGTGGGGTAGGGCTGAGTCATAATCTTGTAGGAGTTCCCCAGGCTGTGACATGCTACAACCCCTACAAAATAAAGACTCAGCCTTATACGTGCAAGGCATTCCATCTCTCTGATCAATAAAGCTTTACTTACTTAAGGACTGGCTGTTGATACTGAGTTATTGGGAACCCTGACAAGAGGGTACCATAAAATCCGACGGTCAAAGGAAGCGAAAGCGGCATGCAATGCAGAGGGCAATTTCTGTTCCAACGTGGGTTTCGTAAAACAACAGAGGGAAAAGCCAGTGCAAAATCGCCCTAAGTTGCCTCCAGATTCCTGTTAATATCTGCAAGTATTTCAGACCTGCAAGTATTTCATGGGGGTGGGGGATGTGAATTTCAGCCATTTTTACTCCGACGATCTGGACTCGTTGGCCTTTCTTGACCATTCCGACCCTCCCTCCGCTCATGTCCGGCTCACCTGCTGCTTCAGGTAGCTCCGTTGTCCTGCTTCCAGTAAAGTCTCCAGCAGCCGGTCCGAGCAGCAGCCCCCCCATGGCTGGCCTCCAAAGACCTAAAGAATTGGGGGTTTTTTTTTACTAGTAGTCCTGAAGACCAACTCGCTGGGACCCAGACGGACAGGGAGGGGGTACCCCAAGTTACACGTTATGCTCACTTGCAACCCTCCTGGGGAAGAAAATACCACCTCCCCAGGGCTAGATTGGGTCAGGAAAATGATGTGGGGGGGAGGCGGAAGGTCCTTCCCATCCACTGTGGTCCTAATCTGAAACAGGTAGGGTTATGGAATCATAGAACCATAGAGTTGGAAGGGGCCTTAGAGGCCATCTAGTCCAACCCTCTGCCCAAATGCAGGACCAGCCTAAAGCATCTCTGACAAATATTAATCCAGCCTCTTCTTGAAAGCTGTCAGCGAAGGGGAGCTCACCCCCTCCCTAGGCAGCTGATTCCACCTTTGAACCACTCTGACCGTGGAAAAGTTTTTCCCCATATCCTGCCCTCCTTCAAAGGACAGCCTTTCAGATATTTAAAGAGAGCAATCCTGTCCCCCCTCAGTTTCCTCATCTCCAAACTAAACATCCCCAAGGCCCTTAGCCTTTCCTCGTAGGGCTCGGTCTCCAGATCCTTGATCATCCTCATCACTCTCTTCGGCACCCTCTCAATTTTGCCCACATCCTTTATGAAGTGAGGCCAACTCTGGGTTTGGAAATACTTGGAGATTTGGGGGTATCACTTGGGGAGAGTTGGGTTTGGGGAGGGGATGGACCTCAGCACCAGAGGTGGGGTTACCAACTCTGGGTAGACGCCCTGTATCATGTGACAACCAATGTTTCTGAGCCTAGAAATCTTTTGATTCTTCCTCTGCTCCAAAATATAGATCATATGGAAAATATTCCCTCTTTTATTAGAAGATAATAGTAGAGCCGGGGGTCATTTCCTGCAGGAGCGCACAGGAGCAGAGCTCCAGCAGTAAAGAGCCCAGGGGGCAGGCACATGGAACAGGCCCCACCCCATGCTCCCAGCACCTGGGTGGTGTGGGGCGGTGGCTTGATTGGGGGGGTGGGGCCTTGATGGGGGATGAGGAGCCGTGGAGGGATGGCGGGGGCTTGATTGGGGTGGGTGGGAGAGACTCCCTCCCCATCTGTTTGCCCTCTTTCTTTCTTTC
>NW_015168206.1:0-11140 GCF_001447785.1 Gekko japonicus | reverse complement strand
CCTCCTTCTTTCCTTCTTTTTCCTTCCTTCCTGCACAGATATGTGCGTCCCCCCCCCAGACAGCAATCCAAAACAGTTCAGTGGCAGCTGCCTTCCTCAGACATTAGTAGAAATTGAGATCTCTGAGTCTTTTTATCCCAGCTGGAGGGTGGGAGCGGCATTGTAAAGAATGCTGGTAAAGGGTGCAAAGATACCATGCAGATTGTGATCATCTTGAACAGAGCAGAGTCAGGGTCAAAAAATCACCGTCTGTAGTGGGATAAGACTCCTATGTCTCTGTTCAGCTCTGGGGGAACCGTTGTTCTGAACTTGTAAATGAACTCCAGTTCAGCGATCTCACGTTGCGATCTCCCCTTGAAGCTTCTCTGTTCGAGGACTGCCACTTTTAGGTCAGGAATGGAACACCCTGGAAGTCTGAAATGTTCTCCCACTAGTTTTTGAGTTGAGGGACTTTATTATTATTTATTCGATGTACTAATCACCCTATCCCAGCTTACGCCAGGCTCTGGGTGATGTACAAAGGGGCATAATGCCATAAAATATACAAAACATTTCAATATACAACTCAATAAAAATTTAAATTCAGAATAAAATATCCAAGATGGCGTCCTATAATGTTGTTTTATCCCAGTTCTGGAACTCAGAACAAAAGAGGGGGGGGGAGGGTGCCAGCCAATAAGGAAACTGTTGGTGCCCTCAACCAAAAGCTTGCTGGAACATCTCCTTCTTACAGGCCCTGTGGGATTGCATAAGATCCTTCAGGGCCCTGATGTCATTTGGCAGAGAGTTCCGCCGAGTCGGGGCGACAACTGATAAGGCCCTGCCCCCGGATGAGGACAGCCAAACATAGTTTATAAAACGATGCATGGGGTGGAGAATGTTGACAAACAGAACTTTTCCTCCCTCTACCAAAATACTAGAACTCGGGTATATCCGATGAAGCTGGTAGGCAGTAGGTTCAGGGTAGACAAAAGGAAATACCTCTTTGCACAGTGAGTGACTTAAAATGTGGAATTCGCCGCCGGAGGATGTAGCGACGGCCACAGGCGTAGATGGCTTTAAAAGGGGATTCGAATGATGCTCTACCCCTTTTTCATATCAACAAGCTGCCGACTTGAAAGCAGAAACGACGTCAACTTATGGGCTGATCTCTCTCTTTTGGCATTCTATTTCATGAATTGATTAGTAGTTGGATATTGTGTTGTTCGTAAGTTTACACTGAGTTAATTCGTCAGAATCGCCAAAATTCTTATTCCTATGGTACTACAGTTGAATGTCAGACAACCTTATCATTGAAAGTGAAACAGATAAGAATTCTATGGTTGATCAAGGTTTCTATGTATTTTACAGTATTCACTATTCCAAAATACTTGTATCTTTGATGTATGTTGAAAAATCTTCCAATAAAAATTTAAATTAAAAAAGAAAAGGGGGGATTAGACAGATTCGTGGAGGAGAGGTCGATCGGTGGTTCCTAGCCATGGACTGATTCCGCAAAAGCAGTTGTTCCGCCCTCGGTCTCCCGTTTTCCCTGGTTGTACTGCTCAATTTCCCACTATTTGCTGCATGGCCGCATTTTGACCCGCATCTCCCCCCCGATTTCCCCCGTGTCTTCTTGATCCTAAAAAATAAGGAGATGCAGGGGAGATCGGGGGGGAGATGTGGGTCAAAACGTGGCTACACAGCAAATAGTGGGAAATTGATCAGTACGACTGGGAGAAATGGGAGACAGAAGACGGAACAACTCATTTTGCAGACTCGGTCCCGATGACTAAAGGGGAACCTCCCCATTCAGAGGTAGTCAGTCTCTGAATCCCAGAGCCAGGACGCAACGTCAGGGGAAGGCCTCGGTCTCTCTGCCCTGTTGTTGGCCCACCAGAGAGACTGGTTGGCCACTGTGTGAGACAGGAGGCTGGACTAGATGGACCCTCACTGGTCTGATCCAGCAGGGCTCTTCTGAGGTTCTTATGAAGGCCTCGGCCTCTCTGCCCTGTTGTTGGCCCTCCAGAGGACCTGGTTGGCCACTGTGTGAGACAGGAGGCTGGACTAGATGGACCCTCACTGGTCTGATCCAGCAGGGCTCTTCTGATGTTCTCTGCCCTGTTGTTGGCCCATCAGAGGGACTGGTTGGCCACTGTGTGAGACAAGAGGCTGGACTAGATGGACCCTCACTGGTCTGATCCAGCAGGGCTCTTCTGATGTTCTCTGCCCTGTTGTTGGCCCACCAGAGGGACTGGTTGGCCCTTGTGTGAGACGGGATGCTGGACTAGATGGACCCTCACTGGTCTGATCCAGCAGGGCTCTTCTGATGTTCTTATGAAGGCCTCAGCCTCTCTGCCCTGTTGTTGGCCCTCCAGAGAAACTGGTTGGCCCTTGTGTGAGACAGGATGCTGGACTAGATTGACCCTCACTGGTCTGATCCAGCAGGGCTGGTGTTCTTATGAAGGCCTCTGCCTCTCTGCCCTGTTGTTGACCCACCAGAGGAACTGGCTGGCCCCTGTGTGAGACAGGATGCTGGACTAAATGGACCACTGGTCTGATCCAGCAGGGCTCTTCTGATGATCTTATGAAGGCCTTTGCCTCTCTGCCCTGTTGTTGGCCCACCAGAGGAACTGGCTGGCCACTGTGTGAGACAGGATGCTGGACTAGATGGACCACTGGTCTGATCCAGCAGGGCTCTTCTGATGTTCTTATGAAGGCCTCGGCCTCTCTGCCCTGTTGTTGGCCCACCAGAGGAACTGGTTGACCCCTGTGTTTGAGACAGGAGGCTGGGCTAGATGGACCACTGGTCTGATCCAGCGGGGCTCTTCTGATGTGTTGTGAATTTTATGTCATACCTTGTCCATTTAATTCTTTGCACAGGGTCTGACCTGTTTGTCTGGTGTCGAGAGCTGAAGGACAGGAGACCCTTTGCTATTCTGAGAGCCGGAAACCTTCGATCGGGCCTCTCGTGGCTCTCCTCACTCACCTGGTGGACGGCAGCGCGGAGCTGGGCCCGATCCGTTGAAGTCTGGAACAACCCGTGGTGGAGGCAGTGCAAGTCCCGCATGCCCCGGCTTTGGAGACTGGATCCTCTCGCGTCCATTGGGACGGTTTGCAGGACACAACGCTTCTGTCAAGGAAATGGACACAGTCACGGCTGGGCGCACCTCCCAGATCTTTTCCCCCCGCCCTTGTCGGAAATGAGTCACCTTGAGAGCAGAGAAGATTGGGCGGAAAGCATCCAAAAGCCAGACACGACACCAGAGTCGTGGGGGTTCCACTGTACCATGGGGTTGTCAACTTTGGGTTGGGAAATTCCTGGAGATTCGGGGCAGTGGTCGAGCTTGGGGAGGGCAAGGTTCAGCGAGGGGCAGGGACTTCAACAGGGTATAATGATGCCATTTTATCTATTGATTGATTACTTTCTATTTATACCCCGCCTTGCCAGCGCAAGCTGGCTCAAGGTGGCGTAGAACAAGTTAAAATACAATGAAAACAATAAAATACAATAAAGATTTCACATAAACAAACAATGTACATAAAGCGCAAGGAAGAGCCGATGGCAACTGCTATGGGATGGTTCGCTGTAGGAAGGCCAATACCCAAAATTGTAACACAAGGGCCGTAGCCTGTTCAGCTTTCGATAGCTCATTCATCAGTGGCGGCTCCGAATCGAAGGCCTGGTGGAAGAGCTCCGTTTTAGAAGAAGAGGAGATTGGATTTATACCCCGCCCTTCACTACCCAAAGGTGTCTCAGAGCAGCTTACAGACTCCTCTCCCTTCCCCTCCCCACAACAGACGCCCTGTGAGGTAGGTGGGGCTGAGAGAGCTCTTGACAGAAATGGCTCTTTTTCAAGAACAGCTCTTATCAGAACTATGGCTTGCCCAAGGCCATCCAGGCAGGTGCAAGTGGAGGAGTGGGGGATCAAACCCGGTTCTCCCTGATTAGAGTCCACGCACTTAACCACGACATCAAACTGCGGAACTGTACGAGGTCCCACAGGGCCCTGATGTCTTCCAGGAGCTCGTTCCACCAGTGTGGAGCCGCCACTGAGAAGGCCGTAGCCCTGGTGATGGCCAATCTGGCGTCTTTCAAACCATGGAGAGTCAGGCGACCTTCCGAAGCAGCCATGTTCTCCAGGGGAGCTGATCTCTGCTGTCTTCTTGAGGTCTATTGTGAGTCCAGAAGTCCTCCAGGCCCACTCCTGGAGGTTGGCGACCTTAGGTGCCCAGAGTCACCTGCAAGGTGCCCCCTTTTTCATGTCCTCCTCCTACAGCCTCAGTTCACACTAACTTTCTACATTTCTGTAACACTTGAGAAAAAGACTCAGTATGGCAAAGAGCAATTCTGAAACTTCCTAATTAAAAACAAATTATATTATATATAGCTGCCGTAGATTTTCAGCGTAGACCCTTTTGTGTTTTTCAGGACAGGATAGGGCATGGTTCCCTGTCCTGGAAAACACAAAAGGCTCTACATCTGACAATAGCACGACAGATAAGATTAGAATTCCAACAGCCAGTCCACATGCAAAAGAACCTCCTCAGGAAAGCTCCTCCATTAGCATGTTCATAGCCTGGGGGACTCCTACAAGATCATGACTCAGCCCTACCCCACCTTCCGGAGTAGATAGAAATGACCTGCCTATCGTTTTTGTTGTCGCCTTGACACAGAGAAAGAACCTCCTCAGGAAACAGGAAACCTCCTCAGGAAACAATCCATATACAAAAGAACCTCCTCAGGAAAGCTCCTCCATTAGCATGTTCATAGCCTGGGGGACTTCTACAAGAGAATGACTCAGCCCTACCCCTCTTTCCTGAGTAGATAGAAATGACCTGCCTATCATTTTTGTTCTCGCCTTGACACAGAGAAAGAACCTCCTCAGGAAATAGGAAACCTCCTCAGGAAACAATCCATGTACAAAAGAACCTCCTCAGGAAAGCTCCTCCATTAGCATGTTCATAGCCTGGGGGACTCCTACAAGAGAATGACTCAGCCCTACCCCTCCTTCCTGAGTAGAGAGAAATTACCTGCCTACCCTTTTTCTTCTCCTCACCTTGACACAGAAAGTCCTCCCTCTTTCTGTGTGATACCTCTGAGGATGCCAGTCACAGCTGCTGGCGAAACGTCAGGTCCTACAGTGCCAAGACCACGGCCACACAACCCGGGAAATCAACAGCAGCTAATGAACTCCAAGAAGACAGAGTATGAGTGAAGGAGACAGAATAGTGTTCCCTATGACAACCCAAGAAGGTATCTGTAATTTATGGTCTCCAGCCTCCAGCTAAGGCCTGGAAATACAACTGACAACAGAGATCACTTTCCGGATGAACAGAGGTCAGCTCCCCTGGAGAAAATGGCTGCTTTGGAAAGTGGGCTCTGTGGCGTTACAGCCCGCTGATGCCAGTCACAGCTGCTGGCGAAACGTCAGGTCCTACAGTGCCAAGACCACGGCCACACAACCCGGGAAATCAACAGCAGCTAATGAACTCCAAGAAGACAGAGTATGAGTGAAGGAGACAGAATAGTGTTCCCTATTACAATCCAAGAAGGTATCTGTAATTTAGGGTCTCCGGCCTCCAGCTAAGGCCCGGAAATATCCTGGAATTACAACTGACAACAGAGATCCCTCCCCTGGAGAAAATGGCTGTTTTGGAAAGTGGACTCTGTCAGGCGTTACAGCCCACCGAGGTCCTTCCTCACCCCAAACAATGGTCTCCCCACACTGCACCCCCAAACGTCCCGGAAATTCCCAGCCCAGAGTTGGCGACCCTATATAATTCTGGCTGGTTGGTTTCACACACACCCCACACCTCTTCCCCATTATGCTGCCTATTAAAAGAAATGGTAGGAGCTGCGGTGGCTCAAGTGGTTAAGACTCTGAACTGCAGGCTGTGGAAGGTTGGTAGTTCAGCAGTTCGAGACCCGAGTGTGCTGCATGACGGAGTGAGCTCCCATCTCTAGTTCCAGCTCCTGCCAACCTAGCAGTTCGAAAGCAAGAAATTGCAAGTCGATAAATAGGTATCACTTCGGTGGGAAGGTCACAGCGTTCCGTGCGCCTTGGTGTTTAGTCATGCCGGCCACGTGACCACGGAAACGTCTTTGGACAGCGCTGGCTCTTCGGCTTTGAAACGGAGATGAGCACCGCAACCCTAGAGTCGGATTCGACTGGCTTTCGAGCAAGGGAACCTTTACCTTTAACTTTAAAAGAAATGGACCACAGTGAATATGGCCTACGTGCAAACTGTGAGCTTTGAGACAGACCTTGGAGCTTTTTGAAGGACACTCCGCAGCCTCCCCGTTCCCCACCTTTAGAGCAGCGTTCCCTCTAAGCTGAGTCAGTGTGAGCTAGCTCACAGTTCTTTAGCCTCCGGCTCACACATTCTTGCCTCAGCTCAGGAAGGATGGGCCTCCAGGACAAACTAATTCATGCAGGAGCCAAACCGCTTGCTCTCAACTTTAATGCCAGGAGCTCACAGGTTAGGATTTTTGCTCACAGGACTCCACAGCTTAGAGGGAGCGTTGCTTTAGAGGAGGGGAAGATTCTCAGCAACGTGAGTGGTCATGAACACACCACTGGTGCCGGAGGGGGCGGCTGTGGTTCTGCTCCTTCATCGCTGCACCGGGCCCAAGTGGGGATGCCAGCCTCCAGGCGGGACCTGGGGCTCTCCCAGAATTCCAGTTCATCTCCAGACTACAGGGATCAGTTCCCCCCGGGGAGAAAATGGATGCTTTGAGAAGGCAGACTCCATGGCATTGTACCCCACCGAGGTCCCTGTCCTCCCCGGGCTCCACCCCCAAATCTCCAGGAGTTTCCCGACCTGGAGGTGGCAACACCACCCCTCCCCCACCTAGCAATTCTAAGCCAGGCTGGCATTCCTTCTCTGACTGCTCGGGTTGCCAACTGGAAATGTCATCCCAGGCCTGGAAATGTCCTGGAATGACAACTGAGCGAGCTTCCTGATGACAGAGATCAGTTCCCCTGTAGAAAACGGCTGCTTTGGAGGGGGGGCTCTATGGCTTTGCACCCCACTGAGGGGTCCCTGTCCTCCCCAGGCTCCACACACACACACACACCCGTTTTCCAGGAGTCTCCAATCTGGCAACCCTCACCCCCCCCCCCAATTGCCGGGGGCACCTGGCAACCCTCGGTCCAGGGGGATTGTGAGGAGGCTGGGGCCACATCAGTGGAGGACGGCCCAAACCAGAACCCAAATGCCTACCTGGTCACTCCAAACTCCTCTAGCCCACCTGCGGAGAGCCCCCCTCCCGGGGCCAATGGAGCCCAAGAGGAAGGCAGGCGAGACCTCTGCACCGTGTCCTTGCAGGCAGGCGGGACTCAATAATTCATGGCCTCCCAGGTACCTTTGTCTGTGGATACCTGAGAATGCCAGGAGGCAAGAGTACCTGCAGCAGTGTTGCTATTCCCAGACTGAGCCAGGACAGATTAACGTCCTGCCTGGGTCACCCCGCAATTTCTTTCTTTCTTTCTTTCGTTCTTTCTTTCTTTTTCTTTCTTTTGTCTGTCTCTCTCCTCTTTCTTTGTCTCTCTCTCTCTTTCTTTCTTTCGCTCTTTGGTCCTGTCTCTCTTTCTCTCTCTCTCTTTCTTTCTGTCTTTCTGTGTCTCTCTGTTTCTTCCTCTCTTTCTTTCGTCTGTCTCTCGCTTCCTCTCCCAGACCTGCCTGGGTCACCCCGCTTCTTTCTTTCTTTCTTTCTTTCTTTCTTTCTTTCTTTCTTTCTTTCTTTCTTTCTTTCTTTCTTTCTTTCTTTCTTTCTTTCTTTCTTTCGTCTGTCTCTCTCCTCTCTTTCTTTCTCTCTCTCTCTTTCTTTCTGTCTTTCTTCCTGTCTCTATTTCTCTCTTTCTTTCTGTCTCTTTTTTTCTCTCGCTTCTTTTTCTTTCTGTCTGTCTTTCTGTGTCTCTCTCTTTCTTTCTTTCGTCTGTCTCTCTCTTTCTTTCTCTCTCTTTCTTTCTGTCTGTCTTTCTCTCTCTCTCTCTTTCTGGTGGAAATGAAAGCAATTCAGAAGGAAGCCACAAAGATCACAAGATTTGCCAGTGTGCAGTTCTGGAGGCCTCCCTTCAAAAAGGACGTAGACAGAATGGAACGGGTGCAGAGGGGAGCAAGGAGGATGATCAGGGGCCTGGAGACCAAGCCCTGTGAGGAAAGACTGAGGGACTTGGGAAGGTTCAGTCTGGAGAAGAGGGAGGGAGGACAAGATTGCTCTCTTTAAGCATTTGAAGGGCTGTCACTTAGAGGAGGAGAAGAGGAGAAGAGGAGATTGGATTTCCCATCCCCTCCTGCCTCCCATCCTTTCCAGCTGGAGATGCTGGGGACTGAGCCTGGGATCTTCTGCGTGCCAAGCAGAGGCTCTGCCACTGTGCCACAGCCCTTCTTTACAACTCTCCAGGGTCTCAGATTAGAGGTCTTTCCCATCACCTCCTGCATGGTCCTTTTCTAGCTGGAGATGCCGGGGACTGAACCTGGGACCTTCTGCATGCCAGGCAGATGCTCTTCCACTGAGCCACAGCTCCTCTTTGCAGCTCTCCAGGGTCTCAGGGGGAGGTCTTTCCCATCACCTACTGCCTGGTCCTTATAGCTGGAGATGCCGGGGACTGAACCTGGGACCTTCTGCATGCCAGGCAGATGCTCTTCCACTGAGCCACAGCTCCTCTTTGCAGCTCTCCAGGGTCTCAGGGGGAGGTCTTTCCCATCACCTACTGCCTGGTCCTTATAGCTGGAGATGCCGGGGACTGAACCTGAGACCTTCTGTGTTACCCCAGGTATCCCCACATACCCTCCCATGTGGATGTCTCACCTGTTTTGCATCCCTAGTCAACCTGGCTCCTGTTGCTATCCCGCCACACACCCAGAAGGCTGGAATTTGCCAAGGGCAGGGGTCCTTTTCTCTGCAGCCCTCTCCCATATTTCAAAACATAAGAGAAGCCCTGTTGGATCGGGCCAATGGCCCTCCAGTCCAGCACGCTATGTCACACAGTGGCCAAAACCCAGGAGCCCCCAGAAGGTCCACCAGCAGGGCCAGAACTCCAGAATTCTATTATTCGAAGCACTCCCACTGTTGCCCCCCCCCCAGCACCAGGAATACACAGCATCACTTGCCCCAGACCGAGAGTTCCTATCTATACCTCGTGGCTAAGAGAGCCACTAACGGACCTCTACTCCATATGCTTATCTAATTCCCTCTTGAAGCCGGCCATGCTTGTGGCTGCAACCACTTCCTGTGGCAGTGAATTCCACATGTTAACGACTCTCTGGGTAAAGAAGGACTTCCTTTGATCTGTTCTAACCCGACTGTTCACCAATTTCATTGCGTGCCCATGAGCTCTTCTATTGTGAGAAAGGGAGAAAAGCCCTTCTTTCTCTGTCTTCTCTATCGCATGCATAATTTTGCACACCTCTCTCATGTCACCCCACAGTCCTCATTTCTCCAAGCTAAAGAGCCCTAACTGGTATAACCTTTCTTCAAAGGGAAGGGGTTCCATCCCCTTCATCATTCTAGTTGCTGTTTTCTGCTAGAAATAACACCCTGGAAATATAATATCTTTTACAAGGAAAATATCAGTCTTTTCCTAAGTCTATTCTATCATAATCATGTGATTATTATCTAGACAAGTGATTGATTCTGGACTAAAGAGGACATAATCCGCAGAAGTGCAGATGAGCCAGTCAGCAACTGTATATGAGTTCCATCTGCTATAGCAAAAGAAGAGGAGGAGGAGGAGGAGATCGGATTTCTACGCCGCCCTTCACTACCCAAGGGAGTCTCACAGAGGCTTATAATCTCCTTCCCTTCCCCTCCCCACAACAGACCCCCTGTGAGGTAGACGGGGCTGAGAGAGCTCTCACAGAAACTGCTCTTTTTCAAGAACAGCTGTGCCAGAACTATGGCTTGGCCAAGGTCATCCAGCAGCTGCGAGTGGAGGAGTGGGGAATCAACCCCGGTTCTCCCAGATTAGAGTCCGCGCACTTAACCACGACACCAAAGCCAATCTCGACAACTCTTAACCTGTATTGAAACCCAATCAATCTAACTTTTCTGTAACTGTTTCAATTAACTGTCCAAGAATAAAAGTTACTTTGAGTGAACAGTGGAAGAGGACTCGAACTCTGGGTTATCATGCAAAATCAGCAGGGAAAAGTTAGTCATATCTCCAGCTTCAGCGTCAAGCACTAAGTTTACTGGGATCTTCGTGTTTTGTGCTGCTGCTGGAGAAGTCCTGCAGTCTGGACCCCAAAGGGACATTTTTTATGGCTGGCCACAAAAAACAACAGCCCCAAAGCACCTATAGGGTGACCCACAGGGGATGCACCCCCATGAACTGCCCATGGGAGAATTCCCACTGGCAGGAATGTGAATCTATACGTTTACAAATGCAAGCGAAGTTGCCAGGTAACGTTATAAGCCTCTTTCTCTCCTGAACCAGTTTTTTCACACATTTTGTAACAGCTATCTCTACTTCGTCCTTTTTGTCCAAATGAAGATGCCCCAACCTCTAATCATCACAGCACTTTTTCTTTTTTGACGGCACCCCTTTTTTAAAAAAATCACTTGCTCTGGGGCAAGTGATGTTCTGTCTTCTTCGTTGGCTTTGGGGGGGGGGGGTCAACAGTGGGAGGGCTTCTAGTGTCCTGGCCCCACTGGTGGACCTCCTGATGGCACTGGTATTTCTGGCCACTGTGTGACACAAGAGTGTTGGACTGGATGGGCCTTTGGCCTGATGTTCTTAACAACACGGGGACACCAGATGTAATGTATCTATCTCAGACCGCATGTGTGGCCATTTTGCCACGCAGTCAGGCGAAGAGTCCGAGCTTCGCTCTCAGTAGCAATGGGACAAGCGGATCCTAGACGGCACCTATCGGCAGGCTAGGTTCCTGGCCGAGAGCCTATGGAACTCTCGGCCACTGTAAATAGCCAATCACGTGTGTGTGGGTGTGTTTGGGGAGCGGGGTTTGTGCACATATAAACCAGCCTGCGAGCTTGGTACTCTCGTCTTGAGCTGAGCTGAAATAAAGTATGAGAGCTGAAATCACTAGTAAGTCTGAGTACTTTTCACCAGACCTGCAGAAGGGATCCTAAATTTAGATGGGATTTAAGAGAAGGACGACAAGTGGTCGGCTCGAAAGAAACGGCAAAAAC
>NW_015168205.1:48674-51959 GCF_001447785.1 Gekko japonicus | reverse complement strand
AAGTAGCATATTAAAAACGTAGTGGATCCGAACAGTTCTTACACACAGAATCCCCACCCACACGCAGAAACAAAACTGAAACCTTTTTCTTTTCTTGTGACGACAGCGCCTCCTAAAGGAAGAAAGCAATGCCTCTTGTTCTTGCATTGGAGAGTTCAGTTTGTAACCTAGGACTTGCTTGTCCTCAGTGCACAGTTAGTAGATCAATCTGATACCATACATATTTTTTAGAAATGGTTTGGAAAATATTTGAACACCTTGTCTTAAAATGTTTTATTCATCGTGTTAAAATAAAATGTTCCATAATCATTTTTTTTTTTACTTTTCTTTTTTCAATTTTTCCAATTTGGGGGGGGGACAAAAAAAGGCTTCAGGAAAAAAATGGGGGAGAAATGTTTTTTTTCCAGGGGTTTTCCGGGCCTTCCCATCTCTAGCCCTGACCTGGGTAGACCAGGTTAACCTGACCTTGTCAGATCTCAGAAGCTAAGCAGGGGTGGTCCTGGCTAGTATTTGGCTGGGAAACCTCCAGAGATTACCAGGGTTGTGACCAGTGTTCCCTCTCAGCTGAGTTAGTGTGAGTCAGCTCACAGTTTTTTTCGCCTCCAGCTCACACATTTGTGTCTCAGCTCAGGAAGGAGGGCTCCAGAGCAAACTAACTGATGCCATAGCCAACTCGCTCGCTCACAACTTTAATGCCCGGTAGCTCATAAAGTAGGATTTTGGCTCACAAGATTCCACAGCTTAGAGGGAGCATCGGTTGTGACGCTGAACCGTTGGTTATAGTACAGCCCTAATGACCTGTGTAAAAAAGCCCTCCTCGATAATTCCGTTGGCAGAGTTTGTGGAAAGCCAGGAGGGTGGGGGACCCATCTCACCTCCCCAAGCAGGCCATTCCATAATGTGGGGGCCACAACGGAGCAGGCACAAATACGAAGAGTGGGTGATTTCGCCCACTTTCAGAGTGGCACTCCTCGGAGGCCCTGCTCAGATTAGCAAAACTGTCGTGGCAGAGGATAGAGGGGGAGACGGTCCCATAGATCGGTTGACCCTCCCTGGCCTGAGGGAGGCCAGGCTAGCTACTACCAGGGCCGGGGCCTTTTCAGTGGCGGCCCCTACCTGGTGGAACGAGCTCCCCGAGGAGATCAGGGCCCTGCGGGATCTCTCACAGTTCCGCAGGGCCTGCAAGACGGAGCTCTTCCACCAGGCATTTAATTAGGGGCTGCCGTAGAGCCCTGGCCTTGCGGTTTTGACATCGAGCCGATGGCCACAAGGAATTAGGAGCAGGAGAACATCTGGGAACTGGAAGTTCATTTTGAAAACAAGCCATCTAAGTTAGTATTTTAACTGCCACCAGCACTTTGTATTTGTTTTATCTGTTGTGTTTTAAATAAGTGTATGATTTTAACTGTGTTTATGCTTGTATGGAAGCCGCCCTGAGCCTGCTTTGCGGGGAGGGCGGGGTATAAATCTGATAGATAAAATAAATAAATAGGTAGATACGAGGGACCAAGGCCATGGAGGGCTTTGTCTGTGACAGCCTGTACCTTAAATTATGCCCAGCAACTGATGGGCAGCCAGTGGAGTTACTGCAGGATGAGAGTAATACGCATTCCCTCCTAGCTCCCAATAACAACCGAGCAACAGCGTTCTGTATCAGCTGGAGCCTCCGTGCTGAGTTCAAGGGCAGACCCACGTCGATTGCATTACAGTAGTCTAGTCCAGAGATGTGAAGGTCCCAGAAAAAAACCGGAAAAATTCAGGGGGGAAACGGGTTTTTTCCATTTTTTTCCTGAAGCCTTTTTTGGTTTTTTTCTGAAAAATTGAAAAAAGAAAAGAAAAGAAAAAAAATTGATTATGGAACATTTTATTTCAACATGATGAATAAAATAAAAAATTGATTATGGAATGTTTTATTTTAACATGATGAATAAAATATTTTAAGACAAGGTGTTCAAATATTTTCCAAATCATTTCTAAAAAATATGTATGGTATCAGATTGATCTAATTTCTGTGCACTGAGGACAAGCAAGTCCTAGGTTACAAACTGAACTCTCCAATGCAAGAACAAGATGCATTTCTTCCTTTAGGAGGTGCTATTGTCAGAAGAAAATAAAAAGGTTTCAGTTTTGTTTTTGCATGTGGGTGGGTATTCTGTTTGTAATAATTGTTTGGATACACTATATTTTTGATATGCTAGTTGTGATAATTTCATGCCAAGTAAAAATGTCCATCGTCATATTTTATGTTCCTAAAGTAACAGAATGACTTTCAGTCTAGAAAAGACAAAAGAAATGCTAATGTAGCATTTTTTCAATTTTTCCGAAAATTTCCGTTTTTTCCCGAAAAAAAATGGAAAAAAAACCCGGGGTTTTTTCCGAGCTTCAAAATTTCCGGAAATCTTACATCTCTAGTCTAGTCTCGATGTTACCAGGGTATGGATCCGTGTGGCTAGATGCCTTAGGAATGAAAATAATTGCCGGAAAGAAACCCTTTGATCCTGCGCGGGACACCTTGCCCTGCCTTTGCAAGGCTGCTAAAGGCATGTCAGAGAGAGATTACGGGACTAATACTGAATTTCCACAGGGCGGGAAGCAGTCCGTCTAACCCTTGGCTCCCGATGCGGTGCCTCCCTGCGTAGGGGAACCACTGAACCTCACACGGTCCCGTAATCTGCACCAACTCTCCTCTCCCTCCTCCAGGATCCCAAGACAAAGAAAGTCGCCGATTTGACTGTCAAGGTGACCGACTACGTCAATCCCGAACACCTGGCGGCTTTTGACAGGTAACTGCATTTCTTTCACTGCCTGGTGCGGGGAGGTTTGCTCTCCCGGGCCGTCTTCCAAGCAGCGGCTGGACAAACCCTCATCCTGAGACCCTCCAGAGCTGTAAAGAGGGGCTATGGCTGAGTGGTAAAGCATCAGCTTGGCATGCAGAAAGTCCCAGGTTCAATCCCTGGCATCTCCAGTTAAAAAGAACCAGGTAGGAAGTGATGCGAAAGACCTCCTTGGGGACTTTGGGTCCCCACGGGGGGGAAAAACGAGGGTATAAAGGAAAATCCATGTTTCCGGCCTTCTCAAGGCTGTTTTGGGCGGCTAGAGGGGAGCGGTGGCACAGTGGGTATATCCCACTGCCTTAACATCTGAACTGTGTCAGCTCAAGCCCTGCGCTGGTGTGAGCAGCCAGCCTGTTGTCCCCAGCTCATCGTCCACCCAGCGATTCGAAAGCTCCGGCGAGTAGATAAAATGGGAACCGCTCCTTAGCGAGGGCGGGCACGCCAATCTCCC
>NW_015168205.1:35758-48578 GCF_001447785.1 Gekko japonicus | reverse complement strand
TCCCTATCCCCTACAAACATTGTTAGTCCCTTGTCTATATTTGAGTAACTGTACATCGCTTTGAGCCCACTGGGGAAAGCGATTAATAAATGGAAAGGATTATTATTATTATTATTATTATTATTATTATTATTATTATTATTATTATTATTATAGCTCCTCCCAAGCGTTTTGGTAGACCTCTCCCTTCCTGTCCCTCCCCAGAGTGTACAAGAACACAGAAGAGCTGCAGTCGCAGGTCGTTCATCACATCATCTCCCCATTCGACACAACCAAAGAGCGGGCCAGCCCCAAGGACGCCCCGAGACGTGAGAGGAACCCCTCCCCGCCCAACCCCCCGGACCACGACCCACTGTGGATCCCGCCTCGGCAGCCGCACGGCAGCCGGCAACCCCGCTGGTGAGTCTCTGTTTTTTCCCAAGGCGGCAAAAGGAGAGCTTGGCCTGGGCCGTGCTCCCGGGCCTCGTGGGCCCGCAGGGGGTGGGCGGATGCCAAGTCAGGGCTATTTTTGGGCAGGAACGCACAGGAACGGAGTTCCGGCTGGCTCCTGAGTTGGCCACACCCAGCAGGAACTCATTAGCATAACAGGCCACACCCAACAGCAGAAACTCATTAGGATTGGCTACATTAGGGGTGTGTGGCCTAACATGCAAAGGAGTTCCTGCTACAAAAAAGCCCTGGGTTTTGACCACAAACAAGGTAAACAGAATAAGAAGCAAAGGGTGGGTGTGGCTGGATGACCACACTTCTGGTAATGTGGGGGTGTGGCCTAATATGCTAATATGCTGTGCTGTCAAGGGTGTGGCCTAATATGCTGATGAGTGTCTGCTCTTGGGTGTGGCCTATTATGCTAATGAGTTCCTGCTGGGCTTTTTCTACAGAAAGAGCCCTGCCAAGGGTCACATGTTCCTGGCACTGAACTGATCCCCTTTCCTTTCAGGCAAGACCCCCTGGGGCCTTTTGCGGTCGGTGGGGAAGATCTGGACCCCTTTGGGTAAGTCGATCTATGGAATCCTAGAACCACAGAGTGGGAAGGGGCCATAGAGGCCATCTAGTCCAGCCCCCTGCCCAATGCAGGACCAGCCTAGAGCATCTGTGACAAATATCCGTCCAGCCTCTTCTTGGAAGCTGACAGTGAAGGGGAGTGAACCACCTCCCCAGGCAGCTGATTCCACCTTTGAACCATTCTGACCGTGAAAAAGTGTTTCCTAATCTCCAGCCGATTAAGACGCTGAACTGCAGGCTGTGGAAGGTCAGTAGTTCAGCAGTTCGAGACCCGAGTGTGCCGCATGACGGAGCGAGCTACCGTCTCTAGTTCCAGCTCCTGCCAACCTAGCAGTTCGAAAGCAAGACACTGCAAGTAGATGAATAGGTACCACTTCGGTGGGAAGGTAGCGTTCCGTGCGCCTTGGTGTTTAGTCATGCCGGCCACATGACCACGGAAACGTCTTCGGACAGCGCTGGCTCTTCGGCTTGGAAACGGAGATGAGCACCGCAACCCTAGAGTCGGATTCGACTGGCTTTCGAGCAAGGGAACCTTTACCTTTACCTTTAGGGCTTGAGTAGTAACAGTTAAGGAGTAATTGGTAGCTGCGTTAGCTTTGTGTTCCTTTTGGCCTTTCAACACTGTTATGTATTTTAAAGCCCCTTGTCTTGTCTTGTCTTCCCCCTGCCCAGGACTGTAATAATAAACCCTTTTTGTTTCACTGTTTCTCTGCCTGGTCATCATGCTTACTTTTCTCGGCTACAAAAGGGACAATGTGAAGGGGCTTGGGAAGATACCTAAGTCCAGGGTGGTGGCAGCAGAAGGTGGCAGCCTGCTGGGGTCATGACAGCAGCATACTGAGTTGACATTTTCACTGTGCTCTCCACTGCGACCCCAAGATCCTTTCCCTTGTCTCTTCTCTCTCTTCTTCAGGGGCCGAAGAGGAGGGATGATCTCTGATCCACTCCGATCAGGATTCCCAAACCCTATCATTGACCCTTCCTCCGGACTCCCCCACAGACTTCCTCCCGGAGCTGTCCCTCCTGGGGCCAGATTTGATCCTTTTGGGCCCCCCGGGGCTAGCCGTGGCGGGTGAGTACAGAGAACTTGCGTTTCTAGGTTGGATTCTCTCTGGAGATGGAGATGAGGGCAAAAATCTTGGCACCTTACTTGGGAAGTCTCATTTCTCTCTTCACACTAATAATTAGGGACGCGCACAAACCGCGTTATTTGCAGTTCTGTTCGTAGTTCGTGGTTAAACCACAAACCGAGGCACAAACCAAGAGGCCGGTTTGCATTGGTTTGAGCCATTTAAAGTTTAAACCCCTTCTTTCTGCTCTCCACAAAAAGCCGCGGGGAGCAGAAAGCAGAGTTTTAAAGGGCTCCAAGACATTTCACCCCCAGCCTTTTGCTCGCCGCGTTTTTTGTCAGTGAGCAGGACGCTGGGGGTGAAATGCCTCCCAGCCATTTCACCCCCTGCTTTTTGCTCGCTGCCGAAAGCCACGAGGAGCAGAAAGCTGGGGATGAGATGGTGGGGAGCCATTAAACCCCCGCTTTCTGCTCTTCATTAACCGCCACGAACTGCATTAAAATTCGTGGAAGTTCGTGGTGGTGGTGCTTCAGTTCTCAAACATCGCTGGCCAAAATTCATGATGAACTTTAGTTCATGAGCGGCAAAAAAAAAAAAGTCCACTCTGTAGCAGCCACGTGGCCCAGCGGAGGATCCCAACTCGGGCCAGTTTGCTGGATTCACAATGACCTTGGGGACGATACTCAGTCGCTTTCTTTTTCCCCTTCCAGGCCGAACCCCGACCACCTCCCACCTCCCAACTACGATGACATGTTTATGTGAGGACGGCGGACGATCTCCTCTCTGCCTCCGGGGGGAGCTGTGACCGCTTCTGACCCCCCCAGCTTGTGCTCGGGATCCAGGCTTCCGTTTTCTTTCCCGGGTCCTCAGAAACCGGCTTCCGTTTCTCCGTAGATGAACCAGAAGAGGACGCTGTGTGCATAAAGATAATTTCCCACCCTCTTCCCTTGCAAGATGTTATTTTGACTCCCTCTGCGCCCCTTGTGTCCCCCCCCCAAGAGTTTGAGTCTACAGATGCCTTTTAAACTAACGCTGGGCTGTAAGAATAGCTACTATGTTCGGGGGCGGGGGGAGCTTTCTCCAAAGGATGCGATGGCGTGAGAGCAAAATCCTTCCTTTCCTGTCTTCTCGACGACAGTGGCTGGAACCCAGCTGACCGTTGGCCCAGCCCATGGGGGGTGGGGGCGAGTGGACAACTTGCAAGCGCTGGCTTCGGTCCCTCGACTCCGCCAAACCTGGGGCCTCCCACCGGCATCAGGAGGCTTCCGTTTGACTGGAGGAAGCCCCCAAGTCTCTGTTGTGCCTCTCTTTCAGGCTGCCGCCAGAACTGCAGAGGCCGAAGTGGTGCATGAGTACGAATGGTCGTCTGCTGGGCGGATCCCTGAATTCCCCCCCCCCTTTCCCTAGAGTTGGAGATCCTGTTGGCCTCGGAACCAGCTGGCACGCTGAGAACAGACTAGTAGGCAGAACGGGCAGGATAGTGGGCCCTTCTGCAGGTCCGCCGCCCCGCTGCCGACACGCCCACGCTCGGCTGTTTTGCTTTGGTTCCGTCGAACTGCTTCAGAAACGGCCAGCCCAAGTGCTGGCCCGCTCCGCTTCTCTCGCAAGGCAGGCTTTTGCCGCCTTTCTCCCGCCCTTGCGCGTTGTTAATGGCATCCCCGACATGCAGAAATCCAGCAGGGGGAGCTTTTCCCGTCGGAAAGACTTCCCTTGCTAGGTTTCTGAGTGCGGGGCTGCTGTTACAGAAATGGGTGTGTTGCAAAGAAAGAGACCTCCTAGTTAGTAGTACATTTATTATGGCGTCGAGCCAAGCATTAACCATAAGCATCTCCTAGTTGCCTTGAGTGGCACCCCCTTTTTGCTGCCGCACCTCTAGATTTCGGAGGGCCCTAGCTGGCCGTTTGGCCGGGGGGGGGGGGGGCGGGAATTAAATCCCACCTAGTTGCTGGACAGCCACGCTTAACGTCATCCAGATCTTCCTGGTTACTCTGGGAGTTGAAAGGTCTCCCTAAGGATGCTGGCGAGCTGCTAAAAGCTCGCTTCTCTGTCGCCTCCATCCAGACAGCTGGCCGGGGGGGGGGCTCCAGATGGGGGCCTTCGTCTTGTAGCTGGCGGGATTGTGCCCCTCCCCCTAAGAGCAGACCGCCCTCCGCTACAGGACTGTGAATTCGCCTTTCGGCGTCACGCTCTGGACTTCGTCGCCAGTCTTGACCATTCGTGCCACTTTCCCCCATTCACGGAACGGCGCTTTTGCAATCGGCCACGTTCCTGACTTTGCAAAATGGAGCCACCTTGCCCAGCAGGGGTAGGAGGAGATGCCGGGGAGGCCCGTGTTGGAGGGCGGGCAGGTCCGTTTGGAATTTTGTTTCCTTGCCTGGCCGGTCGCCATCTCAAGACGACTAAATGTGTTGTGTTGTGGGATCGCTTTTGACCCGGAGACGTGGTTGTTCTGACGAATGCTGCGTTTCGTGTTTCGTGCCCCGGGCTCCCCGCACCCTGGGGAAATTTGGAGGCCAGTTGCGGCCAGAAGCGGCCACGGGGAAGGGCGTCACGCAGTCGCATTCGCAAAAGGATCTTGGCAGAAGTGGGGGGGCGGGTTCGGTGGATAAGCCAGCCAGAGGCACTGACTTGGGAGCGATCTCGATCCTGCGAAAGGGTGCCCCCCCTCACATCAACATGGGGAGCTCCACTGATTTGAGGGGCACCCCAATGCCCAGTTTGCCAACACCGGAGGTGGGGAAGGTGGACCCTCTAATATACGCGGGCGTGCTCAGTGCTCCTCCCTCGGGCTGAAACATACCAACTGGGAAGCGCGCGTGTCTGCTCGGTGAATGCATAAGGCTGGTTAAGTCATTAAAGTTTTCTTTTTTAAAAAAACGTCACGGCCTCTTCTCCTGTTGAATCGGTTTGCCTCTCAACAAGTCCACTGGGCTCATCTTCGCTCTGGGGGACGTTCCAGACAACAGACACCCTGTGAGTCAGGTGGGGCTGAGGGAGCTCTTTTGAGGACTGCCCTTGAGAGAACAGCCCTGAGAGAACTTGTGAGTGACCCAAGGTCACCCCAGCAGCTGCATGTGGAGGAGAAGTGGGGAATCAAACCCGGTGTCAAAAGCCGGCAGCCTGTCTGTGCTGGAGAGAAGAACACATGCGTGGAGCTGCCTGCTACACAGGCCTCGTAGCTACCGTGGGGCATCACAGGGCCCGACCCCCTGACTTCCCGCCAAGCCCCCCCACACCCGACTTCCCATCCAGCCCAGGTGTGTGCAGGGGGGGTCCTGACTTATTTAAAGCCCCCCCACCCGAATTAAAAAAAAACCTGGCTACGGGCCTGCTTCTACAGAATCAGACCCACAGTCCATCAACATCAGACCGGCAGCAGCTCTCCAGGGTCTCAGGAGGAGGTCTCTCACGTCCTCTTTTGTGACTTGGTCCTTTCCCACTCTCTTCCAACTTCCAGAGAAGGGAGCAGAGAGAAGTGTGACTTTCTAGCCATGGGGGCAGGCTATCGCCACCCCACACACCTGCCGACTAAGGGCAGTAGCAGAACCCCACATGAGCCAGCCAGTCGGCTCAGGTCCTCCGTGCCCTGCTTTGCTTCTGAGTCGGGGTCGGTGGTCACGAGAGACGGGGCCTTTCCTGGTGTGGCACCTGAACTTTGGAACTGGAGCCAGTTTGGTGTCGTTAAGTGCGTGAACTCTATGGGAGAACCAGGTTTGATTCCCCACTCCTCCACTTGCACCTGGCTGGATGACCTTGGGCAAGCCATGGTTCTGGCACAGCTGTTCTTGAAAAAGAGCAGTTTCTGTCAGAGCTCTCTCAGCCCCGCCTACTTCACAGGGTGTCTGTTGTGGGGAGGGGAAGGGAAAGGAGTTTGTAAGCCGCTCTGAGACACCTTTGGGTAGTGAAGGGCAGGGTATAAATCCAATCTCCTCTTCTTTTGAGCAGTGTTCCCTCTAAGCTGAGTTAGCTTGAGCTGGCTCACAGGGGTTTTTTAGCCTCCAGCTCACACGTTTTTGTCTCCGCTCAGGAAGGAGGGTTCCAGAGCAAACTAATTTATGCAGTAGGCCAAATTGCTTGCTCAACTTTAATGCCGGTAGCTCACAAAGTAGAATCCTTTGCTCACAAGACTCCACAGTTTAGAGGGAGCGTTGTCCTTGAGTGGTAGTCCTGTTATCCTCAGTGCTGGCATACAGTGATTATAATAATTATAATAATAATGCTTTCGATTTATTAATCGCTTTCCCCACGAGTGGGCTCAAAGTGATTTACAGTTACTCTTTAGACAGGGGACTAACAATGTTTCATAGGGGATAGGAAAGACAACATATAATTAATTTTTAATTGCACACGCCGTAACTGCATGGTGGAA
Source organism: Gekko japonicus (assembly GCF_001447785.1). Taxonomy (NCBI): domain Eukaryota; kingdom Metazoa; phylum Chordata; class Lepidosauria; order Squamata; family Gekkonidae; genus Gekko; species Gekko japonicus. The sequence continues at coordinate 42,134 of NW_015168205.1, read as the reverse complement.
ACGTCTCTGGCTTGGCTCAGTCATGTCCCGAACGGCTGCGTCGACCGGCTTGATGATGTTGGGGCTTCAGGACCCGTATGTCGGGTCGCCACACTGCCACCGCCTGGCTGGGGCATCCCAGATGCCTTCAGCCTACTCCAAGCTCCTCTTCTAGAAGAAGAAGAAGAGAAGAAGATATTGGATTTATACCCAGTTGGTGTGCCCACCCTCTCTAAGGAGTGGTTCCCATTTTATCTACTCGCCGAGGCTTTCGAATCGCTGGGTGGACGGTGAGCTGGGGACAACAGGCTGGCTGCTCACACCAGCGCGGGGCTCGAACTGACACAGTTCGGGTGTCAAGACAGTGGGATATACCCACTGTGCCACCGCTCCCCTTCTGGGGTTGTCAACTCTGGTTTGGGAAATTCCCAGAAGTTGGGGAGGGGGGCTGGAGCTGGGGAGGGGAGACATCTCAGTGGGGCGTGATGCCCTCCAAAGTATCCATTTTCTCCAGGGAAGCTGATCTCTAGTCGCTGGCTGCTCACACCAGCGCGGGGCTCGAACTGACACAGTTCGGGTGTCAAGACAGTGGGATATACCCACTGTGCCACCGCTCCCCTTCTGGGGTTGTCAACTCTGGTTTGGGAAATTCCCAGAAGTTGGGGAGGGGGGCTGGAGCTGGGGAGGGGAGACATCTCAGTGGGGCGTGATGCCATGTATAGTTCGCCCTCCAAAGTATCCATTTTCTCCAGGGAAACTGATCTCTAGTCTGGAGATCAGAAGGAATTCCCGGAGATTACCGGGTAGCCCCACCTGGAGGTTGGCAACGGTAGTTATATGAGATATAGCCTCAGGAGCTGGCAGAGATGAGAGCTGGGGGGAGGGGGGAGAGAAGAAGGAGGAGGAGATTGGATTCATACCCCGCCCTTCGCTACCCGAAGGAGTCTAGAGCGGCTTACCATCTCCTTCCCCACACAGACCCCCTGTGAGGTAGGTGGGGCTGAGAGAGCTCTTTAGAGGACTGCCCTTGAGAGAACAGCCCTGAGAGAACTTGTGACTGACCCAAGGTCACCCCAGCAGCTGCATGTGGAGGAGTGGGGAATCAAGCCCGGTTCTCCCAGATTAGAGTCTGCATTGCTGACTGCTGCCCCAAACTGGCTAAACATTGTCAAACAAAATTCCAAATGCTCGTGTTCCCCTGTCTTTGCTGCCTTGGACCCTAGAGTTCCGTTCACCCCTATTATTCTGGGTCTGCCCCCGTGGCCTGGCCACAGTTCGCTCTCCCACCTTTCTCCCCAAAGCAGCCACCCTGTGAGGTTGGCTAGGCTGAGAGTCTGTGACTGGCCTCGGGTCGCCCAGCAAGCTTCCACGGGGGGGGGGATTGGAACCTGGGTCTCCCAGACCCTAGTCCAGTAATAATAATTATCGTATGGTATTGGGGGTCGTATAGCCAGGAGAGTCAAACATTGTATGGCAGCCTGAAGTTCTAGCTCTTTTAGCATTATGCACCACTAGTTGGTGAGCTGGACGTTTTTTGGGCTGAGAGAACTCAGAGTTGTGACCAGTGTTCCCTCTAAGCTGAGTTTGTGTGAGCCAGCTCACAGTTTTTTAGCCTCTGGCTCACACAGTTTTGGCTTCGCTCAAGAAGGAGGGCTCCAGAGCAAACTGGTTTTTGCAGCAGCCAAATCACCTGCTCACCACTTGAATGCCAGTAGCTCGCAAAGTAGAAGTTTTGCTCACAAGACTCCACAGCTTAGAGGGAACATTTGTTGTGACTGACCCAAGGTCACCCAGCTGGCCTCGTGTGGAGGAGTGCAGAATTGAACCCGGTTCTCCCGATCAGAGTCTGCCACTCTTAACCACTACCCCACACTGGTCCAGAACTTCAACCCCTGTACCGCATTGATTCCGTCTGTGTTTTTAGTCACGAAACTCTTGTTTTAAGCTGCTTGGCGATCTATTTTTTATGCCCTCTGTGGCTGGGTTTTTAATGCCGGACCTTTAATATCTTTTAATGTTTTTTTATTGTTTTAGTTGGCCTTGGGCAGTTCCCGGGAAGGAGGTGGTGGAGAAATGCAGAGGTCATTTCAGGGGGGATCGCAGTTCCCCTGGGTGAGGTACGGGTGGGCGGGGCACATGACGAAGCCCCGCCCCCTGCTTCCGGCCGCCCCGCTTCCGGCCCTCATTCAGCCAGGAGGAGGCAGGAGAAGAGGGAGGGTAAGTTGCTTCCTCCCTGCCTCTCCCCACCCCTGCCTGCCTGCCTGGGGCCAGGGAGGGCCTTCGCCGGGCTTCCTTGCACTCCTGCCGGCCGAGACCGTTGGGGGCGTGGCGTGTGGCCTTATGACACACTTCCGGTGATGTCAGGGGGTGTGGCCTTATGACACACCTCCGGTGATGTCAGGGGGTGTGGCATATGCTAATGAGTTATGCTAATGAGTCCCCCTAGCTCTTTTTCTACGAAACGACCCCTGGAGAAATGTACTGTCTAGTGGCAGCCGTGATCTGGTCCATGGGGTCGCGAAGAGTCGGACTCGACTGTGCGACTGAACAACAACAAAGTAGCAGCCGACTCAGGGCAGCCCTGTCGGGTTTCCAAGGCGATCGAGATGAACAGAGGTGCTTTTGCCCTTGCCTGCCTCTGTGTCATGACCCTGGGCTTCCTTGGGGGCCTCTCATCCGACCCTGCCTAGCTTCTGATGAGATCAGGCCGGCCTGGGTCAGGACCAAAGACAGAGGTGGCTTTTGCCATTGCCTGCCTCGCTGTAGCGACCGCGGTCTTCTGTTGGTGGTCTCCCATCCAAGTACTAACCAGGGCCGACCCTGCTTAGCTTCCGAGATCTGGCGAGGCTGGGTTAGCCTGAGCCATCCTGGTCAGGGCAGATGAACAGAGGTGGTTGGCCATTGTCTGCTTCTGCGTAGCAACCCTGGACTTCCTTGGTGGTCTCCCATCCAAGTACTAACCAGGGCTGACAATGCTTATTTTCCGAGATCTGATGAGATCCGGCAAGCCTGGGCCATCCAGGTAAAGGCTGGCTTCTGGAAGAGAGGTGAGGGGTTTTTTTCCCCCAAATCAATGAAAAGGTAAAGGATCCCCTTGCTCGAAAGCCAGTCAGATCCGACTCTAGGGTTGCGGTGCTCATCTCCGTTTCCAAGCCAAAGAGCCAGCGCTGTCCGAAGACGTTTCCGTGGTCATGTGGCTGGCATGACTAGACCCCGAGGCGCACGGAACGCTGTTCCCTTCCCACCGAAGTGGTACCTATTTATCTACTTGCAATTTCTTGCTTTCGAACTGCTAGGTTGGCAGGAGCTGGAACTAGAGACGGGAGCTCACTCTGTCCAGCGACACTCGGGTGTCGAACTGCTGAACTACCGGCCTTCCGGTCTGCAGTTCAGCATCTTAAACACTTGAGCCACCGCAGCCCCTTAAATAAATAAGTAGGTAAAAGGTAAAGGTTTCCCTTGCTCGAAAGCCAGTCAAGTCCGACTCTAGGGTTGCGGTGCTCGTCTCCGTTTCAAAGCCGAAGAGCCAGCGCTGTCCGAAGACGTTTCCGTGGTCATGTGGCTGGCATGACTAGACCCCGAGGCGCACGGAACGCTGTTCCCTTCCCACCGAAGTGCTCCCTATTTATCTACTTGCAATGTCTTGCTTTCGAACTGCTAGGTTGGCAGGAGCTGGAACTAGAGACGGGAGCTCACTCCGTCATGCGGCACACTCGGGTCTCGAACTGCTGAACTCCCGGCCTTCCGGTCTGCAGTTCAGCATCTTAACCACTTGAGCCCCCGCAGCTCCTAAATAAATAAATACATGATACCAAAAAAAAAAGCAACATCCCAGAATTTCTTCCGAGTTCTGTTCGCACTGGGGCTACGTGCTTCAGTTTCAGACACAGGGCAGATCTTCCCTTCCGCACAAGCTTCAAGCCCTCCTTAAGGGCTGATATGACGAGAAGACAACAGAGCGGCTGCAAGCAGATCCCATTAAACTCTCGCTCTAAAGAGCCTGCCGTTCTGCTACAAAGTCGAGTGCGTCTCAGGCGCCAATCGACCAGGGTTCTCTGCAGATCTAATCTCTTTAACAGGCTGCCCGCCTTTAAAAGGCATTTCATTTTATCAAAAGTGAAAGCAATTGATGTTCACTTTGCAGGTTGATGCATGTCTTCTCTCTGTCTCTCTCTCTCAAATTGCCCTTTGGAAAGCTGTCAATTAGTTGTGCTAAGAGGTGGGCATTCTTTTCAAGCACCTCTGATTACAGCATTGGGTCACACAACCATAGGGTTGCCAGCCTCCAGGCAAGGCCTGGAGATCTCCCGCTTTTACTACTCCTCTCCAGCTGACAGAGAAAATGGCTGTGTAATGATTTCTTGTTTTGGGGTGTGCGTGTTTCTTTAAATGTTTAGTGTGACTGCAGGAATGTAAGGAGAGTGATAGAGAGAGATCAGCGTGATGCGATTGGCTGATGACTGAGAGTGTGGCAGGAGAGATGTCTCTGAAGTGATTCTGTGTTCTTGAAAAGACGAGTGCGGGGAGTTTGTGTGGAGTCTGTGTGACAGAGGAAGTGGTTGGAGCTTAGTTTAGCCTGTGTGGCTATATGAGCAAGAGAGTAGCCTGTGTGGCTATATGTGAGAGAGAGAGAAGCCTGCCAGAGTTGAGTTTTGGTGTATGAGAGACTGTGTGTGACGCCAAGCTTTGTCAGTTATATTTTCTTTCTTCAACAACAGCTCAAACATACCCAGAAACCTATTTTGTTCTTTAATAAATAAATCATTATTTGTTTAAACTTATCCCAGAAATCAGAACAGTCCTTCCTCAGGGCCACATAGTCCTCTCAGACACTGGGTCATTCTACCAAAATAGACAGATTTGGAATTTTTAAATCCTGGTGGCAGCAGAAATCTACCAAGTTCGTGTACACAGAGTGTGTTTTAAAGGAGAAATGGTCTCCCCAGTAAGCGAGGACGCCACAGGCTGCTTTGAAGGGTGGACTCTATGGCATTGGACCCCAAACCCCGCCCTCTCCCGGCTCCACCCCCAAAGTCTCCAGGTATTTTGCAATCCAGACCTGGCAACCCTACACAACCAAGATTCAAATCATGACAGACAAGCCACAGATGAGAACAGCAAGCAGGTGAGATTCGATGTCAGTCTGCCCTAATCATAGTTTCTGAGTAGGGTTGCCAACTCCAGGTTGGGAAATTTCTAGAGATTTGTGGGTAGAGACTGGGGAGGGCAGAGCTCAAGGAAAGGAGGGACCTCAGTGGAGGATACTTGTCATTCGACTCCATCTCCAGACCTGCTTTTTCCCTCCAGGGGAACTGTGTAGTCTGGAAATCAGTTGTTAATTCTGGAAGAACTCCAGGCCTCACCTGGAGGTTGACACGTCTAAGCCAGAGTGATGAAACGCACAGTGTAAAAGGGGTATGAAGGGGAGGGACTTTTCTGCATTTGTGATTTTCTCCCTGTTGAGTTCCCATTTCTTGGGGGGTGGGGAGTGTTCTGTATGTGTTTTGCTCCCCCTAGTGGTCAGTTCAATATTACACAGGTATGCGGTCGGCATAAAAACCTGCAGTTTAAACTCACAAGGAGATATGCTAGACATAAACCTGTGCGATATGGAGGGAGCAAAACAAGTGTGGAAGGGGGGAACCCGAAGAAACAGGAACTTATGTGTGAGTAAAACGACAATGCAGAAAAGCCCTGTATCTGCTTTCCCCGCGCAAGCTGATGATCCTTACACATACATCTACAGGGGTTGAGAGAGAGAGAGAGAGAGAGCTCTTTTGAGAACTGCTCTTGAGAGGACAGCTCTGAAAGAGGAGGAGGAGATTGGATTTATATCCCACTCTTCACTACCCAAGGGAGTATCAGAGTGGCTTACAAACTCCTTTCCCTTCCCCTCCCCACAACAGACACCCTGGGAGGCAGATGGGGCTGAGAGAGCTCTGACAGAAACGGCTCTTTTTCAAGGACAGCTCTTATCAGAACTACGGCTTGCCCAAGGTCATCCAGCAGATGCAAGTGGAGGAGTGGGGAATAAAACCCGGGTCTCCCAGATCAGAGTCCGCGCACTTAACCACGACACCAAACTGAAAGAACTTGTGACTGACCCAAGGTCACCCGGCTGGCTGCATGTGGAAAAATACTTTTCTCCCTTTCTCATGACACAGGAACTCGTGGGCACTCCATGAAATTGCTGAGCAGTCGGGTTAGAACAGATAAAAGGAAGTCCTTCTTCACCCAAAAAGTGATTAACTCGTGGAATTCACTGTCACAGGAGGTGGTGGTGGCTACAAGCATGGATGGCTTCAAGAGGGAATTGGATAAATATAGGGAGCAGAGGTCAATCAGTGGCTATGAGCCACAAGGTACAGGTAGGAACTCTCAGGCTGGGGCAAGGATT
>NW_015168205.1:30140-35424 GCF_001447785.1 Gekko japonicus | reverse complement strand
TAGTAGCCACTGATGGGCCTCTGCTTCAGATGTTTATCCAGTTCTCTCTTGAAGCTGTTCATGCTTGTAGCCGCAGTGTTCCCTCTAAGCTAAGCTAGTGTGAGCTAGCTCACAGTTTTTTAACCTCCAGCTCACACATTTTGGTCTCAGCTCAGGAAGGCTGGCTCCAGAGCAAACTGATTCATGCAGGAGCCAAATCGCTGGCTCACAACTTTAAGGCCGGTAGTTCACAAAGTAGAATTTTTGGTCACAGGATCCACAGCTTAGAGGGAACATGAGCCGCCACCACTTCCTGTGGCAGTGAATTCCAAGTGTTCATCACTCTTTGGGTGAAGATGGACTTCCTTTTATCCGTTCTAACCCGACTGCTCAGCAATTCCATGGCGTGCCCACGAGGAGTTCTTGTATGCTGAGAAAGGGAGGAAAGGACTTCTTTCGCTGGGGTGAAATTTCATGAGACTGCCAGGTGCCCCTGGACGCCTGTTTTGATTCTGATGCAACCGGCTAACCGGGGGTTCCCCAACATTGTTCCGGCGGCGGGGGGGCCATGACACCCGCCAAGACCTTTTCTGGCACCTGCCGAGTGTTTTTAGAAAGCGGGTGGAGCCAGGCGGGGCTTTTGCCCAGCAAGGCTCCTGATTGGCCACTGGAGATTTGATTGGCTGTGCAGCGGTTACTGCAGCACGAGGATATTGACTGGGTGGCTGAAGGTAAGCTGCGGCAGCCATTTTCATAGATCTCATAGAATGTTCGAGTTGGAAGGGACCTTGCAGGTCATCTAGTCCAGCCCCCTGCACTCTGCAGGAGCATCGCCGAAAGATAGCCCTACAACATACCCGAAAGAGGGTCGTCCAGCCTCTGCTTGAAAACGTCCAGCGAAGGAGCATCCACCACCTCTCCAGGCAGTCTGTGTTCCACTGCTCAACCACTCTTACAGTTAGGAAGTTTCTCCTGATATTAAGCCGGTAACGACTCCCTTGTTATTCCCACCCATTAGATCTAGTCTTGCAATTCGGAGCAAGAGAGAAGAGATCCGCTCCATCTTCTACATGACGGCCCATTAGATACTTGAAGACTGCCACCATGTCCCCTCTAAGCCTCTCCACAGTCATGTTGTATAATCCAGGGTGAGTAAATTTCAAGGAGCCGTCCTAACGATATCGGTAATGTACGTGCCACTTAATTGTTCGAAAAACAAAGCTTTCAAACCTGTCTTGCTGCAAATGCATGTAAGTGTCTAGAATATGTCAGGCATTCATAGAATCGTAGAACGTTAGAGTCGGAAGGGACCTTGCAGGTCATCGAGTCCGACCCCCTGCACTCTGCAGGCGCATAGCCGAAAGATAGCCTGACAACGTACCCGAAAGATGGTCGTTCAGCCTCTGCTCGAAAACGTCCAGCGCTAAGGAGGGAGATTCCAGTACGAAACTGCTCAATTCAGGATGTATCAGTGTGTTTAATTGGATTAACCAGAGCTTCAACAGTGATAATGCCTCTCTTAGACACTCCAGGTATCCGATTGCTTGGCACAGCTAAGCAGACTCTGCTGTTATCAATTACAGGTGTTGTTCTTATCTGGTATATATTTTGAATTTTGCAAAGAAATGCCCCAAACAGTGTTCCCTCTAAGCTAAGTGAGTGTGAGCTACCTCACAGTTTTTTAGCCTCCGGCTCACACACATTTTTGTCCTAGCTCAAGAAGGATGGCTCCAGAGCAAACCAATTTATGCAGTAGCCAAATCGCTTGGAGGAGGAGGAGATTGGATTTATACCCCGCCCTTCACTCGGAGTCTCAGCGCAGCTTACAAACTCCTTTCCCTTCCCCTCCCCACAACAGACACCCTGGGAGGTAGGTGGGGCTGAGAGAGCTCTTTCGAGAACTGCCCTTTCAAGGACAGCTCTTGTCAGAACTACGGCTTGCCCAAGGTCACACCAGCAGGTGCAAGTGGAGGAGTGGGGAATCAAACCCAGTTCTCCCAGATTAGAGTCCACGCACTTAACCACTACACCAAACTGGCTTGCTCACAACTTTAATGCCAGTAGCTTATAAAGGAGAATTTTTGCTCACAAGACTTCACAGCTTAGAGGGAGCACTGGTCCCAAACAACAGTTCTTGCATTTCAAGGTATTTTAACCCGACTGTTCACAATTTACCCCTGTATAGCCACATGTAGAGCCTCCGATTTTGATTCTTAAAATTCATATTGGAAGAGCATGGAGAGGAATTAAGTATACATTGTTGGAAAGAATTTAATATAAATTAAATATTAAAAGAATCATTGAAGAACTGGGAGGTGAAATAGGGAGAACCAGATTGGCCTGCTGGCAGGAACTCACATTTTTAAAATCTTCCAGGATTTAAAAAAAAAAAAACACAATTGGCAAGCAGAAATCTAGCACAGAGAAAGTTGGGCTGGCACCTTGAGGTGCTAGTTTTCCCTTTGCTGGGACTTCTCTTTTTTGACATGGAGAAGTGCTCAACAATCGTTATCTCCCAGTCTGAAATGGAGCCCCTTTTTGCTGGGCACATCGATTAAGCTCTAGGTCAGATAAGCCGCCAGGCTAATGTTAAATGACTTTTGCGGCGTTCCCAAATTATGTTTAAATCACAGTCTCCCCCACCCCCAATTATAGCGCCCTCCCCCAAGAAAAACCTCCTCCGATAGATCAAGATTTCCACTAAATCTGTCACCAGCGAATGCACAAGCTGACCCCTCCTTTCCCTTGGTTCATTGAAATCTCAGATAACTGCACAATACGTGTGGTTTGTTTCCTGGGACACAGTCACACGAATGAGGCTTGGGAGCAGCACGTTTGCTTTTTACCGGCATCCGTCCCTCGCAGAGGTCACCTCTAGCGCGGTGTCTGAATTTTTTCCATTTTTATGCTTCCTGCTGACAGACTTCCTTCTCTGCCGGCTACACGCTGGCCTTCATTAATGTTTCATGCGCTGGGTCCCAGAGGTAATTTTATCTCCTAATTGCAGCAAATAAATTTGACATCGAAGGCAGGAGGCTGGGTGGGAGCAAGGCGCTGACTGGCCAGAGAAACCCAGGAGCCGGAGAGTGTCTGAAATGGCTGTTTGCTTTCTGGTGCATTTCGTCGTGGAGCGATAAGCATCCCGAAAGGGGCTTTCTCGTTTTGGTGAATCCATAGGTGTCGTATGTGCGGTGGGTGGATTGGGGTGTGCTGGTGTGACTGCCAGGTGTGCGAGCCCACCTCTGGGTTCTTCCATCCTGGCTTGATTCCCGGGATGTGTTTAAAAAGGCAGACGTCGTGAAGAAGGCGATGGGATCTCGAGTCTCAGAAAACGCAGACAAACCGAACCGCGTTTGAATGCCGGCTGGCCTTTTGCCGGCAGGGGCGTCAGCTGAGAGTCGGCGTTCCGTGTCCGATACATTGAACTATTGCTACAGAAAAACACAGTGACTTAGTTCCAAAGTACAGGCCTCTCACCGTACGGGTCCATCCTCTTTAGAGGATCGCCAACGTTTTGCTTTGGCTCTGTTTTATCGGCCTCGGCTATTTGGTTGTACAACAGTGGGGGGGAAACCAGCATTGGGGAGGCGGGGGTTATCCCACGACCGCACCTGGCACAGAAAACTTTCAAGGGGCTTGAAAGTTTTCTTTGAAACCTAGTCTGGGTCCTTCGGACAGCGCCCACGGAGCAGAAAGGGATTCCCGCTGGACGCCGGCCAAGACGGCAACTGTGAATCTATGCCTGAGGTTGTACTTCAAACAGCGCGTCTTTCTTGGCAAGAGGTGAAATCCCAGTTTGTTTGTTTGTTTCCTGATCTTCTCTGAGGTACAAAGTTATTGTTAAATATGTTACACTGAACCTTTTTAACAAAAACAAAAAAAACCCAACCCCAAAAGCACTCTGTAGTCTCAGGACTTTCAATTCGACTTAAACAGGATTCAATTCGACTTAAACAGGAAGGGTTGCACCCGAGAGGCCGAAATATCTAGAAACGTCAGCAGTTCTGGTTGACGGGTGCCACGTCCGTCATCTGAACAACCTCGTTCTCCACCAACGTTTGCCCCCCTTCTCCATTCAGCTGCCTCATCCTCAGGTTTATAGACCCGTAGGTCTTCCTGGGAATTCTGGAGGCCGGGAAAGTCCTTCTCCGATAGAGCTCCCCTTTATAGATAGAGACCATCAGGAGTATCGACAGCAGCATGCCCCCCAAGGTCAAGAAGCCCAAGCCGGCAATGATGCACTTGTCCAGCTGGGAGCCCAGGCGGGCGTAATACATCTCCAGCCGCTCCATCTCCCGGGCGGACACGGTGTCCGGGTCCACCCTGGCCTCCCGCGGGATGCTGTAAGCGACGATCACCAGCAAGATCCCGCCCACTAAGAAGACCAACGCCGAAATGAAGCCATAGTCCACGGAATTCCCGGTGGCGTCGGACAGAGGGCCATCCTCTGATCTGGGGGAAAGGTCACCTCTGGGGGGCGCCGGAGGTTCCCTGGGACTGCTGGCGGCCCCTCGGCCGTTAGGGAAGGAGGTCTCTGCTTCCTCCTCCTCCTCCTCCTCCCCCTCGTAGGAGATATTCTCAATGCCCGCGCTGGGAGCTGTCCATGGTGCTGAAGGACCCCCCTGTGGGGCTCTCCGGCTGGGCCCCGATCCATTCCCCAAGACCGTCAGTTCCAGGGGATGCGAGGACGCCATTGCGATGCGGTCCCCTGGATCATTCCTGTTAGCACGTCATCTGCGGGGGACAAATCAGCAAAGAGTCAGGGATACAATGAAAAACAAACATGGCTACTTGAGAAGAATGAAAGAACATCGGGAGAGCCCTGCTGGATCAGACCAGTGGTCCATCCAGTCCAGCATCCTGTCTCACACAGTGGCCAGCCAGTTCAAGCAACAGGGCATGGAGGCTAAGGCCTTCATAAGAACATCAGAAGAGCCCTAATGGATCAGACCGGTGGCCCATCTAGTCCAGCATCCTGCCTCACACAGTGGCCACCTGTGGAGGGCCGAGGGCCAACAACAAGACATAGAGGCCAAGGCCTACCACTGATAAGGACATCAGAAGAGCCCTGCTGGATCTGGCCAGTGGTCCATCCAGTCCAGCATCCTGTCTCACACAGTGGCCAGCCAGTTCAAGCAACAGGGCATGGAGGCTAAGGCCTTCATAAGAACATCAGAAGAGCCCTAATGGATCAGACCGGTGGCCCATCTAGTCCAGCATCCTGCCTCACACAGTGGCCACCCAGTTCCTCTGGAGGGCGAACAACAAGACATAGAGGCCAAGGCCTACCACTGATAAGGACATC
>NW_015168205.1:29409-29675 GCF_001447785.1 Gekko japonicus | reverse complement strand
GACTCTAGGGTTGCGGTGCTCATCTCCGTTTCAAAGCCGAAGAGCCAGCGCTGTCCGAAGACATTTCCATGGTCATGTGGCCGGCATGACTAAACACCAAGGCGCACGGAACGCTGTTACCTTCCCACCGAAGTGGTACCTATTTATCTACCTGCAATTTCTTGCTTTCGAACCGCTAGGTTGGCAGGAGCTGGAACTAGAGACGGGAGCTCACTCCGTCTTGCGGCACACCCGGGTCTCGAACTGCTGAACTACCGACCTTCCAC
>NW_015168205.1:24036-29027 GCF_001447785.1 Gekko japonicus | reverse complement strand
ACTCAGTGGTCCCAGGTTCAATCCCTGGCATCTCCAGTTAAAATGAAAAAGGCTCAGGTGATGTGAAAGGCTTCTGCATCAGACGATCTGAAAGACCTCCGCCTGCTTGACATGCAGAAGGTCCAGTTGAAAAGACAGTTAGGTAATAGATTATCACAGAGCCATAGAATCACAGAGTTGGGTCCTATAGGCCATCTAGTCCAACCCCCTGCTCAATGCAGGATCGGCCTGGAACATCCCTGAGAAGTATGTTGTCAAAGGCCAGTCACAGCTGGCCAGTCACAGCTGCTGGCGAAAGGTCAGGTCCTACAATGCCAAGACCACGGCCATACAGCCCAGAAATTCTACAACAACTAAATCACCCAAGGAGCATAGTGACAGAGGGGAGTTCTAAGCCCAGACCTCCCAAATCCTAGTTCAACCCGTCTAACCCCACAGGCTCTCAAAAGGGCATCACATAAGAGAAAATGACTGTCTCGGGGACACTTTATTGATTTGCTACTTCATAGGAAGCAGCAGACCTTCATGCAGCAAGGAAGAGACACGCACACACACGGCAGTAAAATACTGAACGGTCCACCACACGGTCCTCCACGCATGAATCCCCCCGTTATCCTCAGACTGGAGCATGGGGGAGCCCCCTTGGAGCCACACAACCAGCGAGGGATCTCTGAGGTGTTACCTACTCTGCTCATCTCCCCATCCGAAATAATTCCAGGTGCCTGCGTGCAATAAATGGAAGCGGGGGGAAAAAAGAGAAATGGAAGAAGCACAGAAAAATAAAAACAGTGAGATGGGTTTGAAACGCCGTGGCGCTAATGAAAAGAGACGTGTCTTTTTATTTTCACCATAATATCCTCTTGCATCTTCAGTCACTTACCTCCTGGGGAGGGGCACCCCAACGGCCCAGCAGGTGGAAAAGGCTGTCCGAAGACGTTTCCGTGGTCATGTGGCCGGCATGACTGGACACCATACTTCAAGAGAGCAACCATGATAAATTTTGCAGACCGGAGGACAAGGATTTACCTCTGGCTCCTGACCCCTCACTGGAAGGGTCGAGCTCTGCCCTTGGGAACCTCGCATCACCTGTCTGAATTATGGTGAGTATTCCATTACTCCTGCTGGCCTCGTTCTCTAGCCTGCCAGCAGGGCAGAGCCTCTGCCTGGCGCCACATCCTTGGGGGAGGTGGGGAAGAGGTTAACATGAAATGTTTTGAAGAAAGCAGCTGCATAAACACCTCTTGCAAAGGGAGCTGCAACGGAAAGGTCAGCAGAAAGGGAGGGGGAGGGAGGGAGCCATTCTTACAGGCAACACCCGCAAAGGCTGAATCACATACAAGACTCCTCAGTGGTTCCTCAGTGGGACAGGCTTCCTCGGGAGGTGGTGGCGGGCTCTCCTTCTTGGGAGGTTTTCAAACAGAGGCTCGATGGCCACCGGACAGCAATGCTGATTGTGTGAACTTGGGCAAATCACGAGAAGGGAGGGTGGCCTCACTGCTTAGTTCTCGCGGCCCTCTCTTACAAGCCCAGGGAAATGCCAATTGCCACTTTGGGGTCAGGAAGCCATTTTTCTCCAGGCCCGTTTGGCCAGGGACCCTGGAGGTGTTTCCCCCCCCCCTCTTCTGGGCATAGAGCAGGGGTCACTGGGGGTGTGGGGGGGAGGTATTTGTGAATTCTCTGCATTGGGCAGGGGGGTGGATTAGATGACCCTGGAGGTCCCTTCCATCTCTACAATCCTATGATTCTAAGACTAAGGAGCTTGTGTGAAAACCACCTGACTGGGTGTATTGCAGAACACTACAGTTTGGTGTGGTGATTAAGCAAGCAGACGCTAATCTGGGAGAGCCGGGTTTGATTCCCCCACTCCTCCACTTGCACCTGGCTGGATGACCTTGGGCCAAGCCATAGTTCTGATAAGAGCTGTTCTTGAAAAAGAGCCATTTCTGTCTGAGCTCTCTCAGCCCCACCTCCCTCACAGGGTGTCTGTTGTGGGGAGGGGAAGGAAAAGGAGTTTGGCAGGTGCTCTGAGACTCCTTTGGTAGTGAAGGGTGCGGTATAAGACAGCCAGTTTGGTGTAGTGGGTAAGTACGTGGTGAGCGAGCCATTTGGCTGCTGCATAAATGAGTTTGCTCTGGAGCCGTCCGTCCTGAGCTAAGATAAAAAAGTGTGAGACGGAGGCTAAGATACTGTGAACTAGCTCACATTTACTGAGCTTAGAGGGAACACTGCTGGGCTGGCCCCTGCAATAAGGCTGGTGTCTTGACCAAAGAGGCATGCCAATGCTTGGTGTGAAAAGTGCCGTCAGGTCACAGACAACTTAAGGAACACCATAGGGTTATCAAGGCAAGAGAAGAACAGAAGTGGTTGGCCATGGCCTGCCTCTGCGTAGCAACCCTGGGCTTCCTCGGTGGTCTCCCACCCATGTACTAACCAGGGCCGACCCTGCCTAGCTTCTGAGATCTGATGATCCAGGTTTAGGGGCCATCCAGGTCAGAGCTCTAAAACGGGTGATGGAAAGTATCCTCAGGTTGCAGCTGACTTATGGTGGCCCTGTAGGGTTTTCAAGGTAAGAGATGAGCAGAGGTGGGTTTGCCCTTGCCTGCCTCTGCGTAGCAACCCTTGACTTCCTCGGCGGTCTCCCATCCGAGTACTAACCAGGGCTGACTCTGCTCAGCTTCCGAGATCTGATGTGACTGGGCTAGACTGGGCCAGCAAAGTCGGCAAGAGAGTAACAGAGGTAATTTGCCATTGCCTGCCTCTGCTTAGCAACCCTGAGCTTCCCTGGTGGTCTCCCATCCGAGTACTAATCAAGGCTGACCCTGCTTAACCTCCAAGCTCTGATGTTACTGGGCTAGCCTAGGCCAGCAAAGTCAGCAAGAGACAAACAGAGGTCGTTTGCTGTTGCATGCCTCTGCGTAGCAACCCTGAGCTTCCCTGGTGGTCTCCCATCCAAGTACTAATCAACGCTGACCCTGCTTAGCCTCCAAGCTCTGACGTTACTGGGCTAGCCTAGGCCAGCAAAGTTGGCAAGAGACGAGCAGAGGTGGTTTGCCCTTGCCTGCCTCTGCGTAGCAACCCTCGGTTTCCTCGGTGGTCTCCCATCCGAGTACTAACCAGGGCTGACCCTGCTTAGCCTCCAAGCTCTGACATGACTGGGCTAGCCTAGGCCAGCAAAGTCAGCAAGAGACAAACAGAGGTCGTTTGCTGTTGCATGCCTCTGCGTAGCAACCCTGAGCTTCCCTGGTGGTCTCTCATCCAAGTACTAATCAAGGCTGACCCTGCTTAGCTTCTGGAGATCTGATGTGACTGGGCTAGCCTAGGCCAGCAAAGTCAGCAAGAGACGAACAGAGGTCGTTTGCCGTTGCCTGCCTCTGCGTAGCAACCCTGAGCTTCCCTGGTGGTCTCCCATCCAAGTACTAATCAAGGCTGACCCTGCGTAGCCTCCGAGCTCTGACGCGACTGGGCTAGCCTAGGCCAGGAAAGTCGGCAAGAGACGAACAGAGGTCGTTTGCCTGCCTCGGCATAACAACCCTCGGTTTCCTCAATGGTCTCCCATCCAAGTATTAACCAGGCTGACACAGTTTAGCTTCCAAGACCTAATGGATCAGGCTATGCTCAGACATCCAGGACATGGCAGACAAACAGAGGTGGTTGTGCCCTTGCCTGCCTCTGCGTGGCAACCCTCGACTTCCTCGGTGGTCTCCCGTCCAAGTTCTAACCAGGGCCGGCCCTGCTTAGCTTCCGAGATCTGATGCGATTGGTCTTGCCTGGGCCCTCCAAGACAGAGCACGCCAATAGTTGCTGAGCACAATTCAGCAACTGATTAGTTACTAAATGGGAGATCTTAAGGATGTTTAGTTGGGGGTGCACCCAGGTGGATTCTGTGTAAGGAGGCATTCGGTGTTGGCCCCCTTTGAAGCAACAGACGGAGTCCTCGTGGCGCGACTTAAGTTTTGCCAGATCCTGCCCAAATCTAGGGTTGTCAACCCTGGGTTGGGAGATTGCTGGAGATTTGGGGGTGGATCCTAGAGAGGATAGAGTTTGAGGGAAGGAAAGGATATCAGCAGGGTTGGGGTGCCTAGAGTGCACCGGTGTTCCCTCTAAGTCGAGTGAGTGTGAGCAAGCTCACAGTTCTTTAGCCTCCGGCTCACACATTTTTGCCTCCGCTCAGGAAGGAGATGGCTCCAGAGTAAGCTAATGTATGCAGCAGCCACATCACTCGCTCACCACTTTAATGCCAGGAGCTCACAAAGCAGAATTTTTGCTCACAAGGCTCCACAGCTTAGAGGGAGCGTTGGAGTGCACCCACTGAAGATGCCAATTTCTCCAGGGGGAACTGGTCCCTGTAATTCCAGGAGACCCATCAGACCCCCAGCTGGAGCCTGGCACCCCTGTGCCCAGTGCAAGTCCTGCTGAATTATGACCTGGCACACCCTTTACTACTGTAGCAAGCGCTGCTACAGGCACCGCTGCTCTAAGCAAAGACATCTCCGGGGTTTCCCTTCTCTCTCTCTCTCTCTCTCTCTCTCTCTCTAGCAACCCCCTGCGGGGGGGCCGATCAGGGCCGGCTCCAGCTTATTTTGTACCCTAGGTGAGGATCCCTTCTGCCCCCCCCCCCTGCGCCCACCAATTTTAAAAAATAAATGCATTTTAGGAAGAATTAAAAACACAAATAATCAAGAAACTCCCAGAGTACCCCGGGTGCAGTTTGGTGCCCCTAAGGGCCGTCCCACTCTAGGCGATCGCCTAGTTCGCCTAGTGAGTGAGCCGGCCCTGGCCCCGATGCGCAGAGAGGCCAGGCGGAGCAGGACCGGGTCAGAAGCTCTCCAAAGGTGGGGCCGGAGATGGTTGGCCCGTCTTTGGGAACCCACATGCCTGCCCTCTCCACCAAACTGATGCCGTGGCAATGGGGGGGGGGGCGGGGCCCCAGCCCACACACGGCTGTGTCGCGCGCCACCCTGGAACGCCAGCGACTCCCTGGGAGACGAACC
>NW_015168205.1:18652-23189 GCF_001447785.1 Gekko japonicus | reverse complement strand
GCCCCAGAGGCGACCGGCGGGGAGGGAGGGGGAGATGGAGCAGGGAGGGAGGGAGGGGGGCGGAACTGCCTCCCTCTGCCTCCCCGCCAGCGGTCCCCCGAGGAGGCGAGGCGGAGGCGGCGCGGCTGGCTGCTTACCTCTCCCCTGGCACGCCGGCTCCTCGCCAGCTGCAGGAGAAGGCGGGGTCGCCTCCACTCCGCCCCCCTCCGCGGAAGGGAGCCGCGGGACCGGCGACCCCCACCCCCTCCACAGGTCGAGGGAGGCGCAGTGTGGAGGAGGCCAGGTGGGCAGAGCCGGCCAGGTGGTTTGAAAGGGGCCACGGAAGGCGCGTCGCCGTACCTGACCGCTGGGGGGAGCGGGGGGAGGCGGGGGCCTCGGCCAATGGGAGGGAGGGGGCCCAAAGAGGAAAGCCAGGCCTGGGGGCTGCAGAATGGCCAGTTGTCAGGGGGGGTGGAGGACGGGACGGGAGGGGCGCTGTCAGAGGAGATGGGGGGCTTGCGAGGAAAAGAACCAGAGCAGTGAAGGAGGGTGGTATCTTTCTCCACCCAATATTCTCAAAATGTGGAACTGGCGGCAAAGATCCTGCTTCCAGGGACCAATGCTCCCTCTGTGTTGTGGAGACTTGTGAGCAAACTGCCAGAGTAAAATAATTCAGACTCCGAGCCCATGCGTGTTTAAAATAGAAAGTTTTTACTACATTCTAGCATAGGGAAGGGTAACTGGGATGAAAATAACAACAGAGCTAAATTCCCTACATCCTTACACTGCAAAGGACAAGACTAGAAGAGAGCTATGGCTTCTCTTTCTTTCTCCTTCAGAACTCCAAACAAAGATGGGAAGAGGAGCCATAAAATGCAAAAATACCTTGACACTTTACTTCCAATGAAACTCCTAGATCAGGGAGAATTTTCCCGGGCTTGTAGTCCTAAACTAACACTGGTTACATGAAACATGTGATTTCCTGTGAGCAACACAAACAAACATTTAACCCCATATATACTGAGTGTAATTTTAACTTGTAATACCCAACACAAACATTCTACTTTGTGAGCTATTGGCATTAAAGTGGTGAGCGAGCAATTTGGCTACTGCATCGATTAGTCTGTTCTGGAGCCGTCCTTCCTGGGTTAAGACGAAAATGTGCGAGCCGGAGGCTAAAAAAACGTGAGCTGGCTCACACTAACTCAGCTTAGAGGGAACGCTGCCCGCAACCCCAGCTATCTCAAGAGAAGAATGACCAGTATGCAGAGCTGTGTTAGTCTGTCTGTAGCAGTAGAAAAGAGCAAGAGTCCAGCAGCACCTTGAAGACTAACAACCAGTGTTCCCTCTAAGCTAAATTAGTGTGAGGCCTTCATAAGAACATCAGAAGAGCCCTGCTGGATCAGACCGGTGGCCCATCTAGTCCAGCCTCCTGTCTCCCACAGTGGTCGACCAGTTCCTCTGGAGGTCCAACAGGAGAGCAGAGAGGCCGAGGCCTTCATAAGAACATCAGAAGAGCCCTGCTGGATCAGACCGGAGGTCCCTCTAGTCCAGCATCCTGTCTCACACAGGGGCCAGCCAGGTCCTCTGGAGGTCCAACAGGCACGGAGGCTGAGGCCTTCATAAGAACGTCAGAAGAGCCCTGCTGGATCAGACCAGGGGTCCATCTAGTCCAGCATCCTGTCTCACACAGTGGCCAACCAGTTCCTCTGGAGGGCCATCAACAGGGCAGAGAGGCCAAGGCCTTCATAAGAACATAATAAGACCCCTGCTGGATCAGACCAGCGGTCCATCTAGTCCAGCATCCCGTCTCACACAGGGGCCAGCCAGTTCCTCTGGAGGTCCAACAGGAGGGCAGAGAGGCCAAGGCCTTCATAAGAACATCAGAAGAGCCCTGCTGGATCAGACCAGTGAAGGTCCATCCAGTCCAGCATCCTGTCCCACACAGTGGCCAATCCTCTGGAGGTCCAACAACAGGGCTTAGAGGCTGAGGCCTTCATAAGAAGAAAAAGAGGAGCCCTACTGGATCAGTCTTCAGTCTTATTTCGATTCAGTTTTGAGGCCCTCTGACACCCCTCCACTAGAGCCAGTGTGGTTCAGTGGTTAAGAGCGACGGACTCTAATCTGGAGAACCGGGTTCGGTTCCGCACTCCTCCACATTAAACCAGCTGGGTGACCTTGAGCCAGTCACAGCTCTTTCAGTGTTCTCTCAGCCCCCCCCCCCCATATGTCTAGCTCACCACCTAGGGGTGCATAACGCTAAAGAGTTAGAACTGAAGGCTTCCAGACAATCATCGGATCTCCTGGCTATACTACACACAATGCCGTGCAATGATTATTATTAATTATTACTGTTACCCCTTCACGTTCCCCTGGCACCTGTTCAAGACTTCCACAGACCCGCCTGATGCAGCGGAAAAGGAGAAACAGAGCTGGGCATCATTGTGATATGGACGGCACCTCATTCCACATCCCCAAAACATCACTCCCAGCAGCTTCATGTAGACTTTAAGCCTTATAGGCAGGGGTCATTTCCTGCGGGAGCGAACAGAAGTGGAGCTCCGGCAGTAAGGAGCCCAGGGGGCGGGCACATGCAACAAGCCCCACCCCCTGCTCCCAGCAGCCCTCAGTCGGCCACGAAGAACAAGAAGCAGCCAGGTAAGTTGCAGAGCCTTCAGGTGCAAGCTCTCCCTCCTCTGCGAGGACAGATCTGCACGTTCCCCCCCCCCCAATAGCTAGCAATCCAAAAGAGTCCAGTGGAGCCTGAGCAGTGGGTGTTGCCTTCTGACACACTTCCGGTGATGCCAGGGGGTGTGGCATATGCAAATGAGTTATGCTAATAAGTTATGCTAATGAGCTCCTGCCCCTCTTTTTCTACGAAATGACCCCTGCCCATAGGGAGCAAAATTGGGATCCTGAGGGGACCCCATAATATGTAGCCGAGAGCAGACCTTTGGGTTATGCTGACTGTTGTCCCAAATGCTCTCTAAAATTTCTTCCCTCAACAAACCCTCTGTGTCCTGGCGCTTTATGTGGCATAGGCAGAAAGGAGGCAAGGAAGACTCCGGGGAGAGCCAGTTTGGTGTAGTGCAAGGGTGTCAAACATGCGGCCCAGGGGCCAGATTACACTAGGAGCCCGAGGGCTCCTATCAGGCCCGCAGTGGAACTGGCTGTCTTCTGCTTATTCTTCCAGTTCTGCTGCTGCTGCGTCATTGTAGGTTTGCAGCTTACAGATTCACACTTGAACTGCATACTCAAGATTGCAGCAGCACAGACATTCTGATGCAGTAATTCAGAGCAAGAGGTGTCCGTTATCAGACATTGTTAAATAAACAAAATATTGCAAGAGTGCTGATGATTTAAGCCTGTTTTTATTTTAAGTTTTTTTTAAAAAGACCCTTTGCATTTCTGTCCTTTATAAAGTTCATATCTCCGCTACCTGGCATGACGTTTTATGACACACATGGCCCGGCCCAACAAAGTCCCATTTATGTCAGATCCGGCCCTCGTAACAAATGAGCTCGACACCCCTGCCCTAGAGCACTTGCTGGCGCGCTCAAGAGACCTGCCTCTCTTTTCCTCTCCCTGTTCCTCCCACTCAAGTTTCCTGGAGAGCAGACTCCTCCTGACCTCAGCAGGGGGGAAGCAGCTCCGGCCTTCATAGAGAGCTGTGCTCTGGTGGGTTGCGCACAATGGGAGGGGGGGGAGAGATTCTTGCTGGGTTTCTGCAGATATGTGCATGTCTAGATGCTTCCATTATTTTTCTCCCCCCTGCCCCTCCTCTGCTCAGTGTCCCCCTCCCCTCCATCAGCTAGTGGGAAGGCTTCTGGAGTTCTGGCCCTGCTGGTGGACCTCCTGATGGCACCTGGGTCTTGGCCCCTGTAGGACACAAAGGGTGCGTTCAGATGCGGCGTTTGCAATGGTATAGCTGCTAATCGGTGTACTTACCAGCGTTCACACGTAGAACATCTGCCTTCCGTCACTAACCGTTGCAAAGCCCTTTAAACCGTTGTACTCTGCCACTAGGTCCCCAAGTGGTGGTATCCTGAGTACAATGGTTGTAATCGCTGTACCCGCCGTCTGACCGCTCTCCACCGGTGTCTAGCCACTCCCGTTCGAACGCCGCGGTCTCCCATTTTCCGCCCGCCATTTTTTTTAAGGTTGCTGATATGCGCTTGGGCAAAGCTTCGCCCCGGCATTTGTTTTTTAAAAAAAGAAAAGGCCCTTAGTTTAACTTTCCGGAGGAGTCCGGGACTTCAGGGAGGCCAGTTTGGGCTTTAAACTTTAAAGGTAAGTCCTTACCTTTAAACTTTAAATGTAATACGGGGTGTTTTGAGCATGCGCAAAGATCGTCATTCTGTGGATGGCTGCCTATGTGCATGCTCAAATTGAGTTTCTGTTTTGGGTTTTTTTTTAAAACACCGACGCCCGCAGCATGTGAACGGGCATACAGCGATGGGCTCCGCTGTGAGGGAGGTAAGTGTGATCGCGTTTCAGCCGGCATAAACTGCACCGGTTCCAACTGGTACAGTTTATGCCGGCTGAAACGGCGCGTCTG
>NW_015168205.1:18286-18442 GCF_001447785.1 Gekko japonicus | reverse complement strand
AGGCCCAGGTAGCCGCCACTGCCAAGTCGACCTTTTATCATTTGAGGCTGATTAGGCAGTTAAGAATGTAAGAATATAAGAATATCAGGCCAGTGGCCCATCCAGTCCAACACTCTGTCACACAGTGGCCAAAAATACCAGGTGCCATCAGGAGGT
>NW_015168205.1:18033-18156 GCF_001447785.1 Gekko japonicus | reverse complement strand
CCATCCAGTCCAACACTCTGTCACACCAGGTGCCATCAGAAGGTCCACCAGTGGGGCCAGGACACTAGGAGCCCTCCCACTGTTGCCCCCCCAAGCACCAAGAATACAGAACATCCCCCCCAA
>NW_015168205.1:15563-16207 GCF_001447785.1 Gekko japonicus | reverse complement strand
CAAGAGGGAATTAGATAAGCATATGGAGCAAAAGTCCATCAGTGGCTATTAGCCACAAGGTATAGATAGGGGCTCTCAGTCTGGGGCCAGCGATGCTCTGTATTCTTGGTGCTTGGGGGGGCAACAGTTGGAGGGCTTCTAGTGTCCTGGCCCCACTGCTGGACCTCCTGATGGCATCTGGTATTTTTGGTCACTGTGTGACAGAGTGTTGGACTGGATGGGCCATTGGCCTGATCCCACATTGGCTTCTCTTATGTTCTTATGGCCCCTACATGGTGATCGAGCCACAGCATGGCGGGATGTCGGAAAACCGCTGAATCGGGATTTCAGTATTGCCTCTTATAGCACACCACCTTTAATCTACTGAACGACCGATATTGCAAGCACTTTAATGGTTAACTGTTGACTGTATGATTGTTTTAACTTGTTTTTAATTGTTTCATGGTGACTCTGAGCCTGTTCACGGTTAGAATGGATAAAAGGAAGTCCTTCTTCACCCAAAGAGTGATTAACAAGTGGAATTCACTGCCACAGGAGGTGGTGGCGGCTACGAGCATGCACAGCTTCAAGAGGGAATTAGATAAGCATATGGAGCAAAAGTCCATCAGTGGCTATTAGCCACAAGGTATAGATAGGGGCTCTCA
>NW_015168205.1:11805-15500 GCF_001447785.1 Gekko japonicus | reverse complement strand
GGCTTCTAATGCCCTGGCCCCACTGGTGGACCTCCTGGTGGCACCTGATATTTTTGGCCACTGTGTGACAGAGTGTTGGACTGGATGGGCCTTTGGCCTGATCCAACATTGGCATCTCTTATGTTCTTATGGAGGGTGGGATATAAATCCGATAAATAAATAAATAATCCGTAGTTTGGACATCCTGTTATAACGCTACGGCCTCATAAAATGAGCTAATAAAACATCAGCAATGCAGAGTTGCATGTGAAAGCCCCATCTGGACCCTCCAGAGAGAAGGTTGAAGTCTTGTCTCATGTAAAAGTCTTGTCTCATCGTGAATTAAATCCAATTTTCCAGCATCGCTGGGGTAAGGGACGCAGACCAGGAAGCGCGGCTCTCCTTCCATCCTGGCCTGCGAAGGCCTGGAAACAGACTTCCACGTTATTGCTCATCCCAGCATCTTTCATTCAAAGACAAGCCGTACTTGCTGCTCCTCCTGACAAAACAAGAACCAGAGTTTGAAGAGGCGCATTGGCAGACCAATGGAAAGGCATCACATAGCACATCGTGACAACCACATACAGCGACGTCACCTAGGCAACGCATCTCCAAGGTACATGCTGGGCCGTCGGAGCACAGATTGTACCCTGAACAGTGGGGGGAAATGTGAGTTTTGTTTATGATTTTGAGAATGTGCGGCACACTATTCAACAATGAGGTAAGGCGCAAGGGAGTCCACATACAGCCTGGAAAGGTATGCTATCAAAACACCATCTTATCATGCTGCAAATGAAGGACTTTCTGGAGAATACATCTGAAGCAAGCCGAGGAAAGATGTTACAAGCACATGGAAAGGATTCCAAATAGGAAACTATATTTGAGAGCCAGTTGGGTGTAGTGGTTAGGCGTGTGGACTCCTATCTGGGAGAACTGGATTTGATTCCCCACATCTCCACATGCAGCCGCTGGTGTGACCGTGGGTCAGTCACAAGTTCTTTCAGAGCTGCTCTCTCAAGAGCAGTCCTCAAAAGAGCTCTCTCAGCCCCACCTACCTCACAGTGGCTTTAAAGGTGCCACTGGGCTCTTTTGGATTGCAAGCAACTTACCTGGCTGTTTCTTGCTCCTTGTGGCCCGGGGCTGCTGGGAGCAGGGGGCGGGGCTTGTTGCATGTGCCCGCCCCCTGGGCTCTTTACTGCCGGAGCTCCGCTCCTGTGCGCTCCTGCAGGAAATGACCCCTGACCACTACACCAAACTGGCTTTAAGGGGAGAGGCTGTGGCTCAGTGGAAGAGCCTCTACTTTGGCCTGGCCCAGGTTCATTCCCCTGCACCTCCAGTGAAAACAAACCATTCAGTCTGATTCAAGATGGCAGCCTGGTGTGTTTATACTGTGGCTCAGTAGCAGAGCATCTCCTTGGCATGCAGAAGGTCCCAGATTCTAAACCCCGGCATCTCCAGTTAAAAAGGACCGGGCAGGAAGTCATGTGAAAGACCTCTCTGCCTGAGACCCTGGAGAGAAGCTGCCAATCTGAGTAGAGAATATGGACCTCGATGGGCTGAGGGTCTGGTTCAGTAGAAGGCAGTTTCATGTGTGTTCTGGACAAGACAAGTGGAGTTCACACTTGAACTCCAAAAAGAGGTGATCTCGACATGTTCCATGGAGCCTGTTAAGATCCCACGAATTCTGGAAGAGGAGATCTGATTGTCAGGGGATCAACTGCTCTGCCATGGGACCATCTGACTGCTTCGTCTGGGAGCCTCCCCCCCCATCCCCCCCGACAGTTACTTTTTCTCCTTTTCAACTTTGTTTTTTGCTTCTCGCTGGGCTCCTGGCCAACTCAATGTTCCAAGGCTCTGCTGGGGCCCACAAGAAGAATCAAGAACATTTTTTAAAGTCCTAGACGCATGCAAGCAGGTTGTCTGTCTGCCACCGGCAATTATCCTTAATGGCTCAATGGAGCCTCCACGTTCAGAGGCAGTGTACCACTGAGAGCCAGGTGTGAGGAATAAACAACAGGGGTGGTCTCTCTGCAGTTTGGTGTCGTGGTTAAGTGCGCGGACTCTAATCTGGGAGAACCGGGGTTTGATTCCCCACTCCTCCACATGCAGCTGCTGGATGATCTTGGGCAAGCAGTAGTTCTCTCAGAGCTGTACTTGAAAAAGAGCAGTTTCTGTCAGAGCTCTCTCAGCCCCACCTACCTTACGGGGTTCTGTTGTGGGGAGGGGGAGGGAAAGGAGATTGTAAGCCGCTCTGAGACTATAAATCCAATTTCTTCTTCTCCTTCTCCTTCCACAAAGTCCTCCCTGTGAGCTTTCTGGTTCATGGTAGAGATGGAGAACTGGAGTTAACGGGGTATTAGCATTAGTTGCCAACTTTCTAACTCAGTTGCCAACTTTCTAACCTTTCACAGTTGGCCTTGTTGGCAAACCCTGAGAGACTGTCCTGCTCTATCTCCATGCCACGAAAGGGCTTTGCATATTAAGCGGCTTTCAAAAAAAGAGGAGCGGTCTTTCCTCCAGTCAGATGGCAACCCCCCTTTTGCTCTGCTCCAGCAAGGCCCTGCCTTCGTGCGCTTATGTCGTCCACATCCCAATCCCTGTTCAAGATCATGAGTCCAGGAACAGCCAATAATGCTCACAAAACCTGTCCGCTCTCTGACCTTGAAAATGTGCCCACCGGCTGAGCTTGCCAACCTCCAGGTGCGGCCTGGAGATCTCCCAGAATGACAAAGGATTGCAGGGATTGGTTGCCCTGGAGAAAATGGATGTTCTGAGGGTGGCATCTCTTTTACCAACCTCCAGGTGGGGCCTGGAGATCTCCCAGAATGTCAAAAGAGGCTACAGGGATCAGTTGCCCTAGAGAAAACGGCATATTTGGAGGGTGAAATCCGTGTAGCGTTGCCAACCTCCAGGTGGGGCCTGGAGATCTTCTGGAATAACAAAGGCTCCCCAGACAACAGTGGATCAATCGCCCTGGTGGAAACGGCATCGTTGGAGGCTGGGTCTACACAGGGATGCCAACCTCCAGGTGGGTCCTGGAGATCTCCCAGAGTGGCAAGTGACCTCCTGTCAGCTAAGCTGCCATGAGTGTGGAGAGGCTTTCTAATTGCTTTGCATTCCTTCCCATGCGCTTCATTGCTTCACAGCTGCAACGCTTATCTGTAAAGAGTTACTGGAGGAGTTGTGGTGTCTACCTTCCGTGGGAGCTTCTTGGTTCCCAGCTTCGCTACCGTTAGAGACTCTTGCCATCTCCCGTGCGCGGGAGTCCACCTAATTGGGTATTGCTGGGGGGGGGTGCGTACGAATGCCCTATATCCTATTATGCGCATAGGTAGTCCGCCATTCCTAACACTGTTCATGTTACTGCATCTATGGCTTTTCAATAAAAGTAAAAGCGTCCTGGAAGCGTGTACTTCTTCGTTGTTTTGCCGTGGGTCCTCCTGACACCTCCAGACTACAGGGATCAGTTCCCTGGGGGGAAACGACCAACCCTCCGGAGCCCCCTACCCCAGTCTCCACCAGTGTTCCCTCTAAGCTGAGTTAGTGTGAGCTAGCTCACAGTTTTTTAGCCTCTGGCTCACACCTTTTTGTCTTAACTCAGGAAGGAGGGTTCCAGAGCAAACTAACTGATGCAGCAGCCAGCCCCATAGCTAGGGAATTCTTTGGGAGGGGGCCTTGGGGGGGGGGGCCGCCAGCTAATTAAATGGAAGTACAGT
>NW_015168205.1:4630-11437 GCF_001447785.1 Gekko japonicus | reverse complement strand
CCCCCCGGGCCAACTCCAGATTCCCTCCCACGCACGCGGGCGGGCGGGCGCCCTCCAAGTCACCAGTTGCTCCTTCTCTCGCCTCCGCCAGGAGCTGCGCAATGGAAACTGCGTAGCTGCCTGCAAAAACCCTCTCCTGATCCGCTGCAAGAGGAGGAGGCGGCGGCGGCGGCTTAGAGGCGAGGCCAGCCGGTCTGCAGCGCCCGGGGGACTCCCATGTGGCGGCCGCCACCCCCGGAGCAGGGCCGGGCGCCGCCGGGGGTGGTCGCAGCATGCAACTGGAAGAGGAGGGGCAGAGACAGCCGATCGAAGAGGCGCTGGCCTGGCTGCGGAGGGAGCTGGTAAGACACAAAGGACCTCTCCAACCAACCACCCACCCAGCCCCCGGCCGGGAGCCCTTTCGGGGGGAGGCCGCGTCCTTGGCGCGTGTGTGCCCCCTACCTAGGGTTGCCAGCCTCCAGGTGGGGCCTGGGGATCTCCCGCTTTGACAAGTGATCTCCAGCTGTCCAGATGATCAAGATCCATTCCCCTGGAGAAAATTATTGCTTTGGAGGGTAGACTTCATGGCATTATGCCCTGTGGAGGCCCCTCCCCTCCCCAAGCCCCGCCCTCTCCTGGATCCACCCCCAAAGTCTCCAGGTATTTCCCAACCCAGGGCTGGCAACCCTACCCCCACCCCGGCACAGTTCAACCGGTGAGGCTTTCCTGGGGCGGAGGGGAAAGCGCACGGCGGCTGGATTTCTGCCTGTCCAAAGGGCCACGGTGGGGGACCGACTCCCAGTCTGGGGGCGCTGAGCTCCCCGCCTGCCCCACTGCATCTTTTTCATGCCCTACTCTTACCTCTCTCTCCACCCCCACAGCCTCCACTTTGCTTTTTAACAATTTTTTCCCTCTCTGGGTAGGGAACAGGCAAGGGGGAGGAAGTCTGGACAATTGCTTTCCAGCTTAGCTTTATACATATGCTAATAGATCTAGCTGGAGAGATAATGGGTGAGTCGAGCCCTCCCCCAGGGAATAGAGCTTTGGAGGTATGAGAATGCTAGTTAATCTCCAGGAAAGAGAAGGAGGATATATCCCCTGCCTTTCACTACCTGAAGGAGTCTCAAAGTGGCCTACAAACTCCTTTCCCTTCCCCTCCCCACAACAGACACCCTGGGAGGGAGGCAGGGCTGAGAGAGCTCTTTCGACGACTGCTCGTGAGAGAACAGCTCTGAGAGAACTTGGGACTGACCCAAGGTCGCACCAGCAGCTGCCTGTGGAGGAGTGGGGGGATCAAACCCCGTTCTCCCAGAGTAAAGTCTGGGCTCCTAACCACTACACCAAACTGCGACTTGACAGCACTTTCCCCAACCATAAGCTGCTCATTTATTTTGTTCTTGAAAGAGCTAATAAGATCGCAGCCATGTCTGTTTTCTCAGTGGAAGAGCCTCTGCTTGGCATGTGGAAGGTCCCAGGTTCAATCCCCGGCATCTCCAGTTAAAAAGGACCAGGCGGTAGGTGATGGGAAAGACCTCAGCCTGAGACCCTGGAGAGCTGTCAAGAGGGGGCCGTGGCTCAGTGGCAGAGCCTCTGCTTGGCCTGCAGAAGGTCCCAGGTTCAATCCCCGGCATCTCCAGTTAAAAGGACCAGGCAGGAGGTGATGGGAAAGACCTCCACCTGAGACCCCGGAGAGCTGTCAAGAGGGGCTGTGGCTCAGGGGCAGAGCCTCTGCCTGGCATGCAGAAGGTCCCAGGTTCAATCCCCGGCATCTCCAGTTGAAAGGACCAGGCAGGAGGTGATGGGAAAGACCTCAACATGGAGCTGTGGGGAGCTGTGGTGAGGGGCTGTGGCTCAGTGGCAGAGCCTTTGCTTGGCATGCAGAAGGTCCCAGGTTCAATCCCCGGCATCTACAGTTTAAAAGGACCAGGCGGTAGGTCATGCCCAGGGAGATGGTGAGCTCCCCCTCCCTGGCCGTCTCTAAGCAGCAGCTGGACAAACCCTTGTCAGGGATGCTCTAGACTGATCCTGCACTGAGCAGGGGGTTGGACTGGAAAGGAAAAAATAGAAATGCAAAGAAAATCCATGAAGAGAGAGCGAGGGCATCAGTACAGCGGGCACCTGCTGGATGACCTTGGGTCAGTCACAAGTTCTCTCAGAGCTGCTCTCTCAGTCCCCACCTACCTCACAAGGTGTCTGTTGTGGGGAGGTCTCTGAGCCCCACCTACCTCACAGGGTGTCTGTTGTGGGGAGGGAAAGGGGATTTTAAGCCACTCTGAGAGCCAGTTTGGTGTCGTGGTGACACCCTGACAAGTATTTGTCCAGATGCTGCTTAAAGGCGGCCAAGGAGGGGGGAGCTCACCACCTACCCGGGCAGCTGATTCCACTGTTTTCCCTGAGATCCAGCCGGTATCTTCCCGCCCTAACATCCTCTCATTCACTGCCACTCGGGTCTTGCAAACAGAGGGCCGCGGCTTCCTTGAGGGAGTCCGTCCGTCTCCTGGTGGGCCTTCCTCTTTTCCTGCTGCCTCCTCCTACTTTTCCTAGTGTTGTGCGCTAAGGTCTGGAACATTCCAGGACTATCTCCCAGAGACTGGCTGACCTTGGAGCTCTAGAACAATAGCCCACCAGGACTGAGCCAGTTTGGTGTTGTGGTGAAGTACGCGGACTCTGATCTGGGAGAGCCGGGTTTGATTCCCCACTCCTCCAATTGCACCTGGCTGGATGGCCTTGGGCAAGCCGTAGTTCTGATAAGAGCTGTCCTTGAAAAAGAGCCATTTCTGTCAAGAGCTCTCTCAGCCCCACCTACCTCACAGGGTGTATGTCATGGGGAGGGGAAGGGAAAGGAATTTGTAAGCCGCTCTGAGACTCCCTTGGGTAGTGAAGGGCGGGGTATAAATCCAATCTCTTCTCCTTCTTCTTAAATGCGCGGACTCTAATCTGGGAGAACCGGGTTTGATAGGCTTGTTTTGAAAGGCGACGAGGAAGGAAAAAATAGAAATGCAAAGAACATCCAAGAAGAGAGAGCGAGGGCATCAGTACAGTGGGCATTCCACTGACCCCAGAGGTCTGTTTTCAGGGCTGCAGCCGAACAGAATAGCTCTCTTGTGCCCAGCTGAGACCACGGCGGGGGGGTGTGTGCCACATTTCCCTCCTTCCTCATTAGTATTCATAGATTTGCTCAACAGCCTGAACACCTGGACCGGCTGGGCTCAAGGTGGCCTGAAGGTCACCCTGGATGACGGAACAGAGAGGGGCAGAATTTGGACAGTTTTGCACGGCTAGCTTGGGAGCAGTGTTCCCTCGAAGCTGAGTCAGTGTGAGCCGGCTCACCGTTTTTTAGCCTCCGGCTCACACATTTCTGCCTTAGCTTGGGAAGGAGGGCTCCAGAGCAAACCCATTGATGCAGCAACCAGATCACTCGCTCACAACTTCAATGCCGGGAGCTCACAAAGTAGGATTTTTGCTCACAAGACTCCACGGATGAGAGGGAGCATTGCTTGAGAGCACAAAGGTGCACAAGATGAGAAGAGAAGAGATTGGATTTGTACCCCGCCCTTCACTACCCGAAGGAGTCTCAGAGCGGCTTACAGACTCCTTTCCCTTCCCCTCCCCACAACAGACACCCTGTGAGGTAGGCGGGGCTGAGAGAGCTCTTGACAGGAACGGCTCTTTTTCAAGAACAGCTCTTGTCAGAACTATGGCTTGCCCAAGGTCATCCAGCAGGTGCAAGTGGAGGAGGGGGGAATCAAACCCGGTTCTCCCAGATTAGAGTCCATGTACTTACCCACTACACCAAACTGGCTGTCTTATACCTCACCCTTCACTACCAAAGGAGTCTCAGAGCGGCTTACAAACTCCTTTCCCTCCCCCTCCCCACAACAGACACCCTGTGAGGTAGGTGGAGCTGAGAGAGCTCTTGACAGAAACTGCTCTTTTTCAAGGACAACTCTTATCAGAACTTATCAGAACTACGGCTTGCCCAAGGTAATCCAGCCAGGTGCAAGTGGAGGAGTGGGGAATCAAACCCGGTTCTCCCAGATTAGAGTCCGCGCACTTCACCACGACACCAAACTGGTTCTCAGAGTGGCTTAAAATCCCCTTTCCCTTGCCCTCCCCACAACAGACACCCTGTGAGGTGGGTGGGGCTGAGAGAGCTCTCCTGAGAACTGCTCTTGAGAGAACAGTTCTGAGAGAACTTGTGACTGACCCAAGGTCATCCAGTAGGTGCAAGTGGAGGAGCGGGGAATCAAACCCAGTTCTCCCAGATTAGAGTCCGCGCACTACACCACGACACCAAACTGGCTCTCGATATAAAAGATACAAGTGGAGATACAAAAGACACAAAAGACAGAAGTGGTGCTACCACGACTCAGGGTTCCTCGGCCGTCACACCTGGGGGTGAGGGGGTGCCAAGGGGGTGAGGGGGTGTCAGACTTGAAAGGATAACGGTCGTGGATCTGAGCGATGACTCTATAGGGCCTAGACCCTGAGGTGTTCACTCTTCCATTCCTGCATAGTTCTGCAAATAGAAATCTGGAGAGCGGGGGTGGAGGCCGCGATCTTATTAGCCTGTTCCAGAACAAAATAAGCGAGTGGCTTTTGGTTGGGGAAAGTGCCATCAAGTCTCAGTTTGGTGTTGTGGTGAGGGGCGCGGACTCTAATCTGGGAGAACGGGGTTTGATCCCCCACTCCTCCACAGGCAGCTGCTGGTGCGGCCTTGGGTCAGTCACAAGTTCTCTCAGATCTGTTCTCTCACGAGCAGTCCTCGAGAGAGCTCTCTCGGCCCCGCCTGCCTCACAGGGTGTCTGTTGTGGGGAGGGGAAGAGGAAGGAGATTGTGAGCTGCTCTGAGACTCCTTCGGATAGAATCATAGAATCACGGAAGGGGACATAGAGGCCATCTAGTCCAACTCCCTGCCCAATGCAGGATCAGCCTAGAACAGTGGTGGTGAACGTACGGGACGGGTGCCAGAGGTGGCACTCAGAGCCCTCTCTGTGGGCACGCGTGCCATCGCCCCAGCCAGGCCCAGACCATCATTAAAGTGTCGAATTCTCTGCCGAATAATTTTAAGTAAATGAAAGCATTTGGGATTGCTTTCCTTCCTTTGTTTGGATCATCTTAAGTTAATGTTTGAGGTTTTTTTTCTAAAGTAAAACCTCAGCATTCAGGTTAAATTGCCATGTTGGCACTTTGCGACAAATAAGTGGGTTTTGGGCCGCAGTTTGGGCCCTCGGCCTCTAAAAGGTTCGCCATCACTGGCCTAGAACATCCCTGGCAAGTATTTGTCCAGATGCTGCTTAAAGGCTGCCAGGGAGGGGGGAGCTCCCCAGCTCCCCGGGCAGCTGATTCCACTGTGTCACGGCTCTGACTGTCAAAGCGTTTTCCCTGAGATCCAGCTGGTACATTCCCGCCCTAACATCCTCTCAGTCATTGCCTCACTCGGGTCTTGCAAACAGAGGGCCACGGCTTCCTTGAGGGAGTCCGTCCCTCTCCTGGTGGGTCTTCCTCTTTTCCTGCTGGCTCCTCCTACTTTTCCTACTGTTGTGTGCTAAGGTCTGGAATATTCCAGGACTGTCTCCCAGAGTCTGGCTGAGCTTGGAGCTCTAGAACAATAGCCCACCAGGACTGAGCCAGTTTGGTGTCATGGTTAAGTGCGCGGACTCTGATCTGGGAGAACCGGGTTTGATTCCCCCACTCCTCCACTTGCACCTGCTGATGTGACCTTGGGCAAGCCATAGTTCTGACAAGAGCTGTCCTTGAAAAAAGAGCAGTTTCTGTCAAGAGCTGTCTCAGCCCCACCGACCTCACAAGGTGTCTGTTGTGGGGAAGGGAAGGGAAAGGAGTTTGTAAGCCGCTCTGAGACTCTGAGTGAAGGGCGGGGTATAAATCCAAACTCTTCTTCTTCTTCTTTTCCTCCACTTGCACCTGGCTGGATGACCCTGGGGCAAGGCGTAGTTCTGATAAGAGCAGTTCTTGAAAAAGAGCAGTTTCTATCCAGAGCTCTCTCAGCCCCACCGACCTCACAGGGTGTCTGTTGTGGGGAGGGGGAGGGAAAAGGAGTTTGTAAGTCGCTCTGAGACTTCCTTCGGTAGTAAAGGGCAGGGTATAAATCCAATCTCCTCTTCTTCTTCTTCTAATCTGGGAGAACCAGGTTTGATTCCCCGCTCCTCCACTTGCACCTGGCTGGATGACCTTGGGCAAGCCATAGCTCTGATAAGAACTGTCCTTGAAAAAGAGCAGTTTCTGTCAGAGCTCTCTCAGGCCCACCTACCTCACAGGGTGTCTGTTGTGGGGAGGGGAAGGGAAAGGAGTTAAGGGAAAGGAGTTTGTAGGCCGCTCTGAGACTCCCTTGGGTAGTGAAGGGAGGGGTATAAATCCAATCTCTTCTTCTTCTTCTTCTTAAGTGCGCGGACTCTAATCTGGGAGAACCGGGTTTGATTCCCCACTCCTCCACTTGCACCTGGCTGGATGACCTTGGGCAAGCCGTAGCTCTGATAAGAGCTGTTCTTGAAAAAGAGCAGTTTCTGTCAAGAGCTCTCTCAGTCCCACCTACCTCCCAGGCTGATCCTGCACTGAGCGGGGGGTTGGGCTTGATGGCCTCTAGGCCCCCTCCGAGCTCTATGATTATATGATTCCAAGTGGTCATTGCTTCCTCGAGAAAGGGGATGGTCCCTGCTCCCTTCTTCCTTTAAAGCCCTCGCCCAGGACCCAAACAATGGCCCCTTGGCGGCAGGTCACAGTGCTGCCTCGCCTGCCCCGAGATCGAATTCTGACGTGCAGCAGACCATCCGTCAAAACTGGTTCGAGGGATACAGGCAACGATCGTGT
>NW_015168205.1:4389-4537 GCF_001447785.1 Gekko japonicus | reverse complement strand
GGAGCTGAAATGGGAGTGCGCCGACTGGGAGGGATCCGATCCGAGCCGCGATGGGTTCGCCGCCAGAGCCCGCTCCAGCTCGGAAGACATGGGGGCTCCCCTCCTACCCTCCCTTAAATGCGGAGCGAGCCGGAGAAGTTCCCTCCCG
>NW_015168205.1:0-1983 GCF_001447785.1 Gekko japonicus | reverse complement strand
TCTGAGAGAACTGGGTCAGTCATAAGAACATAAGAGACGCCAATGTTGGATCAGGCCAAAGGCCCACCCACTCCAACACTCTGTGTCACTCAGTGGCCAGAAATACCAGGTGCCATCAGGAGGTCCAGCAGTGGGGCCAGGACACTAGAAGCCCTCCCACTGTTGACCCCCCCAAGCACCAAGATGACAGAGCATCACTTGCCCCAGAGTCCCTATCTATACCTTGTGGCTAATAGCCACTGATGGACCTCTGCTCCATATGCTTATCTAATTCCCTTTTGAAGCTGTCCATGCTTGTAGCCGCCACCACTTCCTGTGGCAGTGAATTCCATGTGTTAATCACTCTTTGGGTGAAGTGGTACTTCGTTTTATCCGTTCTAACCCGACCGCTCTGCAGTTTCATGGAGTGCCCACGAGTTCTTGTATTGTGAGAAAGGGAGAAACTAAAGAGCCCTAAGAGCTTTAACCTTTCATCACAGGGAAAGTGTTCCAACCCTTTTATCATTCGAGTTGCTCTTTTCTGCACTTTTTCCAGAGTCACAAGTTCTGTCAGGGCTGTTCTCTCAATGACAGTTCTCTCAGAGCTCTCTCAGCCCCACCTACCTCACAGGGTGTCTGTTGTGGGGAGGGGAAGGGAAAGGAGATTGTAAGCCGCTGTGAGACTCCTTTGGGTTGTGAATGGTGGGGTATAAATCCAATCTCCTCCTCCTCTTCTTCTTCCTCCTCCTCCTCCTCTATCTCTCTCCTCAGTGCAGTTTGATATTTTTAGGTTCTGGCCTTCCCGGGGGGCGGGGGTTGTTCCTCCCCTCAGTTGGCGACATAGACTTCAAATGCAAAGCACAGGATGAACATTCAACAAGGGTGTCTCTAAGTTCTGGATTAGACTACCACAGTGCTTTCTATATGGGGCTGACCTTGAAGACTACCTGGAAGCTTCCGTTGGTACCAAATGCTACAGCCAGAAAACTGACTGAACTGGGCTTAAGGGAGGGTATCACTCTACTGTTGTTCCTTCCATCTATGCTGCTTCCAGGCCAGTTGAAGGTGCTGGTAGTCAGAGCCCTATGGGGCTTGAGGCCAACATCCTCAAAGGACCGCCAGCTGCCGGCTTTGGGTGCCCCCCGTCATCTGAAGCGAGATGGGTGGCGACAAGTTGTGGCACCCAGCTGTGAAGAGCCCTCCTCCCTGTCTGTGTATTTTCAGGACTTTAAATATTTTGTGTGTTACTGTTGTGTGATATTTTAAACACTCTCTGTGTTTGTATTTTAAATGTTGTTGTTTTTTTAAATGTCTCAAATGTTTTAATGTCTTCAACGTTTGCCACCCGGGGGACCCTGAATCAGATGGAGAGGTGGCACGGGAATGTTTTAAATGAATGAATAAAGTTTGATCCCGCCGTCTCAGCGGATAAGTACATCTGGTGTAACTTGATGCGGTGCATGTGTTTTGTTGTTGTTCAGTCGCACAGTCGAGTCCGACTCTTTGCGACCCCATGGACCAGATCACGCCAGGCCCTCCTGTCTTCCGCCGTCCTCTGAAGTTTGCTCGATTTCATGTTCGTTACATCGATGACACTGTCTAACCATCTCATCCTTTGTCGTCCCCGTCTTCTTTGACCTTCAATCTTTCCCAGCATCAGGGTCTTCTTCTCCAGTGAGTGCTCCCTTCTCATTGGGTGGGCCAAAGTCTTGGAGCTTCAGTTTCATTATCTGGCCTTCCAGGGAACAGTCAGGGTTGATTTCTTTGAGGATTGACTGATTTGATCTCCTTGCAGTCCAAGGGACTCTCAAGAGTCTTCTCCAGCACCATAGTTTTAAAAAAAAATCCATTCTTCGGCGCTTGGCTCTTTGATACTGGATGGGATAAACAATACTTTTTGCGTTGAATGTCTCATATGGAATATTGGAAATAATTAATACATTTGTCACGAAAGTGATCCCTCAATATGTAAGTCTTTGCATTTATTTTGGAGTTGTCACCTTG
>NW_015168204.1:48236-52267 GCF_001447785.1 Gekko japonicus | reverse complement strand
ACTCTTAACCGCTACACCAGACTGGCTCTGATGAAGGTTTATGATGGAAGGAGTTTTGAATCCTGAAAGCTTGTACCCTAGAAATCCTGATGGTCTTTAAGGTACTCCTTAAAGTACCTTAGAAATCCTGACGGTCTTTAAGGTACTCCTGAACATGAGTCTGCATGTGCAGTGTGAATCCTAAGAGCGCTGGCACAGGAGTAAACCCCACTTAATAAAATGGGACTAACCAGTTTGGTGTAGTGGTTAGGAGCGCGGACTCTACTCTGGGAGAACCGTGTTTGGTTCCCCCACTCCTCCACATGCAGCTGCTGGCGTGACCTTGGGTCAGTTACAAGTTCTCTCAGAGCTGTTCTCTCAAGGGCAGCTCTCGCAGAGCTCTCTCAGCCCCACCTGCCTCACAGAGTGTCTACTGTGGGAGGAGGGAAGGAAGGAGATTGTAAGCCGCTCTGAGACTCCGAGTGAAGGGTGGGATATAAATCCAATCTCCTCTTCTTCCGAGTAGACCTGTTTAAGATTGCACCCTTAAATGACCAGAATATGAAGTCGATTTAGTAGGATTAGCAATATATTCAGCCCTCGGCCCTCTGCAACCGTCTCTGTTCTTTAAAATGAGATGACTGCTAAGAACAATTCTTGTTTTTTGGCCAATCTTGTGAGGTGTTCTTAGTTCGGCTCTTCTGGCCTTTTGTACTTGCCTCTCACTTGCCTTCGGTCCTCGTTTGTACTGCTTAGTTCTGTTATTCAGTTTTGTCACGTGTCTGGAAAGATGCCTCTTTTTTTTTTTGAGTAAGGGGAAGAAGCAAATTAACCTTGGCGCCTAACCAAGAGGATTTGTATACCTTTAGGGTATGCCTTTGACTGTCATAACTTGTGCAAGTTGGCTGGTGCTTGCCCAGGATTGCAAAAAAACACGGTTGCCAACCTTGGGTTGGGAAGCTGCTGGAGATCTTGGGGTGTGCAACTTGGGAAGGGGGGGAATCCGGTGAGGTATAATACCACCGAGTCCACCCTCCAACCGAACTATTTTCTCCAGGGGAACTGATCTCTGTTGTCTGGAGACCAGTTGTAAATCTGGGAGATCTCCAGGCCCCGCCTGGAAGGTGGCAACCCTGTTCTTATGACATATCTGGTGGGCCCCAGTGCATAGCTGGGAACAGGCATTCAGTCTGGTGACTCGCGGGTGACGCACGCTTGGCTTACGCAGATGCTAGGAAAGTGGGGAGAGATCCACCAAAGCCGTTGATGGTCTCCCTCGGACAGCCATGTGGGATTTTGGTGCATTACCGAGGCATCTTGGGGACTGCTGCCATCGGAGTATCAGATTCACTTTCTGTGTTTAGAAGAGGCAAGCCCGAGGCCTCCTTCCAAACCACCTTGTGGCTTTGGGTGCGACGAAGGAGGAAACCTTGGATGAGATCCAGGAGCCGCCGTCTGCGGTTTTGTGACGTTTTATACCCCAAGGAGGCCGAGGGGCACTGAACATGCCCTTCGGCAGAAGCTGGCATCCGCCAGTCAGTATCGTCAGTGAGACAGACCAGCCTGAGAGGCCGCTTGGCTGGAAGTCAGGCTCAGTCGTCGTCACTGGCCTATGACTGATACTTTTATCTCTGGACTCATAGCCAGGCCACTGTGGCTTCTGGGAGTCCTTAAGCAGCGGCTGGACGAACACTGGTCAGGGATGCTCTAGGCCAGGGATGGCCAAACTTGCTCAGCGTAAGAGCCACATAGAACAAACATCAGCTGTTTGAGAGCCTGAAGACATGATCAGATATCACACACACGTTTTTATTTAAAAATACACAAATTTGCTTTTTTAATTAACATTAAACGAGACTGCCAAAAATAAAAACAAAAGGGGTAAAAACAGATATTGATAATGACATTTATTTGTCCAGCGATATTTATTTGTTTGCTAATGATATTTATTTGTCTAAGAGCGAGAGAAAAAGAGAGAGGTGGAAAGAAAGAGAGAGAGAGAAAATAGACGGGAGGTAGGGATGGAGAAAAAAGTATGCCTCCCCTTCGCTTCCCCAGCTGCCCTGCCGGGAGCCACCCCTACTCTAGGCTGATCCTGCACTGAGCAGGGGGTTGGACTAGATGGCCTATGTGGCCCCTTCCAACTCTGTGTGATTCTAGGATTCTATGATTCCTGTGGAGGTGCTGGATTTGACCTTCAACGCCCTATAGGACCAGCATACCTGAAGGACTGCCTGACCCCTTATGAACCTGCCCGAACACTACAGTCATCTTGGGAGGCCTTGCTTTGGGTACCTTCGCTTTCTGAGATTCGGCAGGTGGCAACCCCAGGGGAGGGCCTTCTTGATGCCGGCACCAAAGCTCCGAAACTCTCTTCCCAGGGAGAGGCATCTGTCCCTTTCTGCTGCTGTCTTGCACCAGTGGGTGAAGACTTGTATGTTTTCATTTGGCATTCCCCCCGTGGATCCCACCTTCCTAACCAATGCTTTAACTGCTGTTTTTATCAGTGGAAAAAAGAGCAAGAACCCAGTAGCGCCTTAAAGACTAACAAAATCTGCGGCAGGGTAATGAGCTTTGAAGGAGCTGCGGTGGCTCAAGTGGTTAAGACGCTGAACTGCAGGCCGTGGAAGGTCGGTAGTTCAGCAGTTCGAGACCCGAGTGTGCCGCATGACGGAGTGAGCTCCCGTCTCTAGTTCCAGCTCCTGCCAACATATTATTATTATTATTATACATTCAGCTTATACCCCGCTCGAACCCCGGGGGGACTCTGAGCGGCTTACATATTTCATTATCCCTATCTATGGGCACACACATAGTCAAGGGTGGGGGCTGCCTACCGGCACTGACAGTGGTGTGATTCACTTGTTCCTTCGGCTCGGCTTCGGCTTCGGCTCGGCTTCTCTCGTCTCCTTCTTCAGGTGGTCTTCGGAGTCGGCTTTTTCCCGGTGGGCCCATCTGTCGCACAGATCGCGTCGGCGTGGCTCTGGCTCTGTCCATTAGGCTCCGCCGTGCCTACGCCTCTGCGTCTTTGCGCCTTCTGGCTCCGCCTATGCCGCCGTCCGGTCCACCGCTGATATTGCCCCCGTCTCTCGTTCCAGCTTCTGCCAACCTAGCAGTTCAAAAGCAAGAAATCGCAAGTAGATATATAGGTACCACTTTGGTGGGAAGGGAACAGCGTTCTGTGCGCCTTGGTGTTTAGTCATGCCGGCCACATGACCACGGAGATGTCTTTGGACAGCGCTGGCTCTTCGGCTTTGAAATGGAGATGAGCACCGCAACCCTAGAGTTGGACTCGACTGGCTTTCGAGCAAGGGAACCTTTACCTTTACCTTTAATGAGCTTTTAAGTTAGCCGTGACTCACAAAAACTCCTCCCCTGCCACCAGTTTTATTAGTCTTTAAAGTGCTGCCGGGCCCTTGCTCTTTTCTGCTGCTAGAGACAGACAAGCACAGCTACCCGTCTTGCTGTTTTTATGTCTTGTGCGTATTTGAACTCTGTTGTTTTAATTGTCTCAATGACGTATGTTTAGGGGAGGTCGATTTTAATGGTTTTAAAACGTGATTTTTATCATGCACGCTTTAAATTGTTAGCTGCCTTGGTGGCCCTGGTGAGGGAAGAATGGTGGGATACAAGTTTTGTGAACTATATAAATCATAAATGGCCTCTCTGCATGGGTAAAGTCCAGCCCCAGTGCCCTTTGAGGACCGCCCTGCCCTCCCAGCTTATATTTGTGAGGATATAGTGGAGTTGTGTGTGTCAAGTGCCATCAAGTGGCTTCCAATGTATGGCGGCCCTGTGAATCCATGTCCTCCAAAACATCCTGTTCTTAAGAGCCTTGCTAAGGTCTTGCAAACAGAGGGCCGTGGCTTCCTTGTTTGAGTCAGTCCATCACAGTTTGGGTCTTCCAGTTTGGTGTAGGGGTTAGGAGCGCGGACTCTAATCTGGGGGAACCGGGTTTGATTCCCCACTCCACCACATGCAGCTGCTGGTGTGACCTTGGGTCAGTCACAAGTTCTCTCTCAGAGCTGATCTCTCAAGAGCAGTCCTCGGAA
>NW_015168204.1:41468-47729 GCF_001447785.1 Gekko japonicus | reverse complement strand
GTGAAGGGGGCGGTATAAGTCCAATCTCTTCTTCTTTTACCTCACAGGGTGTCTGTTGCGGGGAGGGGGAGGGAAAGGAGTTTGTAAGCCGCTCTGAGACGCCTTTGGGGTAATGAAGGGCGGGGTATAAATCCCATCTCTTCTTCTTCTTTTGCCTCACAGGGTGTCTGTTGTGGGGAGGGGGAGGGAAAGGAGTTTGTAAGCCGCTCTGAGACGACTTCGGGGTAATTAAGGGTGGGGTATAAATCCCATTTCTTCCTCTTCCTCCTCTTTTCCTGCTGCCTTCAACTTCTCCTAGCATGATTGCCTTCTCCAGTGACTCCTGTAGTAGAAAAGAGCAAGAGTCTAGTAGCACCTTGAAGATGAACAAAACCTGTGGCGGGGGATGAGCTTTCGTGGGTCCCAGCTCACGTCTTGAGTGACTCTCGTCTTCTCATAACGTGTCCAAAGTACGATAGCCTCCCCCGAGTCATTCTGGCTTCTAGGGAGAGTTCAGACTTGATTTGATCTAGAACCCCACTGACTTTGTCTTTTACGGCGGTCCACGGTGTCTGTAGAACTCTCCTCCGACACCACATCTCAAAGGAATCACTTTACTTCCTGTCCGCTCTCGTCATTGTCCCACTTAAACACCCGTACCAAACCACACCGGAGTTGGCTTGTCCAAACAATTTCTCCTCTGGCACCTCTGGTCATACTAATGTCTTTTACCAGCTCTGTGAGAGGCCTTTTTAAACTCCAGCTGGCATTGGCTGTCCACCAGGGCTACCCTGGTTGCAGTCTGACTGCTTGGAAAGGCAGCTGTATGTCTTTC
Source organism: Gekko japonicus (assembly GCF_001447785.1). Taxonomy (NCBI): domain Eukaryota; kingdom Metazoa; phylum Chordata; class Lepidosauria; order Squamata; family Gekkonidae; genus Gekko; species Gekko japonicus. Next base: position 46,915 of record NW_015168204.1, on the reverse strand, counting down.
CCTGTTTCCCGAATGCCATTCGACATGCCCGAGGAGAGGTTGTCGTTTCTGTGGTGACCTTTATCCTGAATATCTGGAAGAGCAAAGGGCATTGTTGTCTGGAGAGCGTCACCACAGCTTCCAATCTGTCTCCTTCAGCATTTGCCTTCCGATCCTGACCCGTGAGCATCAAGCGGCGCTCCGGCACTCCTGGAAGGCCCTGCGGCCAGCCACGCCTTGGATCCGTCCATTTATTTCCCTTCTCTCTCTTTCCCCCGCAGCTGTGTAAATGAGTATGGAAGATTATGACTTCCTCTTCAAGATAGTTTTAATCGGGAACGCCGGCGTGGGGAAGACCTGCTTAGTGAGGCGCTTCACTCAGGTAAGGGGAGCTGTCGTGGCGTGGCGGCTGAGAGTCTGCGACTGGCCCCCAGGGCTTCAGTGGCAGAGCGGGGGATCCAAACCCGATCCTAGTCCAACAGTGTTAACCACGAGTGTCGGAGAGGAGGGGCCATGGCTCAGTGGAAGAGCTGCTGCTTGGCATGCATAGGGTCGCAGGTTCAGTCCCCGGGATCTCCGGTTAAAAGGACCAGGCTGTGGGTGATGTCAAAGACCTCTGCCTGAGACCCTGGAGAGCTGTGGGGAGGTGCCATGGTTCAATGGCAGAGCATCCTCTTGGTGTGCAAAAGGCCCCAGGTTCAATCCCCGGCATCACCAGTTAAAAGGACCAGGCAGGAGGTGATGTGAAAGACCTCAGCCTGAGACCCTGGAGACCTGGTGGACCTCCTGATGGCACCTGGGTTTTGACCACTGTGTGACACCAAGTGTTGGATTAGGTGGGCCACTGGCTTGATCCAGCATGGCTTCTCTTATGTTCTCCTGTCTGGGGCAGTGATGCTCTGTCTTCTTGGTGCTTGGGGGGCAACAGTGGGAGGGCTTCTGGAGTTCTGGCCCCGCTGGTGGACCTCCTGATGGCAGTTGGGTTTTGGCCACTGTGCGACACAGAGTGTTGGACTGGATGGGCCATTGGCCTGGTCCAGCATGACTTCTCTCATGTTCTTCTGAGACAGGAAGAAAATAAGGCTGCCCCAGTGGGTAGGAGAAAAAGAACAAGCTTTGTTAGATTTTCTTGATCCCTACGCATCTCGTTAAATGCTTTGTTGGAGGATCTTATATAAAAAGTTCTCGGGCTCCCACCTTGAACATGTTTTTATGTGTGGGCCCCTGATGAAGCATTTAGAGAAATGTGTAGAGAGTTATCATAGAACCATAGAATCAGAGAAGGGGCCATACAGACTATCTAGTCCAACCCCCTGCCCAATCCAGGACTAGCCTGAAGCATCTTTGACAAATATTCGTCCAGCCTCTTCTGGAAAGCTGCCAGTGAAGGGGAGCTCACCCCCCACCCCCCAGGCAGCGGATTCCACCTTGGAAGCACCCTGACCGTGAAAAAGTGTTTCCTAATATCCAGTCGATACCTTCCTGCATGTAATTTAAACCCGTTGCTTCGGGTCCTCTCCTCTGCTGCCAACTGGAACAGCTCCCTGGCCTCCTCCAAAGGAGGAGCCATCCTGTCCCCCCTCCACCTCCTCTTCTCTAGACTGAACATTCCTAAGAGCCTTTCCTCAGTCCCCAGGCCCCGGACCATCCTCGTCGCTCTCCTCTGCACCCGCCCCATTCTGTCCACATCCTTTTTGACGGGAGGCCTCCAGAACTGCACACAGGACCAGTGTTCCCTCTAAGCTGAGTGAGTGTGAGCCAGCTCACAGTTTTTTAGCCTCCGGCTCACACATTTTTGTCTTAGCTCAGGAAGGGACGGCTCCAGAGCAAACTAATTTATGCAGCAGCCAAATTGCTCCTGCTCACAACTTTAATGCCAGTGGCTCACAAAGTGGAATTTTTGCTCACAGGGCTCCATAGCTTAGAGGGAACATTGCACAGGACTCCAGGCGCGGCCTGGAAGATCTAATAAAACTTGCATCCAGACCCTGGAGAGCTGCTGCCAGTCTGCGTCGACAGTGCTGACCTTTGATGGGACTGGTGATCTGATGCAGTATAAGGCAGCTCCGTGAGAGCGAAGGCAAGGACGTGAGCAGGGAACAGCTCCCCACACCCGTTGTTTAGGGGATGGAGCTGTGGCTCGGTGGCAGAGCCTCTGCTTTGCATGCAGAAGGTCCCAGGCTCAGCCCCCGGCACCTCCAGTGGAAAGACCCTCTACCTGAGTCCCTGTAGAGCGGCTGCCGGTCTACGTAGACAGGACTGTCCTTGATGGACTGGATGGCCTGATTCAGTAGAAGGCAGTTTTATGTCTGTTCACTGGAGAGTCAGTTTGGTGTAGTGGTTAAGTGTGCGGACTCTAATCTGGGAGAACCGGGTTTGAGTCCCCACTCCTCCACTTGCACCTGCTGATGTGACCTTGGGTCAGTCACAAGCTCTGGCACAGCTGCAGTCAGTAAGGTGTTGCCCGGGTTTTTGAATGTGGTTTTGAGTCCCTGAACAGTGATAAAATGGCCATAAATCTATGCAGACAGTACCATAAAACCAAGAAATCAAAGGAAGTGAAACCAGCATCCAGTGTGGAGTCCACAATAAAATCCGGCAATCAAAGAAAGTGAAAGCGGCATGAGATGTAGAGGGGAATTTCTTTTCCAACTTAGGTTTGGTATAGTGGTTAAGTGCGCGGACTCTAATCTGGGAGAACCGGGTTTGAGTCCCCACTCCTCCACTTGCACCTGCTGATGTGACCTTGGGTCAGTCACAAGCTCTGGCACAGCTGTCCTTGAAAAAGAGCAGTTTCTGTCAGAGCTCTCTCAGCCCCACCCACCTCACAGGGTGTCTGTTGTGGGGAGGGGAAGGGAAAGGAGATGGTAAGCTGCTCTGAGACTCCAAGTGAAGGGCGGGGTATAAATCCAATCTCTTCTTCTCTTCTTCTTCGTCTCTTCTTCACAAAACCATGCCAGCTCCTTCTGACTGGCGCTCGAGCGACGCTTTGGATGAGAAGCATCAAGGATATTTGCCACTTCTCTTTTTTGCAGCACGGGATAAATCCCGGGCAGGAGAGTTTTAAATCTGTGTCTTGAGAGACGTGATGTCAGTGCCCTGTGTTTAAAAATATAGCGTTCTCAGAAACAGGGCTGGAACTCACCCCTCCCACCTTTTCCTGAGCATTTCTGTGAAACCCACCTCGCACCAGATGAATATTTTCCCGTGTTATCCCGGAACTGGATGGCCCAGGCTCGCCCCATCTTGTCAGACTTGGGAAGCTAAGCAGAGTCGGCCCTGGTTAGTATTTGGATGGGAGACCACCAAGGAAGTCCAGGGTTGCTGTGCAGAGACAACAGTGGCCAAGTACCTGCGTTTGTCTCTTGCCTTGAGAACTCTTTGCAGTTGCCAGACGTCGGCTGCTATTTGAAGGCAATGAATGAATAATATATATCTCCCCCTCCCCAACCCAGTACCAGGAAATGTGCAGTTTGTTACCTTTGAGGCGCTGGAAGTCACAAATGCAGCTTTAATCATTAGGATTATCACACCCTCGCAGAGAAGACTGTGGGAAACGGTTGCCAACTCCCTGTGGTGAAATTCCTGGAAATCTTGAGGGTACCAGCGGAAGGTGGAGTCTTGAGGAAGGGAAGCAGGGGTGAAATTCCATAAAGTCAACCCTCCAAAGCAGACGTTTTCTCCAGGGGAAACTGATCTCTGGAGATCGGTTCTAATTCCAAGAGATCTCCAAGCCCCGCCTGCAGCCCTAAACTGGCAGACTTCTAGATTAATCTCCTGCCCCATATATTGGTTTTTGGCAGGGCTTTTTTTGTAGAAAAAGCCCAGCAGGAACTCATTAGCATATTAGGCCCCACCCTGACAGCACAGCTCATTAGCGCATTAGGCCGCACCCCCATGTTACCAGAAGTGTGCTCATCCAGCCACACCCACCTTTTGCTTCTTATTCTGTTTACCTTGTTTGTTGTCAAAACCCAGGGCCTTTTCTTGTAGCAGGAACTCCTTTGCATGTTAGGCCCCACACACCCCTAATGTAGCCAATCCTACTGAGTTCCTGCTGTTGGGTGTGGCCTATTATGCTAACGAGTTCCTGCTGGGCGTGGCCACCTCAGGAGCCAGCCGGAACTCCGTTCCTGTGCGTTCCTGCCCAAAAATAGCCCTGGTTTTTGGCATGCTGGGAGGGATATTTTAAAATTGGGGTAAGCACTGAAACACGGCCTGGCATAGTGAAATGGTAGAAATACCAGGAAGGAACCGCTTTCTCTGTGTATGTATGAGAGAGATAATCCACAGATGTGTGGAGTTACCAGCTAGTTTCCATCTTGCGTGGAAGCCATGTGTCGAGACTTCCTTTGACTGTGGGGATGGACAAGGAGGGGGTAATGCTAACCGTGTGCGGGTGGCTTGTCAGCATCAGCACAAAGGGTCCCCGGTGGGTTGGACCCATCAGCTGTTTTTCAGATCTGGTTGCCAGCTCTGGGCTGGATTGGAGTCCAACAGCAATTTAGAGATAGCCCAGGCTAGCCCGATCTCTTCAGAACTCGGAAGCGAAGCAAGGTCGGCCTTGGCTAGTATTCGGAAGGGCGAGACCGCCAAGGAATACCAGGGTCATGGCCAGTGTTCCCTCTAAGCTGAGTTAGTGTGAGCTAGCTCACCGTTTCTTAGCCTTCTGCTCACACATTTTTGTCTTCGCTCAGGAAGGATGGCTCCAGAGCCAACTGATTTATGCAGTAGTCAAATCGCTGGCTCACAACTTTAATGCCAGTAGCTTACAAAGTAGAATTTTTGCTCACAGGACTCCACAGCTTAGAGGGAACATTGGTTGTGACGCAGAGGGAGGCAGTGACAAACCACCTCTGAAACGTCTCTCACCTTAAAAACAAGTCTAGCTCGCCACCTAGTGGTGCATAACGCTGAAAGAGCTAGAATTTCTGGGTGCCAGACGATCTGAACATCTCCTGGCTATACGACGCACCAAGGCCATACGATAATAATAATAATTAGAGACCCACGAGAGTTTCAGGGTGGAAGCTCTCCAGAGTCAAAGCTCCCTTCATCAGACACGGTAGAAGTGGAGCTCTGAGTCCTTCTGTCCTAGTCAGAGGGGGAAAAGGGGTGTTGCAAATCTACATTGTACCTTCTCATCCTTTACAAGCATTCGTTACAACACCCCTCTCCCCCTCGGACTAGGATAAGAGGACGCAAATCTCCAGATCAAGGGTCAGCACTGTATGGCTTCAAAAGGGAATTAGATAAGCACAAGAAAGGGGACCCGCAATACTCGCGGGGGGAGAGAAGAGCTCCACGCAGAGCAGGAGGAGGAGGCAGCAGCAGCAGGTAAGCCCTCTTCCTCCCCCCCCCCGCCCCCGGACACTGGCAGCATGGCCTGAGCGGCTTCCAGCCGCCAGGCCCCGCCAATCTCTCCCCCCCGGCCCCTCCACCCGCCGCCGCGTCCCTCCACCCCCGCA
>NW_015168204.1:22821-40912 GCF_001447785.1 Gekko japonicus | reverse complement strand
TATAGATAGGGGCTCTGGGGCAAGTGATGCTCTGTCATCTTGGTGCTTGGGGGGGGGGAGCAACAGTGGGAGGGCTTCTAATGTCCTGGCCCCACTGGTGGACCTCCTGATGGCACCTGGTATTTCTGGCCACTGTGTGACACAGAGTGTTGGACTGGATGGGCCTTTGGCCTGATCCAACATTGGCTTCTCTTACGTTCTTATGTCTCTGAAGGGAGCTTTGACTCTCGGGAGCTCATACCCTGAAACTCTCGTGGGTCTCTACGGTTCCACTGCAGACTGACACGGCAGCTACCCTCTGGGACAGCCCTGGGTTGGGAAATTCCCAGAGATTAGGGGTGGAACTTTGGAGACGGTGGGGTTGGGGGGGGGGACGGACATCACCTGAGTATACTGCTGTAGAGTCCGCCCTCCTAACGCAGCCACTTTCTCCAAGGGAACCAATCTATGGGCGACTCTGCATTGGCTTTTCCCTGCACTGTGTTAGCAAGCCCCACACTGGAACAGAAATTCCCCTCTGCATTGCATGCCGCAGTCACTTCCTTTGACCATCGGGTTTTTATGGTACCTTCTGCGTAGATGTATGGCCGTTCAAGGGCGACTCTGCAGTCAGTGTGGCGTTGCCCCCAGGGGTATCTGAATGTGGTTTTGAGCTGCACCTTTTCCTCCGCGTCGAGAAGGTGTGGAGCGAATGCCAGGTGCAGAATCGCCCTGTGTCACCTGGAGATCCAGCTGTAATTCTGGGAGGTCTCCGGGGCCCCACCTGAAGGCAGGAAACTCAGGTCTTGGACTCCCGTCCCCGCGACTACAGCTGTCCCTTTTAAACCCTTGGGAAACGTCTCGGGGCTTAGGAGGAGGGGAGGTCCACTGAGCCAAAAAGCCACCACCACTACCACAAAATAAAGAGAGAGAGGGAGGTAGGTAGGGAGAGGCCTTATTTCCTACGGTGTAAAAAGAATTCTGTCAGCAAGCTGCCATTCTGTTTTCCGTGACCTCTGTGTACATATCCTTACCCTGTTGCACCCGGCTTGTTTCTACTATCCTGCTTCTGTGCTGGAATGCATAAGATAAGTACTGGTGGATGTGTGGGAGAGGAGATGCTGTAATACTTGCCTATTGCTATCTCATGTGAACTGCACCTGTGTTTTGTCTGATGTTCTGCCTCGTTCCCATGGACTGGGCGCGCAACCGTTTCCTTAGCCCGCCAGCGGGAATGTTATTCATTGGATATGTATCTGTTTGAATTTCCTTTATTATGCTCGCCCTACCTGTGTATCCCCAGTTCTAACAAAGAACGTGTTTGAGTATGTCTTCAACGCTTTGAAATAAATTTTGCTTTTCTTGAAAACGTGGATTTATTCTCGATGCTTGGGGATCCAACATATTCGAGGGTAAAGGCAGCCGCTGAATTGGCTTCACGCCTGGCTTTGGAAAGAAGCTTGCCTTGAGAGATTATGTAACATGCTGAGTGTTACTTGGCGATCTGAAGTTTTAAAATCGTCAGCACTCTTTAACCCACAGGGAGCCCCCGCCCCCTTTTAAACAGCCTTTGGAAATATTCAATCCTCCCCCCTCCCAGCTCTCCCTGGCTGCAGGGGCATGTTGAGTAGATCCCTCCAGGGATTACTGTAAAAATGCACAGCTAGTTATTTTGCTCTTTAGCCTTCTGGCTTCCCTGCTGGCATTTGGGGAGGTGGAAGTGTCCAGGCTTACACAAGGAGGGCATATGGAGCAGAGGTCCATCAGTGGCTATTAGCCACAAGGTACAGACAGGGGCTCTGGGGCAAGTGATGGTCTGTCTTCTTGGTGCTTTTTTTTGGGGGGGTCAACAGTGGGAGGGGCTTCTAGTGTCCTGGCCCCACTGGTGGACCTCCTGATGGCACTGGTATTTCTGGCGACTGTCTGATACAGAGTGTTGGACTGGATGGGCCTTTGGCCTGATCCAACATTGGCGTCTCTTATGTTCTTATGAGGGAGCCAGTGTCTTGGAGAGAAGTGGGATTCCGGCGGAAATCTCTGAGGCTGCCCGTTCCCCCCGCTAGCCGACCCCCCCCCACACACACACACCTGACATCTCCAGAAGACATGTGCTCTTTTAAAAAAGGCATAAAGCATACAAAGAAAGTAAAAGAGTTTTTTTGGGGGGAAACACACCCTTGTTTCCTTTACAGTAAAGGGGAGGAAAAACCAACCGTTTAAAGGGAACGGGAAATCTCTGGGGTGGTTGTGCTAATTTCACCTTCCGCAGAGAGATTTTGCTGGTAGTGTTGAAACTCCTCTTCGTGCCAGATTCCCGCAGGTATCGGATGGTGGGTTGGTTGGGGTCTCGTTGGGAAGGAGCGAGATTTGCGTTCAGTAGCACCTCAAAGGCCTTGCGAGATTCCCAAGGTACGCCCTGACATGGCTGGCCCAGGCTAGCCTGGTCTCATCTGATCTCGGAAGCGAAGCAGAGTCGGCCTTGGTTAGGAGTTGGGAGGGCGACCTCCAAGGAATGCCAGGGTTGTGACCAATGCTCCCTCTAAGCTGTGGAGCCTTGTGAGCAAAAATTCTACTTTGTGAGCTCCTGGCATTAAAGTTGTGAGCAAGTGATTTGGCCACTGCATAAATTAGTTTGCTCTGGAGTTTGCATCAGGTGCTGTTCTTTCTGGAGCAACTCCACACACGCACACACACGCCCGGCCAGCATATGCTGAAACCCAAGCAAATATAAGGTCGCACGGGTATGTCTTGTGAATATGTGTTTTGTGGGGCTCCCCCTCGGCTTGACAGGTCAGGCTCCTGAAACAGAAGAAAGGAGCAGCGATTCCAAGCCAGAGGTGTGCGAGTTGTCCCCCGCCTCCCGCGTCCAAAGCGCTGCAAGGGTAACGTTTTGTTCTTTCTTCGAAGGGGCTTTTCCCACCGGGCCAAGGAGCCACCATCGGGGTTGACTTTATGATTAAGACGGTGGAGATCAATGGTGAAAAAGTGAAGGTAAGCCCAAGCTGGATTTTCCTGCTTTCTCTCCCTCCCCACTGCCCCCGTTCATTCGTGTTTTAGGTGAAATACGAAAGACAGATCTGCTGTGTTTTAAAATCCTTGAGCCTCACACTTTCGGCTCACTTTTCACATTGCCTTTGTGATGGGGGTAGTTGTGGTCGACCCCTGTGTCGTATCAGTCACATGTGTAAAAGTTTGGCATTGTGTGGATGGTCTGATCAGATGGATGCTTTCCCCTCTGCTTTCTCCCACTGCCCTGTGACGGGCCACAGGCGTGCACGGGATATCCCAAGCCGAATCCTCCATCTTCTGTTAAAAGGATGAACCCATGACGCTGCCTTATACTGAATCAGACCCTTGGTCCATCAACACTGGTTGTGGTCGACCCCTATGTCGTACCTGTCACATGTGTAAAAGTTCGGCGTTATGTGGATTGTCTGATCAGATGGATGCTTCCCCCTCTGCTTTCTCCCACTGCCCTGTGACGTGCACGGGATATCCCAAGCCGAATCCTCCATCTTCTGTTAAAAGGATGAACCCATGACGCTGCCTTATACTGAATCAGACCCTTGGTCCATCAAAGTCAGTGTTGTTTACTCAGACTGGCAGCAGCTCTCTGGGGTCTCACATGGAGGTCTTTCCCATCACTTACTCTGCCTGGTCTTTTTTAACCGGAGATGCCGGGGATTGAGCCTGGGACCTTCTGCATGCTGAGCAGAGGTTCTGCCACTGAGCCACAGCCCTTCCCTTCTGTGGTAGCAGGATTAGAAAGACCTTTTCTCAGCCCAGAGACCTTGGAGAAGCTCTGCCAGTAGACACGCAGGGCCATCGGTCAGATTCAGAAAGGGATGGGAGCAGTGCTCCCTCTAAGCTGTGGAGTCTTGTGAGCAAAAATCCTACTTGGTGAGCTGCCGGCATTCAAGTGGTGAGCCAGCGATTGGGCTGCTGCCATCCGTCCTGAGATAAGACAGAAATGTGTGAGCCGGAGGCTAAAAAACTGTGAGCTAGCTCACACTAACTCAGCTTAGAGGGAACAGTGGATGGGAGTGCATTTGAAACCCCCTTTCCCTCACACGCGCTCCCCCAGCAGTGGGAGCCAAAAAGCAGCTTTTGAATTGGTTCAATTTTGGTCAAGATAGACCAGGAGTCTCCAGCATTTTGAGTCTGCAGGCGCCTTTGGGATTCTGAGACAAGGTGAGAGGGCTACAGCCACAAGGCGGCCGAAGGAAGTTGAGCAACACACACGGCACGTCAGGGCGCGACGTCATGCAGCGTTTCAGGCAGAGGCTCCGTTTAACAAGGACGCCTTTTAGAAATGAGATAACATTTAAAAATACCTTCTGGCATGCACACAGCTTTACTTTCAGTCGTGCAGTGACGATCCTTGTGCGGTAATGTCAGCGGAAGCAACTTTTTAGAAGTCAGCCCAGCCCAAGAGGCCTCCAGTGGCCAATCAGAAGCCCTCCTACGCAACAACCCTGCCTGGCCCCGCCCATTTTCTAAAAGCATGTGGCGGGCACCAGGAAAAGCTGTTGGGCACGATGGCGCCCACGGGCACCACGTTGGGGACTCCAGGATAGGCAATAATATACGACATCCAAAGGCCAGTGGCCTAACCCAATAGAAGGAAGGTTTGTATTTTACACATGCACGCTTTTATCCCAGCTGGGCGTCCCCAAGGCGGGGTTTCCCAGCCAAGTGGGGAGCATGTGGCTTGGGATGAGGAAAAGCAAGAGGCCAAGATGGGGACCAGGAATCCCACAGTTCCCTCTGGACCCTCCACATAGGTCAGCGGCTCTGGAAAGCGTGGGGGTGGCTTGCACCAGAGCAGCGCCAGCGTAAATCACCCGAGTTGAGGGCAGCAGTTACGGTTTGCTTTTACAGGCTGAGAAATACTGATATCGGCAGGCGCGCCCATTCCCTCCCCCAAATGCACTCAGCCAACGGGGCCTTTGGAAATGTTCTGTGCTCGCTCGGCGTGGATTTCGGTGCCCCAAAGGGCTTGCTGACCTTGCCGGTGCATGAAGGTTAACCCTGCTAATTGGAAACCTTGCAGTACGCAGGATTGGGGAAAATCTCAAGCCACTCGTTTTTCTTGAATATGGGCATCATGAAAATGAGACCCACGGGTAAAACTGGGCCCCCGAGATTAAAAAGCAGGGGTTGGTTGGAGAGGGCAAGATGGGTGGTCTGTGATCCCAGGCGGCAAGGGCACAGTCTGCCGGAAAGTTCTCCTACAGAAGAGCGACTGTGCTCTTGAGTTAACTCACCACTCTTTTCAGTGGGGCTGGTATAGGAAGGGAAAGGAGTTTGTAAGTGGTGCTGTTGTGGGGAGGGGAAGGGAAAGGAGTTTGTAAGCCACTCTGAGGGGAAGGGGAAGGTGTTTGTAAGCCACTCTGAGACACCTTTGGGTAGTGAAGGGCGGGGTATAAATCCAATCTCTTCTTCTTCTTCTTCCTTCTTCTAAATGACAAAGCCACACACACACCCCGGCCTATGGGCTTTGCAGAATTACCTGGTTGGCTGGAAGCAGGAAGCTGGGTTGGATGGCATTTGGTCTTACCCTGTAGGGCAGCAGTTAATTTTTTGGACTTGCAACAATGCATGTGGAAGAATATACATCCTGCTTCTCCATTTTGGGATCTGTTCTCGTGTGGGCACCTCACAGGTCTGCGATGCACTATTGGTTAAGGATTGTGCGCTAATGCCGTGATTTTGTCTCCTTTCCCCCCCTCCTCTCTCATAATGCTGGGGGAAACCAAAGCTGCAGATCTGGGACACGGCCGGCCAGGAGAGATTCCGGTCCATCACGCAGAGTTACTACCGCAGCGCCAACGCCTTGATACTGACCTACGACATCACCTGCGAAGAGTCGTTCCGATGCCTCCCGGAATGGCTGAGGGAGATCGAGCAGTACGCCAGCAATAAGGTCATCACCGTCCTAGTGGGTAAGCAGCGGCCATCTTTGCTTGGCAAAGAGTAGCAGCTTCAGGAGGAAAAAGTACCAAAGGGACGACGGAGGGAAGCTTTTGTAGAGGGCAGAGATGCCACTAGCAATGTTCCCTCTAATCCCCCACACACACACACTGAGCGGAGCACTCCACATCCTGAGCAGACTGGAACTGCTGTAATCTTCAAATGGGCAAGGGGCACTGCAAGACCCTGCGTGCAGCTCCAGACTGCTGCCGAGTGGGGCATCCCGTGTTAATGAGCGGCCGCTCACGTGCACAGAGTTTAGAGGGAACACTGGGTGCCAGGTGTTTCTCCTTTCAGGTTATGCCTCTCTGTGGGCCTCGAGGAAGGATGTTGACAAGCTTGGGTATTTGAAGACTGCAATCATGTCCCCTCTGAGCCTTACGTAAGAACATCAGAGATGCCAATGTTGGATCAGGCCAAAGGCCCATCCAGTCCAACACTCTGTGTCACACAGTGGCCAGAAATACCAGGTGCCATCAGGAGGCCCTCCAGCAGTGGGGCCAGGACACTAGAAGCCCTCCCATTGTTGCCCCCCCCCAAGCACCAAGAAGACAGAGCATCACTTGCCCCAGAGCCCCTAGCTATACCTTGTGGCTAATAGCCACTGATGGACCTCTGCTCCATATGCTTATCTAATTCCCTTTTGAAGCTGTCCATGCTTGTAGCCGCCACCACTTCCTGTGGCAGTGAATCCCATGTGTGAATCACTCTTTGGGTGAAGAAGGACTTCCTTTTATCCGTTCTAACCCGACCGCTCAGCAATTTCATAGAGTGCCCACGAGTTCTTGTATTGGGAGAAAGGGAGTAAAGTACCTCTTTCTCTACCTGCTCTATCCCATGCATAATCTTATAAACCTCAATCATGTCTCCCCTCAGTCGTCGTTTCTCCAAGCTAAATAGCCCTAAGTGCTTTAAACATTCCTCATAGGGAAAGTGTTCCAAACCCTTTTATCATTCGAGTTGCCCTTTTCTGCACTTTTTCCAAAGCTATAATATCCTTTTTAAGGTGTGGTGACCAGAACTGCACACAGTATTCCAAATGAGGTCGCACCATTGATTTATATAGAGGCATTATTTTATTTATTATGGGATTTGTATCCCGCCCTACCCATATAAGGGCATTATGATATGGCTGATCTGTTTTCAATACCCTTCCTAATAATCCCCAGCATAGCATTGGCCTTCTTTATTGCAGTCACACACTGTCTCGACATTTTCAGTGAGTTATCCACTACAACTCCAAGATCTCTCTCTTGCTCAGTCTCTGCCAGTTCAGACCCCATCAATGTGTATTTATATTTAGGATTTTTGGCTCCAATGTGCATCACCTTGCACTGTCCTAGCCTTCTCTTTCCCAGGCTAAATATATCCAACTCTTTCAGCCTTTCCTCAGACACACACACACACACCCCACCCCTTTTCTTAGCAGTCTGTTGATACCCATTTTTTAAACCAGAATCAAGCAACCAGCTGAGAGGAGCCCAATCCTGCCTCTTCCTGTGCTTTACGTCTCAGCACCATTGTCTTTTGTATCCTTTTTCTCCCGAAGCCGGGTTTAGTTCCACCCTCTGAGCCAGGCGGAAAGGAGATTGCTGCACTCAACAGAGGGCTGTGAGTTAACCGGGGAGGTGGGCGGGCTTCAGCTGCCCTTGGCTTGTTAGTTATTATTTGAAAACAACTCTGTCCTTGTTTCCACTACAGATTATTTATTATTTATTTAAAACATTTCATCAGCCACCTTTCCCTCTTGCCGAACTCAAGGCGGCTTCTGATGTAAACAAAACAGTATATAAAACACACTAGAACCCACCAGAGTCACAGTTTAAAAACGCCGAAGGGGGCAGCCGATAATAAACACCAAATCAGTGAAAGTGCAGTCCAGAATAAAACCGTCTTTACCTGCTTCCTGAAGTGAGGGGGCCGGGCGCACCTTCCTGGGGCGGTTGTACCAGATTGAGGGGTGACGAGGTTTACGAAATTATGCATGGGATAGAGGAGGCAGAGAAAGAAGTAGTTTCCTCCCTTTCTCACAATACGAGAACTCATGGGCACGCCGTGAAATGAATCAGCAGTAGGCTTAGAACAGATCAAAGGAAGCACTTCCTCACCCAAAGAGTGATTAACACATCGAATTCAGTGCCGCAGGAAGTGGTGGCAGCTACAAGTGTAGGCAGCTTCAGGAGGGGATTGGATAAACATCTGGAGCGTCTAGTCATGCCGGCCACATGGCCACAGAAACGTCTTTGGACAGCGGCTTGGAAATGGAGATAAGCACTGCATCTCTAGAGTTGGATTTGACTGGCTTTCGAGGAAGGGAAACCTTTACCTTTACCTGTAGATACTCTGTCTGGGGCAGTGATGCTCTGTCTTCTGGGTGCGGGGGAGGGAAGAGTAGGAGGGATTTTGGAGTTCTGGTCCCACTGGTGGACCTCCTGATGGCACCTGGGTTCTGGGCACTGGGTGACACAGGGTGTTGGACTGGATGGGCCACTGGCCTGATCCAGCAGGGCTTCTCTTACGTTGCAAGATGAGAATGGGCGGACACACATATGGTGATGGATCTCCCATTGTGCCTTGCTATAGTCCTTTCTGTGTCTCTGGCAAATTACCATCAGAGACAAGCTTAGGAGAGGCTTGTCTCCTGGGATGTCATTTGGGGCAAGCTGCCCTTGAGAAGTTGGCCGACCTTCCTTTATTCATGCCATTAAAATATGTATGCTGCCTTTTCATCTATTATGCGTGCAATCAATTTTTAATATTGATATAATATGCATATACACACTTAAACATTATATAATAAGGGAAGGCAGCAAGGCAATATTGCAGCATGTTCAGTCCTTCGTAATGACTTCTAAATCTTCCAGTCTATAAGCAAACCCTTTCGTCTTTCCGCCTTTCACGGAGGCCCTGTTGTAAAGCAGTGCGATTTAATCGACCATAATCACTTTCAGAGCCAGTGTGGAGTAGTGGTTAGAGCACTGTAGTAGGATGTGGGAGACCCGGGTTCGAGTCCCCCTCTGCCCTCTGGGGGACCGTGGGCCAGTCACACGCACTGTTCCCTCTAAGCTGACTTAGTGTGAGCTGGCTCACAGTTTTTTTAGCCTCCGGCTCACACATTTTTGTCTCAGCTCGGGAAGGATGGCTCCAGAGCAAACTGATTTATGCAGCAGCCAAATCGCTCGCTCACAACTTTAATGCCAGTAGCTCACGAAGTAGAATTTTTGCTCACAGGACTCCATAGCTTAGAGGGAACACACACTCTCCGCCTAACCTACCTGACGGGATTGTCATGAGGACAAATCTGAGGAAAGGAGAATGATGTATGCCGATTTGGGTCCCCACCGGGGAGGAAGGCAAGTAGAAATGAAGAAAATAAAAATAAAAGTAAAGTAGGTCAACTACATTTTAAAAAAAGGAAGACAACCTGCAGAATTATTACTGAAGTAATGCCGTAATGAAATAAGCAGGTCCTGCCCCAAGGAGCTTTGCAGTCTGCCTTGCAGCTCAAGGAGAGAGGAAGGGAAGGAATAAAGTGAAGGAAGGCAAAGATGGGTGGTGGTGGAAGGGGTGCAGCCTGAGTGGTCCAAGGAAAGGTGGGCTTTCAGCAGAGATTTGCAGGAAGGGCCAATGGTTGGGTAGGCTTGCTGAGCCTCTGTGTTTGGTGTAGTGGTTAAGTGTGCGGACTCTAATCTGGGAGAACTGGGTTTACATAAAAACATAAGAGACGCCAATGCTGGATCAGGCCAAAGGCCCATCCAATCCAACACTCTGTGTCACACAGTGGCCAGAAATACCAGGTGCCATCAGGAGGTCCACCAGTGGGGCCAGGACATTAGAAGCCCTCCCACTGTTGCCCCCCCCAAGCACCAAGAAGACAGAGCATCACTTGCCCCAGAGTCCCTATCTATACCTTGTGGCTAATAGCCACTGATGGACCTCTGCTCCATATGCTTATCTAATTCCCTTTTGAAGGGAATTAGATTCCCCACTCCTCCATATACAGCTGCTGTGTGACCATGGGCAAGCCATAGTTCTCTCAGAGCTGTTCTTTCAGAGCTCTCTCAGCCCCGCCTACCTCACAGGGTGTCTGTTGTGGGGAGGGGAAGGGAAAGGAGATTGTCAGCCGCTCTGAGACTCTGAGTGAAGGGTGGGGTATAGATCCAATCTCTTCTTCTTCTTCTTCTGCGTCAGCTTTCCCCTCCTCCTCTGCTGCCTTTCCCCCTGCTGTTTCCAGTGGTTCGTTCACTGCCTTCCCAGCCATGGATATCACTTGGGCTGCCAACTAGTCTGGAGAAAAAAAGCCCCGTTGCTTGTACTTTGTCGTCAAATTGCAGCCAACTTATGTTGGCCCCTTAGGGTTTTCAAGGCAAGAGATGTTCAGAGGCGGTTTGCCATCGCCTGCCTCCACACAGCAAAAACCCTGGACTTCCTCGGTGGTCTCCCATCCCAGTACTAACCGGAGCCGACCCTGCTTAGCTTCTGAGATATGATGAGATCAGGCTAGCTTGTGCCATCTACGTCAGGGCAAAAGACCTACAGAGGCGGTTTGCCCTTGCCTGCCTCTGCATAGCAACCCTGGACATTCTTGGTGGTCTCCCATCCAAGACCTAACCAGAAGAGGAGAAGGAAGAAGAGATTGGATTTATACCCCGCCCTTTCACTACCCGAAGGTGTCTCAGAGTGGCTTACAAACTCCTTTCCTTTCCTCTCCCCACAACACACACCCTGTGAGGTCGGTGGGGCTGAGAGAGCTCTTGGCAGAAACAGCTCTTTTTTCAAGAACAGCTCTTACCAGAACTACGGCTTGCCCAAGGTCATCCAGTCAGGTGCAAGTGGAGGAGTGGGGGATCAAACCCAGTTCTCCCAGATTAGAGTCCGCGGACTTACCGTAACCACTACACCAAACTGGGCACACCCTGCTTAGTTTCTGAGATCTGATGAGACTTTGCTTGCCTGGGCCCTCCGGGTCAGGCCTGTCACTTTTAACAGTGGATTTAAATGCCCAGAAATGAGCAGATGAACCTTTTTCACAGCAGGAAGACAAACAGCATCATTGGGTCAATAATATCCCATTCAGCCTCCACGAAAGGGACAGGACCTGTTGGCAACTGTCGACGTCACTTATGAATAGCATGTTAATTGAACGTGAAGAGAGAGCAGCGAAGAGCAGATATTACAAAAGTCCAGTGGTCCCTCTAAGCTGAGTTAGTGTGAGCTAGCTCACAGTTTTTTAGCCCCCGGCTCACATGTTTTTTGTCTTAGCTCAGGAAGGATGGCTCCAGCCAAATCACTCGCTCACAACTTGAATGCCAGTAGCTCACAAAGTAGAATATGTGCTCACAAGACACTACAGCTTAGAGGGAGCATTGCAAAAGACATGGAGTTTTGGGATGGTGACCCAAAACTGCACAGTTCAGACATTGGCCAGGCAAAGAAACTGGGCCGCAAATTAAAGAGAGGCGGGGTGGGGTGGGGGTGACAGATGCCACAACACCGTAATAGAGAATAGAAGAATCTCTCAGGAATTCTCATCTTGTTTGTCTACTAGAATATTTAATTGTTGTATTCCATTTGCCTGTCTGCGCAGTTTTGCTTTGAAGTTGGTGGGGTGGGGGAGAGGGAGGAATTCCCCTGTATTGAAACCCCCCCCCCCCAAGTTCTGACCTCCTTTCCTCCCATTTGAAATGACGCTTTTCTAGCCATCGATCGCTGTTCAGTCGAACCCTGCAGCGACGAGGCCTATTAACATTTGGAGCTTTGGCTGCTTTGCAGCATTCATTCTGCGAATCCGATACCCCGGCCTTGCTTTGATGGGCCTCGCTCCAGAAACTCTAGAGGCGTTTTGAAGAGGCCATCTGGGGAAAGGGTTAGGCGGCCGAACTGCAAAGCCAACTTGGGAGCCAGCCAGAACTCCGTTCCTGTGCGTTCCTGCCCAAAAATAGCTCTGCTATTCGTACCTTTCCTAACCTCTGGTATACGTTTTATCTGAGCTTCCAGGATTGCAGTTTTAAATAGTCTCCAAGCTTCTCAAAGGGATTTGACCCTCCTTACCTTTCCTTTCAGTTTCTTCTTCCCTCATTTGAGAGAATTACCCCTTGTAAAATTAAATGTTGTTGTGTTGGTCTTTTTGGATAACTCCCTATTTACATAAATGCTAAACTTAATAGCATTATGGTCACTGTGGCTAACTGATACAATCATGTTTACATCTCTCACCAGGTCCTGAGTATTACTTAGTACCAAGTTCAGGATAACCCGCCCCCCCCCCCCCCCCCCCCGGCGGTGGCAGCAGCGAGGCCTGAGCAGCTCACTGCCGCCGGTCCGCCAAGCCTTCTCCCACCCTCTTCTGCCCCAGCGGCGGCAGCGGGACAGTTGCCGGGGCGTTCTCTGCGCATGTGCAGGGAACACGCTTGTACTTTTGGGGGGATTTAAATATCCCCCGTATACTTTTTTCAACTTTTTAGATTTTTCTGCACGTCTGGGAATTGCCCCAAATGTGCAGGAGAATCTCCCTGCCCCCCAGGTGCCCCCGATGTGCGGATTTAGATATCCGCATGCGGGGGGCACCTTGGCTATTAGATATATAGATATGGAGCAGAAGCCCATCAGTGGCTATTAGCCACAAGGTATAGATAGGAACTCTCAGGCTGGGGCAGGTGATGCTCTGTCTTCTTGGTGCCTGGGGGGGGGGCACTGCTCGACCTCCTGACGGCACCTGGTGTTTTTGGCCACTGTGTGACACAGAGTGCTGGACTGGATGGGCCACTGGCCTGATCCAACATTGGCTTCTCTTCTGTTCTTATGAAACAGTGCTGGTTGCAGTGTTCCCTCTAAGCTGTGCACATGAGCGGCCGCTCATTAGCACAGGAAGCCCTGCTCAGCAGCAGTCTGGAGCCACGCTGGGTCTGGCACTGCCCGTTGCCCATTTACAGCAGTTCTGTTCTGTTCTGCTCGGGATGTGAACGGCTTTGCTCAGTAGGGGAGAAAGATTAGAGGGAACATTGTTTGTGTGGGAGTCATTTCTCCCATCTTTGCTGCTCTGTGTGCAGCGAATGCTTTCGTGTGCAGCATTTGTCCACCTGAAAACACGTTCTGAGCAGTGTTCCCTCTAAGCTGAGTTAGTGTGAGCCAGCTCACAGTTTTTTAGCCTCCGGCTCACACATTTTTGTCTTACCTCAGAGGGAGGATGGCTCCAGAGCAAACTAATTTATGCAGGAGCCCAATCGCTCGCTCACAACTTTAATGCCAGTGGCTCACAAAGTTGAATTTCTTCTCACAAGACTCCACAGCTTAGGGGGAGCATTGGTTCTGAGTCTATTTGGGCTTCCTTTCAGAAGCCATTCCCTGTAGCTGCTGCCCCAGGACGTGGTCATGGCCACCAGCCTGGGAGGCTTTAGAAGGGGAATGGATGGACTGATGGAGGACAGGGCTATCAGTGGCTTCTAGTCACGATGGCTATCCACTCCAGGGCCAAAGGCAGGGATGCCTCTTGAAATCCGTTGCTGGAGGACACAGGCGAGAGGATGCTGTTGTGGTCGTCCTGCTCCTGAGCTCCGCCCGCGTGTGAGCAGACTGCTGGCCTTAGATAGTGCTGGCCTTCTGATGTGTCTGCAGTTGTGCAGTACTCAAGCTGGATGGAGGAAACCTGGACTTGACTTGTCAAAAAACCGGATGTGTAATTTGAACCACCGGCATTCTGACTTTGCAAAAAGCAGAGAATATGACAAGGGTTTATGAGTGAAGAAGTTGGGTCCCCCCCCCCCCTTCGTGGAGAGTGTTTTGTTTAATTTTGCTCTCACTTTTATACTCTCTCCCAAGAGCGCAGGGGGATGTATGTGGTTCAGGTGATTCCACTCTTTTTCCTTCACAACAACCCTGTGGAGTAGGACAGGCTGAAAGAAGAGCAACCGGCCCCAGGGCACCCTGGGATCTCCAGTCAGAGCAGGCATTCAGAGCCACATCACCCTGGTCTAAGGCGGGCTGCAGCGATGGTTTGATAGACCAGCGCCATTCTCCCTGTCCCCCCCCCCATACACACTCCAGCCTCCTGCCACATTTTGCCCTCTTGCCTTGGCAAAAGCAAGGACTCGAGCAGAGCAGTGTGCGTCCTGTAATTTTTCAGGACTGTGGAGAAACGCACCAAATGTGTTGTAGTGCCCTGAATCCAGCTACCCTGATACTTTCAGCATTACCCCACCCCTTTTAAAGCAAGTTAAAAATATATTTTTCTAT
Source organism: Gekko japonicus (assembly GCF_001447785.1). Taxonomy (NCBI): domain Eukaryota; kingdom Metazoa; phylum Chordata; class Lepidosauria; order Squamata; family Gekkonidae; genus Gekko; species Gekko japonicus. Next base: position 26,728 of record NW_015168204.1, on the reverse strand, counting down.
CTTTAATCCAACTACCCATGAAGCTGCCTTCTATTGATCGGTCCATCAAGGTCCGTATTGTCTACTCACAGTGGCAGCGGCTCTTCAGGGTCTCAGGAAGAGGTCTTCCACATTACCTGCTTTAAGTGGAGGTGCTGGGGATTTGAACCGGAGACCTTCTGCGTACGAAGCAGAGGCTCTACCACTGAGCCACAGCCCCTCCCCTCCCTATAAGGAGTTTACGGGGCCATACATGCGTCTCCCTTCCTCTCTTCTATTGTTGCGTTGTTGTTATCATATGGCTGTTGTGTGGGTGCAGGGTTCACGCGATGCAAAGATGACAGGACACAAGTCTGCAGGAACTGACTGAAGCCTCTCGGCTTCCCAGCGTTTATAAGCCTCTAGTTTCTAGTTCCCCCCCCCCTTTCATACATTACAGCATCCTAGTCATGAGACATGAACTAAGGAATGTGTGTGTGCAGGCAAGTTCTCTGTTATCTCTGCCTCTCCCCCTTTCTCAAGGCCAAACCGACTGCCTCATTGAGCAGTAAACAGATTCCATCTCGGGCTCTCATTATCATAAATATTTCAGTTCCCAATCTCCAGCCAGGAGAATAGTGAATCCTTCTGCACTGCTCTCATACATATGGCAGTGTGTAGTATAGCCAGGAGATCCTAAGATTGTCTGGCAGCTAGTAGCTCTTTTAGCATTATGCACCACTAGGCGGCAAGCTAGACTTGTTTTTAAGGCAAGAGGTGGTTTGCCGTTGCCTGCCTCTGCATCACTACCCCGGTATTCCTCGGAGGCCTCCCATCCAAATACTAGCCAGGGTCGGCCCTGCTTAGCTTCCGAGATCTGACGAGATCAGCCTAGCTTGGGCTATCCTGGACAAAAATTAGTACTCTCTGGAAGCAAGCCAATAAAAGCGATAACAATAATAATAATTTGACGACGACATATTAATGGGCATCGTCTGTATCTCCTGAAAGGTGGAAGGAAAAGGAGGGTTATGAAAATTCAGCAGCAAAGCCTTCGCTAGTCTGTTGGGATGAAAAGCACGCATTATGGCGCAATTAAAGCAAAATGACTGTTTATGGAGGCCATTACTGTAATGGATGGGTTAGGAAATATATTGCGTGATCCGTAATGGGGGGAGGGGGCTGTGGAGTAAAGGGAGAAGATATATGGGTGTACACGCACACTGTCATTTTTTGAGAAGTTTACCGCAGTAGAAAATGTAAGATAAGTCAGTTCCCGGTTTTCTGTGTATACAGTCTGGATTGGGGTACGAATTAAATATCAGTGATGGTATAACGGGTTGATTTAATAAATTGTCCGTGCTATATTGGAGGGGCAGTTCAGAGTAACTAGGCGAGGCTTCAAAAGGGTAAAAGAAAAGCCCGACAGGCGCTCGCTCAGAGGCTTAGCAAGGGCAGCACGCTAGGCAGGATCTCATCACTGCAGCTTCTCATTGGCCTGGTGCCTGCAGCCGAATAGGATGAAGCAACGGTTCTCGCACTGTTTGAAGTGAGGACGCATTTCTAAACTTACTGTCATCTGGTACTCACAGATGTAGAGCGGCTTCTTTTGCCTCTTCAGCATAAAGCATGGGGATCTTGAACCTCTTTAACGCTGAACAGTTATGCATGTTTCTGTTTAGCATTTAGAAACACTGAGCCTTACCGAGCCACCAGCTGCGTTCCATGGCCGTGTCACACCTTTCCCCAGAGGCGAACGCAAAGTGGCCGTGGAGCCTCCTGGAGCCTTCTCTCCTGGCTTACCCCGTTCTCTTCCACCTCTGCCTCCTCTGTAGCCTTGCAGGCCCCCTGTGGGAATGTTGCCGTTCCCAGTTTTGGGAACCGCTGCTATGAAGAACATTTTTAGCCAACGAGTCCTGCTTGGGAGGGGTGGTGGTGGGCGGGGAGCAGAGGCATCCAGCAACGGACAGCGGCAGCCGGTAGGTTTGTGAGCACAACGGCTTCTGAGCAGGAGCAGTCTATCTGAGTGCGGGAAACTTGGGATTTCAGCAGCCAGTGCCCTTCAGGTCAGTAACAGTTCTTAAACTTGTTGCAGTGCTAGACTGTGCTTCTGTGGAAGCAGAACACAGTTGGGAGCAGCAGTGTCTAGTTACGGCTGTGCAGATACCATGGCAGTTAGAAGATCCCTGCTGGATCAGACCAGGGGTCCATCCAGTCCAGCATCCTGTCCCACACAGTGGCCAACCAGTTCCTCTGGAGGGCCATCAACAGGGCATAGAGCCCGAGGCCTTCCCCTGATAAGAACCCATTCAGACGGGGCATTTACAACGGTATAGGTGCTGGTTGGAATCGGTGTACTTACTGGCATTCACACGTAGAACATCTGCCACCACTTTCATAAGTGGTGGTATCCTGAGTGAACCAGTTGTAACCGCTTTACCCCCATCTGATCGCTCTCCATCATTGTAGAGCCACTTCCGTTCGGAAGCCCGAGGCTTCTGCTTTTCGCCCACCATTTTTTTTTTGTTAGGTCGGCGATATGCACTTGGGCAAAGCTTTGCCCCGGCGTTTGTTTAAAAAAAGAGAAAAAGGTCCTTAGTTTAAGGTTTTAGAGGAGTCCGGTACCTCAGGGAGGCCCGTTTGGTCTTTAAACTTTAAAGGTAAGTCCTCTCTTCAGGGCATGCTTTTCGGGACGGGGTGTTTTGCGCATGCACGAAGATCACCATTCTGTGGATGGCTGCCTATGCGCATGCGCAAACTGAGTTAAAAAAAAACAACACCGTTGACGCCCGCTGGACGCCCGTTGGAACCGGTGCCATTTATGCCAGCTGAAACGCCCTGTCTGAACGCACCCACACAGTGGCCAACCAGTTCCTCTGGACAGCCAGCAACAGGGCTTAGAGGCTGCGGCCTTCACCTGATAAGATCATAAGAAGAGCCCTGCAATCAGACCAGGGGTCCATCTAGTCAACCATCCTATCACACACAGTGGCCAACCAGTTCCTCTGGAGGTCCAACAGTAGGGTATAGAGCCTGAGGCCTTTGTAAGAACGTAGGAAGAGCCATGCTGGATCTGACCAGTGGTTCATCTAATCCACCATCCTCTCTCACGCAGTGGCCAACCGGTTTCTCTTGAGGGCCAACAACAGGGCAGAGAGGCCGAGGCCTTCCCCTGATTTTGTTTCCTGGCTCTGGGATTGAGAGGATTAGTGCCTCTGAACGTGGAGGTTCCCCTCAGTCACCAATGGTTATTAGCCATTGATAGACTTATCAGGAAGCCACAACCCTCAGTCTGCAAGACCTGAGCAAGGCTCTTCTAATTGCGTGGACACCTCCCTGAGCGTCCAGGCAGCTGCAGGATCCACTTGAGCATTTTGACCCAGACCTGCTGAGTGGCAGCAAGACTGCTGTTGCATCAAGTATGACCATACCCCATTCCGAAATCAAGGGATTTTTCAGGAATTGAAAACAAAATCTCAGCTTCCAACCTAATCTTTTAATCAATATTCTTCCTAAACTATTAAATTCTGCTGGGCAGGCCTGCCCGCGCAACTGGTGACTCGCCAGAGCTACTGGGCACCCCCACGACTGTGAGCTTCAGCCTGTCCAGATGCTTAAGCCCCTCCCCCAAAACAAAACTCCTCCAAGAGGTTTCTCCGGGCCCTGCCAGGCTACATTTAGATTGGTCGGCTGGGTGTCATAGAGACCTCTGGACTTTTTAAAGGGAGGGGAAGTGTGAGGTAGTGGTTAGAGCGCTGGAATAGGACCTGCCCTCAAGCGAGGCCATAAAGCCTGCTGGATGACATAAGGACATAAGAAGAGCCCTGCTGGATCAGACCAGCGGTCCATCTATTTTATTTTAATCATCATGTTTGTAGACTGATTCTTCTCCTGTGTGGTCTCACAATCCAAAATGGAGTGGGGGGGGGGAACCAGGGGCGTTGTTTTG
>NW_015168204.1:0-22604 GCF_001447785.1 Gekko japonicus | reverse complement strand
CGATACCTTTCTGCATGGAATATAAACCTGTTGCTTCGGGTCCTATCCTCTGCTGCCAACTGGAACAGCTCCTTGCCCTCCTCCAAATGGCAGCCTTTCAAATATTTAAAGAGAGCCAGTTTGGTGTAGTGGTTAAGTGCACGGACTCTAATCTGGGAGAATCGGGTTTGATTCCCTGCTCCTCCACTTGCACCTGGCTGGATGACCTTGGGCAAGCCGTAGTTCTGATAAGAGCTGTTCTTGAAAAAGAGCAGTTTCTGTCAGAGCTCAGCTACCTCAGAGAGGGTGTCTGTGGTGGGGAGGGGAAGGGAAAGGAGTTTGTAAGCCGCTCTGAGACTCCCTTGAGTAGTGAAGGGCAGGATATAAATCCAATCTCTTCTTCTTCTTCTTCATGTCCCCCCTCAATCTCCTCTTTTCCAAAATAAACATTCCCAAGGCCCTCAGCCTCTCCTCGTAGGGCTCAGTCTCCAGACTGAGACTGTATAGATAATTTTTCCAGAAAGACTCCAGCTAACCCTGTCCTCTGTCCTCGTTCGCACAGGCAACAAGATCGACCTAGCAGACAAAAGAGAAGTCTCCCAGCAGAGAGCGGAGGAATTTTCCGAAGCCCAAGACATGTACTATCTGGAGACCTCGGCGAAAGAGTCAGATAACGTGGAAAAACTCTTCCTGGACTTGGCCTGCCGGCTGATCGGCGAAGCGAGGCGGAACACGCTTGTGGACAATGTGGAGTCCCCCTTGCCCGGCGAAGGGAAGAGCATCAGCTATTTGACTTGCTGTAATTTCAACTGATGGCCCGGAGCGCCACGGCTGTTCCTTTTATTCGCCAAGGTCCGGCTCGGCGGAGGGAATCCCGGACGTTGTCGTCTTGACCCAAACCTGACCGGTGGACGTTGCCGGGCGCTCGACCCTCGAAGCGTGGCAAGATGGCCCCTTCGCCTGCGGGGTCGGCATAGCAGAACACGACCTGAATATAAACTGGTCCCCCCCCTTTCTCCCTGTAACGCAGAGTCGAGTCGGTTAGGATTCAAAGGGATGCTAGGCGTCCAGTGGCTAAGATCGCGCCTCTCGGAAGGCAGTGAACAATGCAGGAAATCTCTCTTGCGGAACAGGTTTTGGATCTTCACAGTAAGGAAATGCACATTAACCATTCGGCTGCTGTCTTGGGCTGCCAGCTAAGCAAAGACCTGTATAGAAGGCCCCAAGGATTGGAGGGTTTTTTTTTAAGGACGCAACTCAGTGAAGTCCTTATGTGTTTCATTCCCCTCCCCTCCCAAAGTGTTAACATCTCCCGAATTCAGGCACTTTGCATCGATGCGGAATTTAAGAATAAGAAATGCTAGTGCTTTGGGAACCGATTAGAACAAAAAGCAGTGCTGTCTCGCTGTTTGTTTCCTGCTCAGTTGGGTCTGTTACTGCCTGCCTCTGTTCTATACAGAAGCTAGAAGTTTCTCACTTGTGTGCACTGATAGTCCACAGAACAAAAATCCCCCCCCCTCCCGAGTGCAAACAAATGCCCCGTATCCCTCTTCTGACAGGAGGCATTTTAGCTGGACAAATTGCGAGCACAGGAAGAGGAAGTTAGGAATCCTCAATAAACTGGGTGTAGTGGTTGGGTGTAATGGTTAAGTGCGCGGACTCTAATCTGGGAGAACCAGGTTTGATTCCCCACTCCTCCACTTGCAGCTGCTGGATGACCTTAGGCAAGCCATAGTTCTGTCAGAGCTGTTCTCTCAAGGGCAGTTCTCGAAAGAGCTCTCTCAGCCCCACCTACCTCATAGGGTGTCTGCTGTGGGGAGAGGAAAGGAAGGAGCTTGTAAGCCGCTCTGAGACTCCGAGTGAAGGGCAGGGTATAAATCCAATCTCCTCCTCCTCCTCTTCTTGGAGGCATTCTAAAGTTGGCAATTCGGCTCAGTATTTCTTTAATCTTCTGCCATATTTATATATAGGGGGTTCCATTCTTACCCTCTTCTTCCCCCTCTTTCTAGGAGGAGGCCTAATAAGTGTTTTTTAAACATGATTATTTCAGTAGCTAGCGAAAGAGAGCCCTGGGACCAGATTTGAAGGGGTGTAAATTTTGGAGATCGGTCCAGGACAGTCCCACGTCTCCATTAAGCACAGACCTTCCATGTTGGAGTGTGTGATACTGGAGACCCATTTAAGGGCCCTTGAGATTAAAGCTTGAAGATGATCGTACAGGAGTTTTAGGAGACAAAACAATTGATTCAGAGCAGAGCCACCTAAATATAGCAGCATCACTGAGCGGTGTTAACAGGATGGATAATGGGGCGTGTTTTTACATAGCAGCTTGCCCGGTGTTCGAAGAGCCGCTGGTCACAGAAATATTTTCTTGTCGGCAAGCGAGTGCACAACTTTGTAGGGTTTTCTAAGCTTAGGAGTAACACGGCAGCGCATGTTCAGAATTTCTTATGGCTCTTCATGCTGGCTGCGACGAGTTTGCAAAAGCTGGAGCTTTTTGAGGAGCTCTCTGAAGTTGCCCTTTTTTTTGTTGTTGACATGGCCTCCCCTGTAATCTAGTCGCTCGCAGGCTCCCGCGGTTGTACTTCCTCTGGTTTTCCTGCTGCTCTCTCTCGGGCTTGTGTGTGTGCGTGTGAACTTGTTGGCTTGGGCAGTTCCTTTTAATCTGAAACCTCCGAGTTGCAAGCCGTATGAGATGTGTCCTGATCCGATTCTGACACCTCCAGTGCCATGTGCATACAAGACTTTGGGTTTTACGCTCTTGCCATGAAAGGGGAATCGAAGAAGCAAAGAAGACCCGCTTCGTTTTCAAACATGGGCGTCGATTTGCTTTTCCTGAAAGGAAAGGCGGTTAACTTTGTCCAGTCACGGTGGAATTGCAATGGACTGTACTTTTAGTATTAATTTGCTGGTAATTCTGTATTTAGTATTAATTAGCTGGATATGTACAGGAGACGGGTGCAGGTCACTGGGAGATGAACTGGTGGGGCACTAGAGCGCGTCTGAACTAGCCCTCCTACCCAAGGGGGAGGGGGGATATGCAAAAGCATAGATGTGGGGCACCCACACAGATAGGCTCTTGTGCACCCGCCTTTCTCATGTTAATAGGGTGTGCACCGGGGAGACGTCTGGTGGGTCATGCCCGGTTACTGGCAAGCAATCCCTTTTTGGATTGGGGGGGGGGGTGAGCTGCTAAAAGTTTTAGCCTTTTTGAAAATAAATCTGATGTTTAAAAAAAAAAAGGCACACAAACGGGTCTTTCTTTTTTGCCGACAGTTTTCTGGATTTCAGAGTAACCCTAGTGATCTGTCAAGCAGGAACATCCCTCAATCATGGCCACGGCCTAGTGAAAGAGTCCTCTCCTCTTTCAGATCTTTCAGTCAACAGGTTTTGGCGGCCCTGCTTTGAGGCGACGGAAACGACCAATAGCCCAGCAGTGAGCAACGGTGTCGAGAAATCAGAATGGATCATCGAGAGGGACACGGAAAAGACGAGAGATGAAAGTCTTGTTAGGTTAAATCTAAAAACACCCCAGTTGCCTTGGAAGCACAGGTTTATGCAGTATCCCCCATCCTCCATGATTCCCGGTCAAGGGGATAATGCTGTTCAAACAAATTACAAAGACGACCTGATTCCAATGGTAACGAGAGAAAGAAATTTTACTTACAAAAATAGAGGCACATCTTACATGACATGTTCGTGTCGGTACATTTAACTTATTGTGAACAGATTAACTTCCAAAAAGGTTAACTTGCTACGGCTCCAAGACCAGGTAAGAGAGAGAAAAAGTGAGGTCCCCTATAAGGCGAAAAACAGAAGGCGAGCGACGGCCAAAGAGGCTCAGTGTCTAACCGATGAGAGGGTGGCGCCGACTGCCAAGTGAACCCGAGTGAGATTATTCTCTTAATTCTTTCCTTCCCCAGATCCTCTTGCATGCAGAGTTACAATATCCAACAAGTCTGTCCTGGCTCCTTCCTTCTCAGAACCCCCCCTGCTTTTAGCTACATGCTAAAGCAGCTTTCTTTTTAAAGGCAAAAGTTAGAGTCCTCGCGATACCAGAAACAAAAAGCTGGGGAGTTTAGAAGTTTTGTTTGGATTTGGTGTCGGGCAAGCTGCTTGTATCACCTTTGCCATGGTGATGAGCCCGTCCCTTGTGCTGTGCTTTTTTTTTGGGGGGGGGACTGGTTTCCCCTGCTCAATAACACATGCAGCGTTAGCACAGAACAAGTGGGGGACTTGCAAAGGAGACCCCCCCCCCCGATATATCCTTGCCGCTGTTCCCCATACCCAGAGTGCTCCGGTTCTGCCTCCCTGTCTGGTTCTCCCCCCCCCCCCATATCTTTTCCCCCTTCTTTCTCTTTCCCCTGATACCACACTTCTTACATTCCAGGTTCAGGCCACGGACCGTCAGGCTCCGTTTTGGGTTGCTATGCACTCCACCCTCAGATCGGTGGTTCTCGCCCCCCCCCCCAATATCTGTGCATGTGCAGACATTGCCTTTTTTACTTAATAGTTTTCAAACGTTTCATAAAACATGGGTCACTTCAGGCTTGCAGAAAGATGTACCCCAGTTCTGGGTGGCCCTCCCATTGTAGGTTTTTGGATTCGCACCCTGGGTCCACTCATTACTTTTACTATGGTGCTTAGGATTTGGGGTCATCCCGAGAAGGGGCAGCTGAAAACTGTCATTCCCAGGCCACACAAAATGTGACATGGGAGGTGGGGAAAAGATAAATTTACGAAGCATTATCTGGTCTAGGGTGAGGGGTCATTTCCTGCAGGAGCGCACAGGAGTGGAGCTCCGGTAGTAAAGAGCCCAGGGGACGGGCACATGCAACAAGCCCCGCCCCACCCCAGCAGCCCCGGGCCACAAGGAGCAAGAAGCAGCCCTCCTTTCCTTCTCTCCCTCTCTTTCTCTCCTTCCTTCTTTTTTCTGCAGATCATTCTGTGCGCCCCCCCCCCCATAGATAGCAATCCAAAACAGTCCAGTGGCAGCTTTAAGACCAAATTTTATTCAGGTACAAGCTCTCCCTCCTCTGTGAGGGCAGATCTGCATGTCTCCCCCCCCATAGCTTGCAATCCAAAACAGTCCAGTGGAGCCTGAGTGGTGGGTGTTGCCTTCTGACACACCTCCGGTGATGTCAGGGTTGTGTGGCATATGCAAATAAGTTATGCTAATGAGCTGCACCTCTTTTTCTAAGAAATGACCCCTGTCTAGGGTTAGACATTGGGGCTAACTGGAGCCTCCATACTTGGAAGCAGCGGATCTGTGAATGCTCATTGGTGAATGAAATGGCAAGGACCGGATTGTTGCCTAAGTGCTTGCTTGCAGGGGGCTGGCCACTGTGGAAAGCAGGATGCAGGACAAGACAGCTCTTCCGTCCGATGTCCCATGGTTCTTGAGGGAGCAGTTCCCAAACTTTTTGGTGTGATGACCAGTGTTCCCTCTAAGCTGAGTGTGAGCTATCTCACAGTTTTTAAGCCTCCGGCTCACACATTTTTGTCTTAGCTCAGGAAGGCTGGCTCCAGAGCAAACTAATTTGTGCAGTAGCCAAATTGCTCACTCACAGCTTTAATGCCAGTAGCTCATGAAAGTAGAATTTTTGCTCACACGACTCCACAGCTTAGAGGGAGCATTGATTGATGACCCACAAGTTCAAATGTACTTGGAAGGGTGACCCATTTTAGGACTGGCCCGAGGTCTTTTGGTGCCCTAAGCAAACTATGACCTTGGCGCCCATCTTGGCAATTCTTACACTATGAACCTTGTGGCCTGTTGAAATTGCTGAAATCAGGTTCTGCTTACACAGCCGGCAAACGGAAGAAGTCGATGGAAACGCATCTTCCAAGTATCTAGAATGGGCGTCTTTGCAAAGGCTGTTTGGACAATGTTATATGACTATGTGGACTCCTCCTATCAAGTTACACGGACTACATGGACTTAATGTCCTGTCTTCAAAGGAGGAAATATTGCATCTTAGGCCTTACTATAGTTACAGTATGCATCAATGTTGTTGTGACACCACCAACTTTATAATTGTTATATATTGTTTTGGCAATCTTTGATGATGTTTTCCAGGGGTCATTTCGGGGGGGGGGACGCAGTTCCCCCGGGTGAGGTGCAGGGGGGCGGGGCACATGATGAAGCCCCGCCCCCTGCTTCTGGCTGCCCCGCTTCCGGCCCTCATTCAGCCAGGAGGAAGCAGGAGAAGAGGGAGGGTAAGTTGCTTCCTCCCCGCCTCTCCCCACCCCTGCCTGCCTGGGGCCAGGGAGGGCCTTGGCGGGGCTTCCTCGCACTCCCGCTGGCCTTGCAGGTCCACCCCCGGGCCCCTGATGTCAGGGGGTGTGGCATATGCTAATGAGTTATGCTAATGAGTTCCCCTAGCTCTTTTTCTACGAAATGACCCCTGGTGTTTTCTACTAGTGGCATTTGTCTGTTTGGGAATCCCCAGGTGGTGGCCGGGGTTCTACTGCTATTACAACTGATCTCCAGGCGACAGAGATCAGTTCACCTGGAGAAAATAGCCACTGTGAAAGTTGGACTTGAAGGCATTATGCCCCAAACACGCCCCACCCCCCAAATCTCCAGGTATTCCCCAACCCGGAGTGTGCAACCCTGGTCCTGGCCCCCAGGTTGGTAAACCGTCTTCAGAAATATGGTCAGTGCTGAATATGCCGCTTAGAGAAGGGACTGGCTCTTAAAATCTTCCTCCTCTGGCGTCTCTGGCACAATAAAAGCAAACCTAACAGTACACACTGCACAAGCTGACCTTTTTTTTTTTTGCAGGAGCACAAAAGTCTGCTCAGTAAACATTCGGCCAGCCAGGAGAACCCCTTCAGGGGGCCCTGCATTGTATCAAACCGCCTGTTTGTTACCCAGCCCATCAGATGGCTCAATCAACAACGTATTGTTCCATGCGGTGGGTTTTTTCTCTCTCGCAGAGCCACGTTCCAGATGTTGCCTTTCATTTCCCACAGCTGCATGGCAAGGCCTGGAACACCCTCCTTTGATCGAACTCAGCATCTACAGTCGCGAATCAGCAGAAGCCGTATTCCCTCCGCCTTGGGCTTTTCAAAGACAAGGCAAACATTTTGTAGGGAAGTTCCTGATTTGCAATTCAAAAGTTCTTGGGGAGATCTGAGAAACTGCATACTCTACAGGCATTCTACAAGGAATGTTTTGTCTCCAAGGAAGAGGTTTTTACGGTAGCATTTGTATTTGTGGCTGTCCCCCAGGGCACACGGAGTGCTGGCTGGCAGTGGTTTCTGCCATGTTTTTCTTAAAATGCCATGACTGCAGAGAACACCTCCCTGTTGCGTGGATGTTTCAACTGCTCAAGTCACAAGATCTTTTAGAGAGGCAGTCAGGATCACACAGAAACATTTACCACCTTTCATGCATATGCTGGGCCTGTGTCCTTTCCGTTCAATTAGGAACAGAAGCAAAGAAGTTGTTTTGGCATTCTCTGCACTCTGGCCTGTAGCTAACATGGGGCCCATGAGGCCTGGCCCCCTGAGTGTTTCTTCTGGGCCCCCTCCCTCCCCGGCTGCCTCCAAAGTGCTCCAACTTACCACCTGCATTGTACTTTCATTTAATTAGCTGGTGGGCCCCCTGAGGCCCCCTCCCCCCAAATTCCCCAGCTATGGGGCTGTCTGCACTACTGAGAACACTGTCGGTGCTATGTATTAGTGGCCCTCGCAAACCTATACAGAAAAGGCCTACAAGCAGGGGTCATTTCCTAGAAAAAGAGGTGCGGGAGCTCATTTACACAACTTATTTGCGTATGCCACACCCCCTGACAAAGGGCAGGCGTGTTTAAAATAAGACGTGCAAACCCCCCCCTGCCCTGAGTCTCTCCGCAAAAGCAGAGAGGCTCAGGGGGAAAGGAGGGCATGTTTGCGCGCCTCCCCTTCCCCTCTCCAGCCAACCCGCCGCGGTGGGCTGGCTGGAGCAGGGAAGGGCAGGGAGGCAGACATGCCTGGCTTCCCTGCTCGATCTTCTCCGGGTGCCCCGCAGCTGCGGGGCACCTGGAGAAGATTGGTCAGGGAAGCCAGGGATTTAAATCTCCCCCGTCCCTGAGTCTGGGTGGGCCAGGAAAGGTGGTGGCGTCTGGGCTCCTTCCTGCCGAAGCACTGCTCCGGGGTGCTCCGGGAGCTCATTTACACAACTTATTTGCGTATGCCACACCCCCTGACAAAGGGCAGGCGTGTTTAAAATAAGGCGTGCAAATGAGTTAAACCCCCCCCTTCCCTGAGTCTCTCCGCAAAAGCAGAGAGGCTCAGGGGGAAAGGAGGGCATGTTTGCGCGCCTCCCCTTCCCCTCTCCAGCCAACCCGCCGCGGTGGGCTGGCTGGAGCAGGGAAGGGCAGGGAGGCAGACATGCCTGGCTTCCCTGCTCGATCTTCTCCTGGAGAAGATTGGTCAGGGAAGCCAGGGATTTAAATCTCCCCCGTCCCTGAGTCTGGGTGGGCCAGGAAAGGTGGTGGCGTCTGGGCTCCTTCCTGCCGAAGCACTGCTCCGGGGTGCTCCGGCAGGAAATGACCCCTGCCTACAAGAACAGATTTCATGTGGCATATGAGGGGAAGCACAAACATAAGAAAGCACAAACATAAGAAAGTTCCCTGCTGGATCTGACTAGTACAGCCTCTCTAGTCCAGAATCCTGTTTCATTCGGGGGCTACCTGTCTGTCCTGGAGGGCCAACATTCCGCTCAAGGCCTTCCCCTGACGTTGTCTCCTAGCACTGGCATCCATTACTGCCTCTGGCCATGGAAGTTCACTTTAGTCACCATACCTTGTTGCCACTGATGGACCTGTGGACTATCTAATCCCCCTTTGGAGTGATTGAGGCTCGTGGCAAACGACTACATCCACTGGCAGGGAATTCCACAATTCAAATTACTTGTTGAGTAAAGAAGTGCTTTCTTTTGTCCATTCTTAATTTATTGCCCATCACTTTTGTTGGGTGCCCCCGAGCGGTGGTGTTACGGGAGAGGGAGAAAAAGCTCTTTCTCTGTCCACTCTCTGAACCCAAGTGCATTTTATAAAGCTCTGTCAGGCCTCCCGCCGAAGCCATCTCTTCTCTGAACTGAAAAGTCCCAGATTCCTGTCTTAAGAAAGGTGTTCCAATCCCTTAATCATCTTGGTTGCCCTCTTCTGAAGTTTTTCCAGTTCTGCATTTTTTTAGAGAGGTGTCAACCAGAAACTGCACCACAGACTGGACTCTAATCTGGGAGAACCGGGTTTGATTCCCCACTCCTCCATATGCAGCTGCTGGCGTGACCTTGGGTAGTCACAAGTTGTTTCAGAGCTGTTCTCTCAAGGGCAGTTCTTGAAAGAGCTCTCTCAGCCCCACCTACCTCACAGGGTGTCTGTTGTGGGGAGGGGAAGGGAAAGGAGATGGTAAGCCGCTCTGAGACTCCTTCGGGTAGTGAAGGGCAGGGTGTAAAAAGCAAATCTTCCTTCCCTCCTTCAAAGAGATAATCAGTGCTATCTTCAATAAGGTGACTGGGACTTCTAGATGAATCATTTATTGGGACAGATGGTTAATATAGCAGAGTTTGCCTAGTCACAGAAGCGTGAGTGCAGTAAATAAATCTGCCAAGAAATATATTGGGGGGGGGGGAAGGTAAACTTACAATTATTCAAGTAGATCCAGTTCACATTCAGGTTGTGGTCAAAGAAAAGAGAAAGAAGCCTCATCTTAAGAGTACTTTCCCTTTCACAAATGGCCATCATGTGTGTGGGAGGATGAGGGCATTGTTTCTACAGGAGAGGGCCACAGAGACATGTGTCTCCATGGAAGGCCATGAGGAGGGAGTGAGACAGAGAGAGGAGGAGTCAGAGGGCAGCTCCCAGGTTAGAATCGTAGCGTTGGAAGGGATCTCCAGAGTCATCTAGTCCAACCCCCTGTACGATGCAGGAAATTCACAGATAACCTCCCTCTCCACACCCTCAGTGACCCCTGTTCCACACCCAGGTGACAAAAAAGAGAAAGAGAGGCATCCTGTTCAAGGAGATAACACCTGGACACATTTAAGAGTGATGTAGCACCCCCAGTGTCCTGGCATGCTGAGTCGCTCCCTCCAACATCATAAGAGATACAGCCCCCCCCCCTCTCACGCTAACTCGAGATTCAAACTAGGCTTCCTCATGGCAGTGGTAATCCCAGGCCCAGTTCCTTGGGAGGAAGCTCTAATGAATAGGAAGAAGCTGCATGGAAATATGTCTTCTGGAATCATTTATACCCTGGCCTGAGAATCAGCTCCTATCAGTCCAACAATTCCTTCCATAGTACCCCTCTGCACTGGACATGCAGGGCTGCTGCCCACTTGAGAGTTTTCATAGAATCACAGGGTTGGGAGGGGACAAAGAGGCCATCTCGTCCAACCCCCCTGCTCAATGCAGGATCAGCCTAGAGCATCCCTGACAAGTGTTCATCCTACTACTGCTTGAAGACTGACAGGGGGAGCTCACCACCTCCTGAGGCCGCCCATTCCACTGAACTGCTCTTACCCTAAAGAAACCCTAATGCCTTCCCACCCTTAATTTAAACCCATTCTTGTGAGTCCTCTCCTCTGCTGCCCACAGGAACAGCTCCCTGCCCTCCTCCTCTGAGTGACAGCCCTTCAGAGACTTCAAGAGAGCCATCATGTTTATTCTCAGCCTCTTCTCCAGACTGAACATACCCAAGTCCCTTTTCTCCATCATGGATGCCAGCCTCTGAAATGGGTTTCTAGAGGAGGCTTCAAGCAAGTTGCCAGCAGTGTTCCCTCTAAGCTGAGTTAGTGTGAGGTAGCTCACAGTTTTGTAGCCTTCGGCTCACACATTTTTATCTTGGCTCAGGAAGGATCGCTCCAGAGCAAACTAATTTATGCGGCAGCCAAATTGCTCGCTCACAACTTTAATACCAGTAAGCTCATAAAGTAGAATTTTTGCTCACAAGACTCCACAGCTTAGAGGGAACATAGGTTGTTAGGCTACTTTAGGAGGTCCTTCGGCAGATGGCTTGGATTTTGTTTATAGTTGTCAAGGGCTTTTGTGGCGGAAAGGCAATTTCTTATGTTTTATACCATTTGGTGCAGGTCTGGTTTTCAGTGGTATATATTGTAAGGAGAGGGGTTATAGCTCAGTGGCAGAGCCTCTGCTTGGCATGCAGAAGGTCCCAGGTTCAATCCCCGGCATCTCCAGTTAAAAAGGACCAGGCAGGAGGGGATGTGATAGGCCTCTGCCTGAGACCTTGGAGAGCCATGGAGAGGGGCCATGGCTCAGTGGCAGAGCATCTACCTGGCATGCAGAAGGACCCAGGTTCAATCCCTGGCATCTCCAGTTCAAAGGACCAGGCAGTAGGGGATGGGAAAGACCTCAGACCCTGGGGAGCCACTGCCAGTCTACAGTACTGAATTTGATGGGGCGGGGCCCTGACTCAGTGGAAGAGCCTCTTTGCATGCAGAAGGACCCAGGTTCAACCCCCGGAATCTCCAGTTAAAAAGCACCAGGCAGCAGGTGATGGGCAAGACCTCCGCCTGAGGCCCTGGAGAGCCGCTGCCAGTCTGACTAGACAATACTGAGCTTGATGGACCAAGGGTCTGATTCAGTATAAGGCAGCTTCCATGTGTTCACCCTCTGAGCTATTTAGAAGAAAGGGGATCGGTAGCTTTAAATCATTAAAAAATAAGACATTTGAGAGCGTGCGCCTTTGCGATGGGGCAGAGTTGCTTTTGGCAACGTTACGGCACATGGGTGTGTAAATTAGTGGCTCTGGGAGGTGTCCCTAGAGTGAAATCTGGTTTGTGTAATTGTTTGCGAGCAGGGCAACGGATCACTAAAGCAGTTCCGGGGCTGAGGATGTGGCCCAGCGATGTCTAAATGACAGCTGTTAATCATGTCCCACGTGTGAAGGAAAATTTTTATTTCTTTTTTGAATAGAAAGCAATCATTTTAATACTCTGTGAGAACGGGGGACGGCGTAGCTACAGGTTGCTTATGCCGCACCCTGCCCAAGGCTTTCCAAGTAGATGTAATTCCTTGCTTAAAAATGCCACGAGGACCGCGAAAAATATAGCAGGTGTGCAGATTCGGGGGGGGGGGAGAAGTGTGTTGTGTTTTTTAAAAAAGTAGTCCTTTCCCACCACACAATTGCTTTGGACCTATCAAAAATGGCTCCAGCTGGGCCTGAAAAGGGCACGCTTCAGAAGGAAACTTACGTTTGAGGGAGGGGGTTCCACAGAGTGGCTTCCGTGATGAGGGAGCTGGCTGTTGTCGCCAAACAGTTCAGGAGACCAGTTCACTGTGTTAGGTGTGGAACAAGTTGCGGAAGACAGGTTTGACCTGCAGAATCCAGGGGTTGCCACTGTTACCTGCTCGGGATCAGCCACATCTTCATTAGCCTCTGTCGGCTGCTGGCTTTTAGGAGAGAACTCTGTTCTTGCCAACCCAGTGGTACCTCTTCGAATCTCCCATCTTGTTTGCCTGTCCGAAAAAGGAGTCTTTTCTGTGATATCCCAGCTCCTCCTCAACCCAAACGTTTTCTGATTCTGGAAAGGAAGTGGCTGCCTCCATTTTTTTTCAGACGGAGGAATCCATTCCGCGCCATCGCTTTCAGACAGCTCCTGGGCTGGGCTACTGTTGATAAACAAACCCCGAGTCGCTGACGTATCCCTAGCGGCAGAGCTCACGTCGCTTGACCTTGTGGACTTCAGGAACCTGCTGACGAGCTGTTTTGCCAAGGGGCCTTTGAAGGCAGGCCTGGGTCTCTTCCATTTGGCATCGATCCAAGGCAACTCCTTCGGTGGCCATTGGCTGAGAACAGATTCCTTCCCCTGAGGGAGCCTTGCCTGTTGACACGGTCGCACACGAGGAGTGGACTGGGAAGACGGCACAAAGTCTTGCGAGCTCGAAGGGCTGCATTCCAACTCGAGTGCCGAACCGGCAACCGGGGCGCTTGCTTTCGGGTCAGAAGCCGCAAACAATCCGAGTATGGATAACCCACTCTGAGAGGTATCCCAGCTAGCCTCCTCCGACTCACTTGGCTGGCATCCGGAGGCTGTGGACTTTGCGGTCAACGCGCCCCCCTGTGCTGAGGCAGCCTGGCCCGTGCTTAATGTCCCTGTGACTACTTCTGCCCCTGCGGTGCTAGCATCAAAGAGATCGGCTGAGGCGTTGTAACTCCCCTGGGTACAGATGGAAGAGTCCCGTGGCGAACTGCTGATCTCACCCTCTTTACAGTGATTTCCGTGCATTTCTGGGAGTGGCTGCCCTTCACAAACGTTGTCCAGTCTTTCACATACTCCTTGTTTTGGCTCACAGTGAGACCTTTCTTCCTTTCTCCAGCCAGCTGCATTGTCCTCACGCTTACGATCTAAGCGGGCAGGACTGTTGAGGCAGCTCCTGGCAGCCTTTAGAGAGGCAGGGGCACAGTGATTCTCGTGACCAGTGACATCTCGGTCAACCCCTTCCTTGGGTGACGGGCAACTTCCCTTTAAACCAGAAGGCTGAATTCCAACTGGAGAGAGCCAAGGTAAGAGGAGCCGATGATGGTCGGACAGACGCTCCCACTCGTCCCTTCCTTGAGTAGACAAAGTCCTGAAAGAGGCCTCCGGTTGATACTCTTTGCCACTACGGGACAGCTGGCTAAACCGGTGACAAGAGAGAACAGGTTCTTTGGACAGATCCACCTTCTCAGCCACCTCCTGCAGCTTCTCATGCGCTTGGCCAGGTGTGGATGTTGCAGCTAGCTGAGGGGGTGTCTGGTTAACACATCCGTGGGTTTCACCAGCCCCTTTGCTTGGGAAGTACTCCCAGGCTCTCGTCTCTGTTGGCGACTCCGTGGCGTTGCCGCTCTCAATTCTGGCAATGAATTCATTTAGGCTTTCAGAAGAGGGCAGTTCGTCCCAAAGCCATGGCTCGCCCTGAGAGCTTCTGCCATCTCTAGAATGGCCGGCACATGAGACGAGTGGACAACAAGGACCACCTTGCAAAGGGTTGTGTGGTCTTTCCAGACCATGACTATGCTGGATGATAATTTTGCCAGGAGAGTCTTCCTTCCCGGTTTGTAATGGATTCTGCACTGCTCTGTAGTCATCTCTTTCGGCGGAGCGGCTCCGTGCCTCCTTTTCTACAAAGATGCCGTTATGCCAAGTAGGACACAAACAAAATTTATCACCTCCCTGTACGTTCCTCTCATTTACAGCCTGGTTATCGTCCTGGGAGCTGTCGATAGATTGGTTGCGGCGCTGCAGAGAAACAGGACTGTTGTCCCGTTTCTGCTCATCGCGGGCAGTTCTCCTCGAATCTAAAGCGGCAAGATCCGCAGCCGTTCCTCCAGAAACGGATGAGGAAGTCAGTCCAAACGACTGGGCCCAGAGGCCTGAAAGACCCTGTGCCTGAGAGGAGGGAACCACGTCCCCGTCCCCAGAGCCACGCAAGCTGCTAAGTTCACTGCTTGGCTGACTGAGTGCTGCAAAGAGGCCACCAGGAGACCATCCGCCCCCGTGGCTGCCTTTGGAACCAGAAGAGCATTGCTGCTGACGGAGGTAACGGAGAACGGTGCAGCCCACGAGCCCGGGATTCGGGGCAAACATCTGACAGGCTGTGAGAGCTTCCGGTCCATGGCCGACTTCAGAGTTGCTCTGCAAGCGGCCGGCACCATCTTGCTTTGCGGAATCCTGCAAGAAAACAAATTGTATCCCTCAAATACCAACTCTGCACACAGACACAAATTCCATTCTGTGCCCTAAAATTTAGAATGCACCCAATTATGGTTTATACAAGACTTTTGATCAGTGTGCTCAGTGCATATGCTTCATTCCTGAGCTTGGTATTTCTTCTTCTTTTTTTAAAGAATGGGAAGAGCTGGGCGGAAAGTTTTAAATCAATCAGGGCAGTTGGCATGTAGATGCAGACGGCCGTGGTTTCCACATACCCCTGGTATCGTGTTTGTTTATTAACAAGATTTTTACCCTCCTTTCTGCCTTCATGGGGGATAAAAATTGGGGCCAAGGCTGATGGTGCAAAATCATGTAAAATATATATTTTATTACTCAGATCAATTTCTAAAAAAATCCCTGTTGGCAAAATTTATTTATTTATTTTATTCAATTTATACCCTGCCCTCCCCGCGATGCAGGCTCAGTGTAGGGATTCTTGGGAAGTTTTGGAAATTGATCTGAGTAATAAAATAAAATATATATTTTACCGGATTTTGCACCATCGGCCTCGGCCCCAATTCTTAATCTCCCTGCGACTGGCGTGGCTCTTTATTTTCTTGTGCTTTCACGGGGGCCACCACGGCGGCGAACGAATTAAAAATCTCATCTGAAAAGCCATGGGAAACCAACATCATTAAATGCATCATTAAAAACAGAGCTTGCAAGAAGTACAAAAGAGAAAAGCCAACAGTTAAAACATTAACACATGTGATTAACACATGGAATTCACTGCCACAGGAGGTGGCAGTGGCTACAAGCATGGACGGCTTCAAGAGGGAATTAGATAAGCATCTGGAGCAGAGGTCCATCAGTGGCTATTAGCCACAAGGTATAGATAGGAACTCACAGGCTGGGGCAAGACTAGGATTACAGAAGTTGTGAAACAATGCAAACAGGAAACTGTCTAAGGTTATCACATACCATAAACGAGACATGAAGTTTGATTGCTTGCGATAAGGCAGTGGGACAAGACCCGTTTGGCATCAACATTCCGATTATTCCTTGGTGATAGCTACAAAACCTCCACTATGAAATGACTGACTGTGCCACCACGTTGGCCACTAAGATGGTGTTAAGAGAGCCAGCGTGGTGTAGTGGTCACAGTAGTACCTGGGAGAGGCTGGTTCAAATGGACGGGCAGTAGATTCAAAACGGGCAAGCGGAAATACTTCTGTACACAGAGAGTGGTTAAAATATGGACTTCTCTGCCAGAGGATGTAGCGATGGCCACAGGCAGAGACGGCTTTGAAAGAAGAAGCAGAAGAGGAGGAGGAGATTGGATTTATACCCCGCCCTTCACTACCCAAAGGTGTCTCAGAGCGGCTTACAAACTCCTTTCCCTTCCCCTCCCCACAACAGACACCCTGTGAGGTAAAAGAAGAGGAGGAGGAGATTGGATTTATACCCCGCCCTTCACTACCCAAGGGAGTCTCAGAGCGGCTCACAAACTCCTTTCCTTTCCCCTCCCCACAACAGACACCCTGTGAGGTAGGTGGGGCTAAGAGAGCTCTGACAGAAACTGCTGTTTTTCAAGGACAGCTCTGAAAGACCTTATGACTGGCCCAAGGTCATCCAGCCAGGTGCAAGTGGAGGAGTGGGGAATCAATCCCGGTTCTCCCAGATTAGAGTCTGTGCTCTTAACCACTACACCAAACTTGAACTAGGGAACTAGACAGATTTGTGGATGAGAGGTCTATCAGTGGCCACTAGGCATGGTGATTAAGGGGAGCCTCCACATTCAGAGGCATGGATCCTCTGAACCCCAGAGCCTGAGGTGACATCAGGGGAAGGCCTTGGCCTCTATGCTCTGTGCGTTGTCCCTCCGGTGCCACTGGTCTGACCCCGGCATGGCTCTGTTCTTACGTCCCTAAGTCCCCTCGCTGCCATGAAGCTGCCATGTCCGCAGCCACACCTCCCTCACAGGGTTCTTCTGAGAAGAAAGTGGGGGGAGGGAGAACCGAGTACGCCACCTTAAGCTCTCGAAGAAGGACTGAGATCAAAATGCACTCGATAGGCAGGCGGAAGGGAATCGTGAGTTTGGGCTGCACCACCTTGGATGGAAGAGGGGAGGCGGCAGGAGCTGATATGACGGAATGCTCTTCTGAACAACAAAAAGTTCCATCCATTGGAGAGTCCAGATGACCAGAAGGGTCCTGGCCTCATTTCTGCCCAACATGCAGATTTTCTGCATTCAGGGAAAGTTTCTTTATACCCTCATCAGCTGTGATGAGGCTCAGATACAGGCTCACCGCTTTAGCGATCGCTCTGCCCTAGTTCTCGTCTCCTAGAACCGAGGGCTGCAAAACAGGAATCCCGGTGAAGAGCATCGGTTTTTCCAGAGGCAGCCTCATTTTCATCGGAAGGGCCGACCCTGCTCATTAGAATTCCTCCCATGCAGGGTGTCTGGAGGCAGATGCTCAAACTCCCCGGATATCTTTCGGCACTGGCAACAGCGCACAGCTGGGAGGACGTATAATCTACCCCCTCCCAATCAACAATGGGCTGGAAATGAAAAATAAAAATCAACGGCCTAGAGAGGGGCTTTTTAAAAATTGCAGCGATGTGCTTTTTGTGCCTCTCCTGGGAACGGTGGCTTTGATCGGACGGGAGGGGGAAATAGATAAAATTGCCTAGAGGAGCTGCTGTTGGTGGCACAAAATTACTTTTTGACTGCTGGAACTGGAGGTTGTGTAGCTGTCCCCGGGGAATGTCAAAAGGTCAAAAACCCGCTGACATCTTGGACTTGGAGAAATTCAAACGGGATTCCCAGCAGCTTGCCTGCCTGTTCCTTCTTTTGGACAAAGGTCTTTGAAATGTGCTTTATTAAGCACTAGCAACTTCCCACCATCAATCATCCCCACCAATGGGAGGGGCAGAATGGCATCCTGCAATGTAATTTCTGGCTGTGTAACCGCAAGTGACATCAACGGGGTGTGGGATGCTCTAGGATTCACCCAAAACTCTGTCGTCTATCATCAAGTTTTGGGTGAATCCTAAAGTTTCTCGTGACACACAGAATCACAGAGTTGGAAGGGGCCATACAGCCCATCTAGTCCAGCCTAGAGCATCCCTGACAAGTGTTTGTCCAGGTGCTGCTTAAAGTGACATCACTTCTGGTTACTGATATTGCAGAATCTGTCCAGTCACACAGGACTCTTCATCAAGCTGACCTGGCAACGGGGGTAGGAGTTCTGTGTAACCTGAAGACGTGCACAACCCATGAACAAAAGCTGTGCCCAACTACAGGATGTTATTCTGTCTTGTAGTTGAGCTCTGCATGCACAGGGACCGATGTGACGAGAAGAAAAAGTTACCTTCACTCCAAAGATAAATTTCTTCCCAATGAAACAGGTTTCAACGGCCTGAATGACCACACTGGGTGATGCTTCCCTGGCCGCTTCTCCCGCTTCCGGGTTCAAGTCCTCAATGTACCTTTCAGATGACAAAACAGAAACGTGACACTGAAAATCAGCTGATAACGACAAAGCTCTTTAGTGGAGACTCCAACTGAAGTTCAGGCACAAACGCTTCGATTACTGTGCTTCATGTGCTGGAATGAGCCCCAAAGGGACCTTGGTGAACGCACTTCAGTTCCAACACCTGGAATGAATGACATGATTGCAGTCTTCAAATATCTGAAGGGCTGCCATGTAGAAGATGGAGCAGATCTATTATCTCTTGCTCCGAGTTGCAAGACTAGATCTAATGGGTGGGAATTACAAGGGAGTCGATACCGGCTAAATATCAGGAGAAACTTCCTAAGTGTAAGAGAGGTTGAGCAGTGGAACAGTCTGCCTCGGGAGGTGGTGGATGCTCCTTCACTGGATGTTTTCAAGCGGAGGCTGGACGACCATCTTTCGGGTATGTTGTAGGGCTATCTTTCGGCTGTGCTCCTGCAGAGTGCAGGGGGTTGGACTAGATGACTTGCAACATCCCTTCCAACTCTAACATTCTATGATTCTATGATTCCGATCTGAATGCATTTTATGCATCAAAGTGTGGCTTGCAGTCACCTGCCTCCTGATTCCAGAAAAGCACAACCTCTGTTTTTTTCAGGAATCTGCGTCCTTAGCACTGCAAAAATTGCAAAAGACTCCAACATTTATTAAACAACAACAACAATAACACATAGCACTTGTAAATCTCCCAAGAGCTTTCAAAAGGTGCTAATCTGTGCTACAGGGGCCACTAAAATCATTACTGCAATTGATCCATGTCATCGTATATCTAGAATTTTGCACAGCACAACACTGGGAGGCAACCTGCATTGTGTTGTGCCTGCAGTGACAAATTCCCTGATGCTCATTGGCTGAGCTGACGTGAAGGCCCAGAACATTCTGACAGCTCGTGCAACAAAGCTGTCAACAACAAACGTTTGCAGTCCAGATTGTGTGAGAAAGGACAATTGTCAGTCTGGTTGGGATTAAGCTTTACAAAAATGCCCTCTACAGTCCAAGTTCTGTGAGCGGCTTTGAATGTGTAAGGTTCCCAGGTTAACTCCCTGGTCAAAAGTGGATCACATGTACTTGTGGGGCTAGTAAAGATTGCAGGGAAAAATCTTGGGAGAGCTGCTGCCAGTTAAAAACAGACAATTCTGAGCTAGATGGTCCAAAGCTGGGGGGGGGGGGGGGGCTATAGGCTTGCAAGGGAAGAGGATTCCTGTGCCTTTCTGAATGACACACAGAGAAAAATCCTACAGCCTGCTGCCATTAGCATTGGGACCTGTCTATCTTAAGAAGGCAGAGAAAGTGAAGAGGCAGCAAGATGGGACAGCAAAAAGGAAATACTTCTTTACACAGAGAATGATTAAAATGTGGAATTCACTGCCAGAGGATGTAGCAGTGGCCACAGGAATATACAGTTTTAAAAAGGGGTCAGAAAGATTCATGGAGGATAGGTCTATCAGTGGCTACCAGCCATTGTAACTACAGGAAGACTCCGTATACAGAGGTACTAAAAACCTCTGAATCCCAGTGCCAAGAAGCAATGTCAGGGGAAAGGCCTTGCCCTCTCGGCCCTGTTTGCTGGCATTCCAGAGGAACTGGCTGGCCACTGTGTGAGACAGGATGCTGGACTGGATGGACCATTTGTCTGATCCAGCAGGGCTCTTCTTCTGTTCTTATCAGGGGAAGTCCTCAACCTCCATGCCCTGTTGTTGGCCTTCCAGAGCAACTGGTTGGCCACTGTCTGAGACAGGAGGCTGGACGAGATGGATCACTAGTCTGATCCAGCAGGGCTCTTCTTAGGTTCTTATCAGGGGAAGGCCTTGGCCTCCATGCCCTGTTGTTGGCCCTCCAGAGGAACTGGTGGGCCACTGTGTGAGACAGGAGGCTGGACTGGATGGACCATTTGTCTGATCCAGCAGGGCGCTTCTTATGTTCTTATTTCACGTACCACCAATCAACAAATCCTTTGGCTGCAAGGCATGCTCAGCAAATGGGGAGCTCTGAGTCCAGGTTTAATTATTTCTCACGGTCACTCACTGAATCCAGCATTCGAATCCCAGATGCCCAGCAGTGTTGCAGCTTAGAATATACTGGCCTGGTAAAAGGTCCACAGTATTTTTTTTAATAGCAGCACAAATCTGATTGCCCTTATTAACACATACCAGCTTGGTAACCAGGCAGCTAGCTGAACAACAAATGTTTTAGAGATATAATTAAATCACGCACAGGCTGGGAGGCATTGGGGGAAGGCGGCTCGATCGTGAGGACAGAAGCGTCGCATTCTTTTACCTCTGCAGACTCTCTGCTGTGACTCCAAAGAAAGCTTCCAGGCAGCTGCCAAAGACAGTCACCAGGAACACCCTGTGAGCGTCAGCAACTTCGAGTGAGAGCCGATACCTATAGTTTGCATCTCTGGCCTCGCCTGAGCGGCCACATTTCAAGCAGCTGTACCTGGGAGGAGAAGATAAGACAGAACGGATCTAATGCCTGAGTGCCTCGTGAACACATATATTGGTTAGGCAGCAAAATTCTTTATGAAATCATCCATCAGCTTCATAGGAAAGCAAATGAAAGCCCCAGTCAGAAAGAAACAAAATAATCTCTTTATGTTGAATATGGACATGGGAGAGCTGAGTTCAGATCTCAGGGCAACTTTGGAATACTAGGGTGAAAACAGATGGGGCACAGGAGATCCGTGGGCCAAATCAAGGGTGAGGGTATGATTTGGAAGAGGAAGGTTTGATTTGTGTTTGTGCTCTGCTAATGCTCAGAGGTTAACCTAGAATGGGAGGGGGCTGTGGTAGAGCATCTGCTTGGCCTGCAGAAGGCCCCAAGTTCAATTCCTGGCATCTCCAGTTATTTATTTATCGTACGGCAGAGTAACACACGGGAAGCATATAATGATATAAAATATGTAACCAAGTTGATACAATAGGTATGCAGACTGATTGGGCAACCCCCCTAAATATTAACATCTAAATTTTCAGTCCACTCAGTCGCACCTGGGGAGAGTTCAGACAGTTCCATCACATCTCCCTGGAAAGCACGATGTTCACATTCCGATGACAGATGGAAAATGGTTTGGCAGGCTGCACCACGATCGCATTCGGGTCCTGGCATTTTGCGCCATTTAAACAGGGGTGAAATCCTAGCTCTTCCCTTCGTGGTGCACCCTGGATAACGCTAAAGAGCTAGAACTTTTGGCTGTCAGACAATCATAGGATCTCCTGGCTACACTACACACATAGAAAAAAATCAACCAATCTCCAATTTTTTAAAAAAAGAATCAGGTAATAGGTGACGTGAAAGACCTTTATCTGCTTGTGACCAGTGTTCCCTCTAAGCTGAGTTAGTGTCCGCTAGCTCACAGGGGTTTTTTTTGCATTAGCTCAGGAAGGATGGCTCCAGAGCAAAGTAATTTAGGCAGCAGCCCAATTGCTCGCTCACAACTTTAATGCTAGTAGCTCACAAAGTGGAATTTTCACTCACAGGACTCCACAGCTTAGAGGGAACCCTTTAGAGCCGCTGCCCATCTGAGCAGACAATCCTGACCTTGATGGACTAAAGGTTTGAATCAGTATAAGGCAGCTTCATGTGCTCGATAGGATTACTAGGCTGGCAAAAGGCTGTAGATCAAATTTCTACAGCTAGCTTTTGGTCTGACTGAGTGGGGAGGAGAGCAACTGTTATATTAAGGAGGAGTAACTGACAATGCCACTGATCTGCATGGCCCAGGTCAGCCAGATCACATCAGACCTTGGAAGCTAAGCAGGGCCGGCCCAGGTGAGTACCTGGATGGGAGACCACCAAGGAAGTCCAGGGTCGCTACACGGAGGCAGGCAGTGGTGAAACCCCTCTGTTCATCTCTTGCCTTGAAAACCCTGCGAAGTCGCCATAAGTCAGCTGCGGCTTGGTGACGCTTTCCACCACCAACCAAGAAAGGCTCTCCTGAAGGTAGGCAGAAATGCCAAGCCATCAGTGCATTCCCCAGGAACCCTCTGGAGCCGGGACACGGGCATTGTTCCACCAGGCCGATGGGGTGGTGGTGGTGTCAGTGCTTAAAAAGAAGAGGAAGTCCTTTGTGTGGGGATTTGGAGAGTCTGAGGAATGTCAGACTTTGGCCCTGCCTGCTTTTCCATTTGCACAAGGAGGGACACCTTTTAAAAAAAATGCCTATGCTAATTTGCTGCTCACCCTCGCGTACCTATACGTTTGGACGGGTAACTTCCATTTCGATGTCTCTAAAGAAGTGTGCGTACCCATGAAAGCGTATACCTTGAATGAAACTTTGTTGGTCTTAAAGGACTCGAACTTTGTTCTGCTGCTTCAGAAGGACTCGAACTTTGTTCTTCTGCTTCAGACCAACACGGCTACCCCACCTGAATCTACAGACATACACCACCTTGTCTGGATTGCTTTGCTTAATGTGAATAATATCGGCAACAATGAAGAAGAAGAGGAGATTGGATTTA
>NW_015168203.1:39211-52338 GCF_001447785.1 Gekko japonicus | reverse complement strand
GCCAAAGCCAACGACTGGAGAAGAGGCCATGGAGGGAACGGCAAAGGACGGTGACCCGGATCCGATCATTGTGCCGGAATGGAGGCCGCCGTAGCCGAGGCCTGCTGTTCCAAAGCCAACGGCTGGAGCGGAGGCACAGGAGGGAACTGCGAAGGATGGTCCACAGTAAGCCATCTCTGAGTGATGTAGGTGAGTCTGCAACAATACAGGAAAGCAGAAAATAATATTATACCAAACGAGTACTGTGAGAGTCAGTGTGAAGCACATCTATTTTAAAACCTACAGAATTACATCACTAATCCATAGATTGAATGCAGAATGTATATAGGAGAAGTAGTGGAATCCAGTGCAAGAAAAAACAAACAAACAGATGGGGAGTAGGCACCCATCGCAAATCCATGACTTTTCAGATGACTCATTGCATGTAAGATTAGTATGTGGAACAACACATATTAGGCCACCTTACAGGGCTCTTTTTGCAGCAGGAACTCCTTTGCATATTAGGTGACACACCCCTAATGTAGCCAATCCTCCAAGAGCTTACAGAGCTCTTCTTACAGGGGCTACTGTAAGCTCTTGGAGGATTGGCTACATTAGGGGTGTGTCGCCTAATATGCAAAGGAGTTCCTGTTGCAAAAAAGAGCCCTGAGAGGAGGAGGAGGAGGAGGAGGAGGAGGAGGAGGAGGAGGAGGAGAAGAAGAAGAAGAAGAAGAAGAAGAAGAAGAAGAAGAAGAAGAAGAAGAAGAAGAAGAAGAAGAAGAAGAAGAAGAAGAAAAAGTTGGTTTTTATATTCTGCTTTTCTCTATCCGCAGAAGTCTCAAAGAGTCTTTGACTCACAGGGTGTTTGTTGTGGGGAGGGGAAGGGAAAGGAGTTTGTAAGCCTCTCTGAGACTCCTTCGGGTAGTGAAGGGCAGGGTATAAATCCAATCTCTTCTTCTTATTCTCTTACAATTGCCTTCCCTTCCTCTTCCCACAAGAGATATCCTGTGAGGTAGGTGGGGCTGAAAGAACTTCGAGAGATCTATGACTGACCCAAGGTCACCCAACTGGGTTTATGTGGAGGAGTAGGGTATCAAACTCATTTCTCCAGATTAGAGTCCGCTGCACTTAATGACTACATCACGCTGACTGTTATCTAGATTCCATAAGAACAATATAAGAAGAGCCATGCAGGATCAGAGCAATATTCCCTCTAGAAGAGCATCCTGTCTCACACAGTGGCCAACCAGTTTACTCTGGAAGGCCAACAGAAAGACATAGGTCTTCCCCTAATGTTGCCTCCTGCCACTGGGAGCCATCACTCCATCCTCTGGCAGCAAATGGCTAAATGGAGTGAAAAGTCATACTGGCTGTCCCATCATAAGTGGTATCAGAGTGAAAGAGATGGAAGAAAAGGAGAAAGGAACCAAAATGACATCATCTACAGGAACCATTTCTGCATGAAACACAGGACAACTCTAGACTACAAAGATAAATTGCTTTACACCAACTTTGCCGCAAAATAAATAAAGGAGTTGTAGTTTTATAAGGGTACAGGTAAAGTAGAAACCGCCAGCTAATCTCATTCCACTTTGGTTTAGTGGTTAAGTGCGCGGACTCTTATCTGGGAGAACCGGGTTTGATTCCCCACTGCTCCACTTCCCCACTCTTGCACTTGCACCTGGCTGGATGACCTTGGGCAAGCCGTAGTTCTGATAAGAGCTGTCCTTGAAAAAGAGCAGTTTCTGTCAAGAGCTCTCTCAGTCCCACCTCCCTCACAGGGTGTCTGTTGTGGGGAGGGGAAGGGAAAGGAGTTTGTAAGCTGCTCTGAGACACCTTTGGGTAGGTAAGGGTGGGGTATAAATCCAATCTCTTCTTCTTCTTTAGTCCCCAATGCTGTATGGAGAGGAGTGACCAGTGAACCGGTTCAACTGTGTAATATAATGGGAATTTGGTAGCAACTGTCTGGAGAGAGTTCACAAATCCCAAATTCCTACAGATTTCTCATCATAATTCTTTTAGACATTTTTATTGTCAAAATAGATTTTATTGTTCTATATGTCTGACAGAAATCAATCGAGGTAAATACAGAAATAAACATTACAGAAATGATCAAATATTTAGATTTAGCACTATTTAAGGAATTGGTCAAAATGTGCATCGCAAAGTACTATGGCAAGGAAATAACTTGTCTTAAAGAACAAAAAAAAAATCATGTATATAATCATCAAAGTCGTTTACCAGAGGTTTAAATACTCAACCAGTCTAGGAATCAGATTTTGTGAGGAAAGAAAGTCAAGAATAGGTAGCCAAATATTTGTGAAATTAGATTGTGAAGTGGGATGCTCAAGAATATAGATATTGTCAGTTATTTTGAGGAAGAGGAGGAGGAGGAGGAGATTGGATTTAAACCCCGCCCTTCACTTGGAGTCTCAGAGTGGTTTACAATCCCCATTTTTTAAAAAAAAATTAAATTAAATATTTAGAAGAAGATTGGATTTATACCCCACACTTCACTACCCGAAGGAGTCTCAGAGCAGTTTATAATCTCCTTTCCCTCCCCCTCCCCACAACAGACTCCCTGTGAGGTAGGTGGGACTGAGAGAGCTCTCTCGA
This sequence comes from Gekko japonicus, assembly GCF_001447785.1. NCBI lineage: Eukaryota > Metazoa > Chordata > Lepidosauria > Squamata > Gekkonidae > Gekko > Gekko japonicus. The sequence goes on along the minus strand of NW_015168203.1, from coordinate 49,743 downwards.
GAACTGCTCATGAGAGAACAGCTCAGAAAGAACTTGTAACTGACCCAAGGTCACGCCAGCAGCTGCATGTGCAAGAGTGGGGAATCAAACTCGGTTCTCCCAGATTAGAGTCCATGCTCCTGACCACTATACCAAACTGAGAATAGCTGGTGATTCATGAGATTTTTCAGCGAAAAACACTGGCATAATTTTTTTTTAAAAAAAAAATTCTGGTGTGCCAAGTCTGTCTGTAAAATCTTATTTCAGTCAGTACAGTTTGATTCGGCATTCGCCTAGCTTACCTGTTTCTCAGAGAAGTCAGTGGCAGGAGAGTGAGAGAGATGAAGCCGAGTAGCAGCAGAAGTTCAAGACCTTTTATACTGACTTTGTGGCGTCCTTTTTGATTTGGAGGTTCCTTTTTTGACCACAAGACCTGAATGATTCGACTTCAAAATGTGTTGGTTTAATCACATCCAAAATTAAGTTTGTAGCCTCAAAGGGTTTTTTTTTTTCTTTTAAACCGAGGAAAGATGCCGTCATCAGCTTGTTGCAATTAAACTTTGTGATCTTTTCCTTGCCCAATTAATTTCCTGCAGCAGTTTTTTTACTGAATGAAGAACAATACCCAAAGAAGAATCCCATGAACAAAAACATGAGGGGTGCACATAGAATTCTTCCCCGCTGAATTTATCCCTTGAACTGGGCGCATCGTGAGTACATGGCGAGATCAGCATTAGAAGCTGTACACTTATCATGGCGGAATCTGGGATTTTTCTGTTGCTGTTGTTGCTGTTTTTCTTTCTGCAACGTTTGCCAGTTTCAGAAAGGTACCTTGAAAATATGCAGATAATAATTTCTTGAAGTTTTCCTTATTCATAACGAGCAATCACTCAAGCCTGGCATACTTTTTTTCCATTCCTTCTTAAATATTTTTGTACTGCCCTTTCTGTCCCATACAACATTTCTCGTGCAGCTTGCAAAAAAAGCACAAAAATAAGATAAAAAGAAAAAATCAAACTCTTTTTCTTTTTGTATGTTTATTTTTTTTACCCCTGTTAATATCTTGGCGGCAGTAACTGGAACAGGAATCATTTATTTATTTATTCATTCATTTCATTTATACTCAGGGCGGCTCACACTCAATGCATAAATGCAGTTTAAAACCACATAAAATCATCTAAAACAATGCAATTGTAACTAATACAATTTCATAAAGTGCTGAAGAGGGTTCATTAATTATTCAAGATGGCTTACTCCCAGAGAATGCTTACAAAGCTTAGATGTCATTCTGCTCAAGATCTTCCTCTAGCACAGGCTAGATGTCAAAACCAAGGCTAGGTGTCAAGAACCGAGGGTTCTATAGTGGTGGCAGAACCCTGGTTGAAAGCCTGGCGGAAGAGTTCCGTCTTGCAGGCCCTGTGGAACTGTAAAAGGTCATATGTCACACCTTTAAAATGTCATATGTCAGACCTGTAAAAGGTCATATGTCACATTCAGAACTATATTTCTTAATTAGTCTCCATAATACAACCCTGCGCATAAAAATGTTGCTGCCTTCAATCCATCAAGGTCAATATTGTCTGCTCAGATTACCAGCAGCTCTTAAGGGTCTCTAATGGAGGTCTTTCACATCACCTACCGCCTGATCCTTTTTTTTATTATAAGATTTTTATTAGGTTTTCCATATTTTATATGACATTGTAGGAAGGGAAGGACATAGGGAATGGGATAAGACATGTAGGAAAATTCCATCAAGCTTATACAATAGCTGTTACAAATTTTCCATCTTAAATCTTTGTTTCCAGATCTCTTTCGTTTATATAATTTCAAAAGCTAATATCGATTAATCAGGTCGCTAAAATCTTCTATTATGATTCCTGGAAAAAGTACACGTTCTGCACAGTTCAAGTTAGATTGATCCCGAGTTTATAGTGAATATACTCATTATCTTCAGAGTTTCTTTTCATGGTGTCCAAATATCACTCACATTTTGTTTACTTCGGTCTTTCAATGAGTCAGACAATATATCCATTTCCACTGTTTCAATTTTTTTTTGTCAGAGAGCTAGTATGGTGTAGTGGTTAAGTGTGTGGACTCTAATCTGGGAGAACCGGGTTTGATTCCCCACTCCTCCACTCGCACCTACTGGATGCCCTTGGGCAAGCCAAAGTTCTGGTACAGATTAAGGGAGGCAGTGAGGACGTCGTCGTAACCCGCTTTGGGTGTTTGAATAGGTACAGGGAGTGGGTTTAAAGTGGGTGAGAGAGAACCAGAAGCTGCTTTATGCTGACTCGTGGCCCTCTCAGTCCATCAAGGTCAGCATTGTCTACCCAGGCTGCTAGCTGCTCACCAGCTAAAACCAATCTCCTCCTCCTCCTCTTCTTGTCCAGAGTTCATCTTTCACCTGGTCCTTTTAACTGGCAATGCCAGGAATTGAATCTAGGAACTTCTGTTTCCAAAGGAGATTTTCTTTCACTGAAGAAAGAGAGATGGTTATCCCAATAATGTGATCAATTCCTTCAAGAATCTTGGACCTGAACAGTTTCAAAAGATAGCCTTGTTTGTCTGGGGTAGACATCTAGATTCAAGCCTGGTAGGACCTTAGAAACCATGAAGATTTCTGGGGTATATAATTCTGATATCAAAGCTATCCTGAATATTTTCATTACAGGGCATTGCTAAAACATATACATGGCGTCTGCCTTCTTTTCTGCACATTTTCAACACACATGTTGGTTCATATGGTACATGGTATACTATGGTGTACACAGTATATTTGTTTAACTTACGTAGTGTTAAGTAACAATTATAGACAACTTTATACACACATACGTACATATATACATGCATACATATCTGTCTGTCTGACTGACTATTATTTATGTAATGATATTTTACCAGGCTTTTTCGGTAATACCTTCACAGACCAGCTGTTGCCATTTCTTTGCAATGTTACCTTTTTCTAATTCTGAATTTTGAGATAAAAGAGCCACAGTAAAGAACTTATTATCCAATTCTGGATCCAGAAAGTTTTGGGTGAAGCGAAATTATCAGAGCTTGTGCAATTAAGAGACAGTCGTATTTTTTTAAAAATGTATTTTTTTTCTTATAGCTGGAAATCTTTTTTTATGACTTTTGTAGAAAACACATGCGACCTCAGACTTGGAAAAAATGTGCATCTCTTTGTTTATTGAATAGGATAATTAAAATTACTTAGTAATTAGGACTGAATAATTGTTTTGGTGATTGTTATTCTAAGATGTACTTTTAATTCTGTAATTATTTCATCTATTTATTTCATCTATTAATTTTGATCAGTATTGTGTGTGTGCGTGTGGGCACGCTTGTGAGCCTGGAAGTCATGGTGACATCTGGTGACCCCTAGTGGGGCTAGGACATTTCAGAGAGGCAGCTTGATATAACCTTTGTCAGAGACGCGACAACGCGGCAATGCTGCATGGCTGGTTCCAATTGGACAGAGGCCAGCGCAGGAAAGTCATCGCACAGTCGCAGACTATGGGAGCGTCCCCATAGGCTGAGACAAGATTCCACTGTAAGGAAGTGGCAGAAGGAAAAAGAACAAACACACCGGCAGGGTGCCTGGTAGGCACTCACCTTCCTATATATATACATTGTATGTGGCCCTAGTTAGGAATGTAAAATGCTTGTAAACTGCTCAGAGCCTCCGGGATTGAGCGGTATAGAAATTGAAAGTATAAATAAAAAATATATAAAAACATGCCTCTGCATCCCAACCCTGGTATTCCTTGGAGGTCATCCTTCCAAGTACTTGACAGGTTGGCCCTGCTTAGCTTCTGAGATCTGATGAGATTGGTCTATCCATGTCAGGGCAATTTCTAGTTCTTCTTGAGCATGAGTTGTATGTAATGTAAATGACGTGACTGATACTGTATTGCATTGTAAATTCCGGGGGGGGGGTTGGAAATAAAAAATACTAAAATAAAAGTAGAAAAATAGGGACGGGGGGGGGGGATCAGTCAACTCACAAGGGGGAAAAACCCTTCAGCTTAAACCCTAAAAGCTCTCTCAGAGAACAATCCTAAGCAGTTCTCAGAAATAAGTCCTATTTTATTCAGTGGGTCTCACGCTTTGGCTGATTCGGATGCAGTCTCCTATACCCCTTGTCAAGTAGTCCTGAGAAAGACTGTTTGATTGATTGATTGTTCCATGTGCAAAGTGTAGTCAGGAGATCCTATGATTGCCTGGCAGCCAGATGTTCTAGCTCTTTAGCATTATTCAGGGTGCTAGAATTACACCCCATGGCATGGTGATTGCAGTAAGGCACAAATTAATTGAAATGACTGAGGAAATACTGACTAGGGACCTCGAAATTTTGGCTGACTACTACTATAAATGGCAACTCATCCCAAGTCCAGGAAAAACCCAGAATGCTCCTGTTTCCATCTCAATAACAATCCTGAAAACCGTAATCTGAATGGCTACCTTAATGGCACCTGACTTACACACAACCATACATCTAAGAACTTTGGCATTACCCTGGACAGAACCTTGAGCTATAAACATCAATGAGAGGCCCAAAGGATTTGACTTGCCACATGAAGTATGGAAGACAGCTAACAGAAAATGAACAGGCTTTGGCAGTTGTGCAGACCTGTTGCTTAAATGGGGCAAAATATCAGGACCCAAATGCAATTGTGGTGCAGCCCGTCAAACTATTTCCCAGCTGTCACAGGAATGTGAGCATCGTGCTTTCCATGGTGATGTGATGAAGCTCTTCCCAACTGTGAGTAAGTGGATTAAAAATTTAGATTTGAGTATTTAGAGGGATTGCCCAGTTGACCTGCATACCCATTGTATCAACTTGGTTATACATTTTATATTATTATCCACTTCCTGTGTGTAACTCTGCCATATGATAAAGAAATAATAAATACTCCTAGGAAAGTACTTGTAGGATTACACTGATACATTACCATTTCAGCCATTCTCAGATCACAATAGTAAAGTGAGAATCAGGAAGATCTCCTTCGTTACACACAAGTAAAATGGACTGGAAACACTCTCTTCCGATGTTATCCTGGGAAAACATCCCCTTTTAGGGCTTTGTCTGGTAGTGGCACACCGCCATACAACACACACATCAAGATTCCATCGGTATAAAGTAGCTGTAAATCTTCAAGTCCGTAAGAGACGAGTGTAGAAGCAAACCATTCTGACAAAATGGGGGGGGGGGAGAATCAGGGGTCATTTGCTTATCTCTAGAACAGTTCTCTCATGTGACTGTCAAAGAGACAAGAACAATTTCTCATGGGGCGCACATCCCTAGGGGGTGGGAAGGAGAGAGTCGACACGCTTTGTGAGACAGGAAATTAGTGGGATAGGGCGAAAAGACAGGAACCAGCTGCTGCTTTCAAATCCGGAATGGGAACAGCCCCTGTTAATTAAGCTATGAAACTGTGCTGTGTGACGCTGCTGAAATGCTGAGTATTTTAGTGTCGTCTTTTGATAATGGGATAACATCTGCACAAACATCAGAAAGGATTAGTGGCGAAGCCAAGAAGGGAGTCCAGGCTCTTGTTCACATAAAGATTCCATCTTGGTATGGACCCTGGAAGCCAAGGTGACTAACCCAGAAGAATCCTGCTTTGATGCGCACTTTGATCTTGAGACATGACTTGGAAAATGCCACATGTTGGTGGCCAGAAACATCCTGTCATTTTTGAGGGAAGCTCAGTGCTGAATCATCCATTAGGACAGGAGAGGTGTTCTTTTGTTTTTGTTTTTTAAAGGGAAAGGAATCATAGGGTGATTTCTCACAAGAGCTGCCTCACAGCACAGCGCCGTTTGCCTCGACACAAACGTGTCAATTTCACACCCGAAGCTCTGGGGCTGCATTTGACTCGGGGCTTCGCCCGATTTCCTCCGCAGTTTCATGATCCTCAAAAACCAGGATCATGAAACTGCGGAGGAAATCGGGCGAAGCCCCGAGTCAAAATGCAGCCCCGGAGCTTCGGGTGTGAAATTGACACGTTTGTGCCGAGGCAAACGGCGCTGTGCTGCGAGGCAGCTCTCGTGAGAAATCACCCCTAGTCTATTGGGATTCTATCCCCCCGGCTCAGGCCCTGTCCAAAACTCTGATGGATTTGAGGGTGTCTCTCTAGTAGTGGGAGCGCAACACAGGACTGGGATTCCGTTGGTGCTCTGCTCACCCTGCTACCCAGCTGTAACCCTGCCTGAGCTTGTGGAGCTGATCTTGTGTATGGCACTGAGAACTCCTAGGCTGGTTGTCTTTGGGGACTTCAGCAGCCATGTTGGGAGCAATGCTCCCTCTAAGCTGTGGAGTCCTGTGAGCAAAAATTCTACTTTGTGAGCTACTGGCATTAAAGTTGTGAGTGAGCAGCCATGTTGGGAGGGACTCATGATGCCATTGTCTCATTGACAACCATGGGCCTGTCTCAGGTAATAACTAGGGATGTGCAGGGGGGAGGTATTTTTTGGGTTTGGGGTTTTCGGACCCTTAAAAATTTGGTATTGCCTAGAAAATCCGAATTACAATATTGGTATTGTACTGGAATTCGGGTAAAACTCAGGAATCCCGAATTTTTCAGCTCCATCGTACCCTATGGGACCATTATTGTCAATGGTAAATCTCCTAGGGTATATTCAGTGGGATGAGGGGGAAGGGGTTGGAGGTATAGGCACCAAATTTGCAGGATAGCTGATGGAGCCTCTCCCACAAAAAAACCCCACATTTCAAAACTATTGGACCAGAGGGTCCAATTCTATGGGCACCCAAAGAGGGTGCCCCCATCCTCCATTCCAATGGTGGTGGTGGGGGAAGCAAGACGGCAGATTCCCCCAGAGAATCTCTGCAGTAGAAAGTGAAGTGTGCAAGGGGCATGTTTGCAAGGCCGGAAGCAAAACCAGTGCGATGTGCCCAGTAGAACCAGTGCCAAAGCCCAACTGGAATAAGGTCAGATCTAAGAATCTCTATTGTCTCCAGTGGTTGGGGGAATGCAAGGCAGGCATACAACAAGCCCAGCAGATTCAAAGGTAAAATCTGTTGGATTTTGGCATTGCCAAAGTGGTACTGGTTTTGTTGGGCACAGTGGCACTGGTTCTGCTGCTGGTCTTGCAAACATGCCCCCTCACCACACTTCCCTTTCTACTGCAGAGACTCTCTGGGAGAATCTGCTGGGCTTGTTGTATGCCTGCCTTGCTTCACCCATCCCCCCTCAAGGATGGGGGCAAATTCTTAGATTTGACCACAGAATTGGACCCCCTGGTGTAATCTTTCTGAAGCATGGGGCTTCTTGAGGGAGAGGCTACAGCAGCTATCCTGCAAATATGGTGCCTCTACCTCAATCCCCTTCCCCTCAGCCCATTGGATATACCCTAGGAGATTTCCCATTGACTATAATGGCTCCAGATGAAGAAGAAGAAGAGAAGAAGAAGAAGAAGAAGAGGAGGAGGAGGAGGAGGAGGAGGAGGAGGAGATTGGATTTATACCCCACCCTTCACTACCCGAAGGTGTCTCAGAGCGGCTTACAAACTCCTTTCCCTTCCCCTCCGCACAACAGACACCCTGTGAAGTAGGTGTGGCTAAGAGAGCTCTTGACAGAAACTGCTCTTTTTCAAGAACAGCTCTTATCAGAACTACAGCTTGCCCAAGGTCACCCAGCCAGGTGCAAGTGGAGGAGTGGGGAATCAAACCCGGTTCTCCCAGATTAGAGCCCGTGCACTTAACCACTACACCAAACTGACTCTGGTATAATGGAGCCAAAAAGTTCAGGATTCTCAAATTTTACCTGAAATCCAATACAATACCGATATTGGAATTTGGGTTTTTAAGGTGATACTGAATTTTTAAGGGTCCAAAAACCCCAAATCTGAATCTGATTTGGCTAATCTAATGCAGCCTGAATCATGCAGAAAAGGCATGCTTTGTGCATTAATTCACCTTGGAAATGCTGAATGCACATCCCTTGCAATAACAGGCCCCACACATGTCGCAGGCCACATATTTGATCTGGTGTTTTGTCGTGGGCAGGAAGAAGGTGATCTGGAGGTGTGGGGACTAAAGGTAGTCGCTTTGTCATGGAAAGATCACTACCTGCTAGAATCTAGGCTTATAGGAGTATCAAGACTTGGCAGGGGTGGGGGAGTAAGTTGATCCCCCCCCCAGCCTAATGGATCTGGCTTCATGGATTTTCCCACTGATTTGGTTGCCAGTCCTATTAATACCCCAGTTGCTTTCTGGAATGGTGAAATGACCAGGGCAATTGGCACAATTGCAGTTAGGTGCCTTGGTTTACCGAGTGTCTGCAAATGATCAGAAGACAGGAGTGATAGCTTAGAGCAATGGTGAAGGAAGAGTTGGGACAAAGGAGGAGGAGGAGGAGGAGGAGGAGGAGACTGGATTTATACCCCGCCCTTCACTTGGAGTCTCAAAGCGGCTTACAAACTCCTTTCCCTTCCCCTCCCCACAACAGACACCCTGTGAGGTGGGTGGGGCTGAGAGAACTCTGACACAGACTGCTCTTTCAGGAACAGCTGTGCCAGAGCTTGTGACTGACCCAAGGTCACATCAGCAGGTGCAAGTGAGGAGTGGAGAATCAAACTTGGTTCTCCCAGATCAGAGTCCGCACACTTAACCACTACACCAAAGCCAGCGATGCAATGGTGAGAGCTCATTTAAAAGCCTACTCCATGGCAGTGATGGCAAAGGAAAAAAACCCAATATGTTTTCTGCCACCTTGCATCCACATGGTGTAGATCTGCAGAACTCTTCCAAGTGGGCCGGTCATCTATTAGGTTCTGGCCCACAGGAGGAGGCAGACTGTGCTGCAGCCTGCTGTCATCATTTTGCCGGGCACTTTGTGGATAAAATCTCTTGCATCCATTCTACTTGGACTCTAGATGAGCAGCTACAGGACTCGGTGTCCCCAAGGTGCTGATTTATCCAGTTGTGTGGAATACTTTTCAGCTTGTTCAGTCCGAGGATGTGAACAGGATTCTTGGAAGTTCACACCTACCTTTCCTTGTGTGACCCTTGGCCCTCCTCACTGCTTAAGAGGTGCTCAGGAGGCAGCCTCCTTCGTTGGACTATGTGGTTCTGAGGAGCTTATATTTTAAATGGTTTATAGCTCTGGGTTAACATTAAACAAGATAAAACTTTATTGGTAAAACAAGCATATTGGTTACCAGATTTTTTTAAGTGGCTCAGTAAAATCTCAGGTCTCTTGTCAGCTTTCCCCCTCACACTCTTAAAATCCTCTAACTTTATTAGATTGTGCCTAATATGCTCCCTTAAGTATATTTCTTCCTTCTTTAGAGTCTTAATGCCTTTCACAGCCCTCCTATATGATTTTATTTGGAGGACTGCCTCTCTGAGTTTGTCGATTGACCACAACTGACAGCTGCTGACTGACTTCTGATTTCCAACTTCAGACTTCCAAGTTCAGACAGAACACTTTTCTCTCTCTCCACACACACAAACCTCGTAGCTCCACCCACACACTCTCAGTCACCAACCAATCACCTCACTCACCTCCCTTTTTCACACACCCCGTTCTTCTGACACTTCTTCACTCATGAGGTAAATTTAATTCTTTGCACTTCTGAATCAGAGCCTCCTTCTTCATTCCTAGAAACTCTACCATTTCCCCCTCTCGATTTTTTCTTTCCACAATTTTACTAAACCTCACACTTATGTTTTCTGTAAGAATTCCACTAGTTTCTTTAGGTCTTTTCCCTTTATAACAATTCTATTTCCCTCATAGAATTCAATTGAACATCAAATCTCCTCAGCAATCTTTCTCTCAGAGTTTTCTTTCCTCTCCAGATTTTCTATTGCTTCTACTTTTGCAGCTTGGCTAGAGTGGGCAACAGTGTTTCCACCAAGGTACGCCAACATGTGCTGGTGCACAGTTTTTCACCCCTTAGTGAAGAGTTTTTCAGATCACCACAGGAGTGTTTCCTCTCCTGGGCGGCCCACCCTCCCACTCAGGCAGCCCTATAAGGGCCTCCTTCCTACAGCAGCAAGCCTCCAGGAGTGAAGGAAATTTCCCTTCCCTTCACTTGCGGAGGTGTGCTGCCGAGGCAGTGCGACTCCAGAGAGTGAAGGAGGCCATTTTTATATGCCTCCCCTTCCCTCCCTGAGTTGTACTGCAGCAGGAGCACGCCTCCAGGAGTGAAGAGAGGGCAATTTTATTTCCCTTCACTGGTGGAGGTGAGCCGTCGAGGCAGCATACCTCTGGAGAGTGGGCATTTTTAAATGCTTCCCCTTCCCTCTAAGAGTCATGCTGCAGCAGCGGCATGCCTCCAGAATGGAAGGGAAGACAATTTGCCCCAGCATTGTTGGGAGGCTGCATGAGGGCTATCTCCTTTCTTTCTTTCTTTCTTTCTTTCTTTCTTTCTTTCTTTCTTTCTTTCTTTCTTTCTCTGTCTGTCTGTCTGTCTGTCATTCTTGCCTCATCTATTTGCTTGCTTTCCCCTTCCTTCCTTCCTTCCTTCCTTCCTTCCTTCCTTCCTTCCTTCCTTCCTTCCTTCCTTCCTTCCTTCCTTCCTTC
>NW_015168203.1:0-39167 GCF_001447785.1 Gekko japonicus | reverse complement strand
TCCCTCCCTCCCTCCCTCCCTCCCTCCCTCCTTTATTTTTCCCACTCATCTGTCTTCATCTATTTATTTATCCATCTCTCTCTCTCTAGTTTTTTTTTTTAATGTAGGCTTGCACACAACATTAATCCTAATAGATCTTTTGGTTCACAAAGTAGAATTTTGGGTCAGAAAACTCCACAGCTTAGAGGTATCATTGGTGGGGATAGTCCATTCCTTTAAGAATCAGCTTGTCTCCAGTGTAGAGGCTGTATATGCAGGGGTTCCTTTGATATGAAAAGAGGATTAATCACAAAACCATATATTAAAATCCTTGGGGCTGAGCATTGCAAAATGATTTCCCCTATTTTTCCAGCCTTTCCTTGTATCTGATGGAAGAGAGAGGAGATTCATGCTGAACTCCATCTACAATCATGACATAGGGAGCCACTGAATCCTCATTTCCCCCCCTGAGACTGTGTCTTTTCATAGTATGTGGAGAGGAGACGACTGACAGGTGATATAACCCTCTTCAAGTACTTGAAGGGCTGTCACATGGAGGATGGTGTGGAGTTGTTTTATGTGGCCCCAGAAGGTCGGACCAGACAGAATGGGTTGAAATTAAATCAGAAGAGTTTTCGGCTAAACATTAGGAGGAACTTCCTGACAGTCAGAGCGGCTCCTCAGTGGCACAGGCTTCCTCGGGAGGTTTCTAAGCAGAGGCTAGATGTCCACCTGACAGCAATGTCAGGAAGGGTTGCCTCAGTGCTTAGTTCTCGTGGCCCTTTCTTACACGCAGAGAGAGCAGGCATGCTTGTATCACTGCTTAGTTCTTATTGCCCTTTCTTACATGCCCGGGGAAATGCTGATCAGCATTTTGGGGTCAGAAAACATTTTTCTCCATGCCCATTTGGGCAGGGATCTTGGAGGGTTTTTGTCACCTTCTGGGCATGGAACAGCAGTCACTGGGGGTGTGTGGGGGGGTTATTTGTGCGTTTCCTGCATTGTGCAGGGGGTTGGACTAGATGACCCTGGAGATCCCTTCCAACTCCATGATTCTACTCTAATTGCTTCTACTTAGGCTGTCTCATCATTTCTTTCTTCTGCTGTAGGTCATGCTGCATTTGTAGCTTCCCATAAGGATCACACTGGATTGGGACTTGTGATGAAAGCCAGTTTGGTGTCGTGGTTAGGACACAGACTCTAATATGTGAGAACGGGGTTTGATTTCCTACTCCTCCACATGCAGCTGCTGGTGTGACCCTGGTTCAGTTTCAAGCTATTCCAGAGCTATTCTCTCATGAGCAGTTCTCAAAAGAGCTCTCTCAGCCCCACCTACCTCACAGGGTGTCTGTTGTGGGGGGGAGATTGTAAGCCACTCTCAGACTCCTTTGGGTAGTGTATTAATCCAATATCTTTTCCCTCTTCCATCTAGATTAAAGTATTGTAAGAAACCCACTTCTTCCATTATCTGAGATCCCCTTGGTTAGAGGGGTCCGCCCTCTTATTTTGGATTTGGTTGTTTTAATAGGCACCCCCTTTTAGGGCCTAATTGCCAGGGGATCTCATAAATGCACATTGTTACAGACATGACACTGGAGTATCCCAGATAAGAGGAAGGATGTGCAGGAATTGGGCAATCTCCCCCAGCTCAAGTGGCATATCCATTCTCAAGAACAACAACAACAAAACCCTTTCAATGCTAAGCTCCAAGGGATACTTCATCAAGGCAATGTGAACCATTTCCAGCTATAAGCAGTCGGGCAACCCTTAAGTATCCCTTATCCAGTGGGCACAGTGGCAAACAGAGTAGTAGAAGAAGAAGAGATTGGATTTATACCCCACCCTTCACTACCCAAAGGTGTCTCAGAGCAGCTCACAAACTCCTTTCCCTTCCCCACCCCACAACAGACGCCCTGTGAGGTAGGTGGGGCTGAGAGAACTCTTGACAGAAACTGCTCTTTTTCAAGAACAGCTGTGCCAGAGTTATGGCTTGCCCAAGGTCATCCAGCCAGGTGCAAGTGGAGGAGTGGGGAATCAAACCCGGTTCTCCCAGATTAGAGTCCATTGGGATTGGATCCAGCTCCCTCCCCAGAGCAGTTGGATGCCCCATCACTGTGACAGCTGAACCCTAAACAAAGCCCAGCCTAGAGAAACTGACTCTATAAGGCTGCTCTGTGCAAGACTAGCAAACTATTCTGATAATGGCTGTGTGTTTTCTGTGTGTGTGTGTTTGTGTGTAGACATGAGTGGAGCATGTTTTACCATGAATATGGTAAAGGAATATGGAAGAAAGACTGTGAGGAGTGGGGATAGAATGCTAAAGCGTCCGCCTCACTCCTTTATGTCATAAATCTCATAATCTCATAAATGCACATTGTTAAAGCCATGACACTGGAGTATCCCAGATAAGAGGAAGGATGTGCAGGAATTGGGCAATCTGCCCCAGCTCAAGTGGCATATCCGTTCTCAAGAACAACAACAGCAACAAAAACCCTTTCAATGCTAAGCTCCAAGGGTATCCCTAACACAATATACCCTTTGCTCCAAGGGATACTTCATCAAGGCAATGTGAACCATTTCCAGCTATAAGCAGTCGGGCAACCCTTAAGTATCCCTCATCCAGTCCTGTCATTGATAAAGTCTATGATCTGATGCACCCAGGATGGGTCATCAGGAGGATGCTTAAACCCATCATTCACTCTTGGTTCTGTGTCAATATGCTAAAACAGTCCAAGGATCACCCCCCTCCACCTTGGAATCTCAGGTATTTCCCTATTAATCTTCCCACCAGATTTTCACAGCAGTTACAGTATCTAGTGGGCACAGGGGAAAACAGAGTACCACTCCATGGGGATTGGGCCCAGCTTCATTTATGAAGAGTGTCCTTGTTTGTTCTAAGAAGCAGGGGCAGGACAACCTTGAAGAGTGGGGAAAGGTGACTGCATCCCCCCCCCCCAGTACTGTGGCTATAAGAAACTAGGAGGTTGGATTCCTCAGCACTGTGACAGCAGAGCCATTAACAAAGCCCATCCGAGAGCAACTGACTCTATATGGCTGCTTTGCACAAGACTAGCAAACTATTCTGATAATGGCTGTGTGTTTTGTGTGTGTGTGTGTGTGTGTGTGTGTAGACATGAGTGGAGCATGTTTTACCATGAATATAAGTGGAAGGAAGACCGTGAGGAGTGGGGATAGAAAGCTAAAGCGTCCGCCTCACTCCTTTGTGTGTGTTGCTGATTTTGATGCATGGTTTGATGAATTTTGCAAGCTCCCTTTGCCAAAAGCTTTTAAACCAGCGACGGTGGACAGCTCTTAAAAAGAGAATCCAGGACTAGGTTGTTCCTTTTCCGATACATTCTTAGGTTGAATCAAGGACAGACTCTCAATATCATGATGCAAAGTAAGTTTTATTAGGAAACAGAAAAAATTATTCATCTGAACAATTTTCACAAAGAGGCAGGTTTTAAATGGGGCAAAGCATTTACAGAATGGGACGTCTTCCATAGACAAAGAGACAGGAAACTATGTCTGGCCCCGAGACGAAGAGACACTGAGATCTCCCAAGCTGGAGAGCACTCCGCACGTGGAGGGTGTTCAACCGATCATTGTGCAGTCCAGGCTATTACATCAGGGGGTTGCTCCGAATTTGATTGACACAGTCCTTGAGAATTTAGTGAGGGGCCAGGCAGGTACTGCCTCGGCGCCCCAGGATGAGACTGCCTCTGCGGCCCCCAAAGCTTCCCAAATGGCCTCCAAGAGCACCAAAACTACCTCCAGAGAGCCCTCTGCCGAATCCACCATAAAGAGCACTGCCTCCGGAAAGCCCACGGCCGGATCCACCGTAAAGAGCACTGCCTCCGGAAAGCCCATGGCCGGATCCACCATAACTAACAGCGCAAGGAGTGTTGCCTCCCACAAAGACTGGTTGACCGGTAGCAGAGAGGATGGGTCCGGGGAGGGTCAGAACGACAGGGGGTGGCTGGACCATGACTTCTGCGGGTGGGATCTGGTTGATGCAGGAAGGATTGACCCCTGAGAGGATGCCCAGGCTAGCGGAGGGTACCCCAGAATCAAAACCATGGCCAAGACCTGCAGATCCAAAGCCGACGATGGGAGCAGAGGCACAGGAGGGAACGGCAAAGGATGGTGACCCGGATCCGATCAATGTGCCAGAGTGGTGGCCGCCATAGCCAAGACCTGCTGATCCGAAGCCAATGCCTGGAGCAGAGGCACAGGCATAGTGTGGTCCACCGTGAGTCATGTTTGAGTGGTCAAGGGTGAGTCTGCAAGAATACAAGAGAGCAGAAATCATAGTTTGATTGTTAGGCCTTTTATCTTGAAAAACTGGATTTTAAAACTGTGATCCTGATTTTGTTGTCTACTTGATTGCTGGAAGCGATGCTCCCTCTAAGCTGTGGTGTCTTGTGAGCAAACATTCTACTTCGTTAACTGACATTGAATTAGTGAGTGATAGATCTGGCTACTGCATGAATCGGTTTGCTCCGGAGCCATTTTTTCCTGAGCTAAGGCAAAAATGTGTGAGCTGGAGACTAAAAAACTGTAAGCTAGCTCACACTAACTCAGCTTAGAGGGAACAATGGTTGGAAGCTGCCTTGAGCCCTACTTGGCTGGATAAGGGGTGGGAGATGAAGGAAGGAAGGAAGGAAGGAAGGAAGGAAGGAAGGAAGGAAGGAAGGAAGGAAGGAAGGAAGGAAGGAAGGAAGGAAGGAAGGAAGGAAGGAAGGAATATTTTGCAAAACAAGTACTGTGCAAGTCAGTGTGAAGCACATCTATTACAAAATACTACAGATTTAATCCACCATCTACCCTCCATAGAATGTATACAGGAGAAGCAGTGCAATCCAATGGAAGAAAAATGGAGGGGGAGTTAGGCACCCATGGCCAATTCATGACCTTTCAAGGAACTAGTTTCATGCAACATTAGCATGCTGAGCAATACATATTAGGCCACATATTGTACAAGCCAGACTAAAATTCTAGCTGGTAGAATCTCCTCTAGGTTCCATAAGAACAACACAAGAAGAGCCATGCTGGGTCAGAACAATGCTCCATCTATTAGAGCATCCTGTCTCACACCGTGACCACATGGACACAGGAAACTGCCTTATACTGAACCAGACCCTTGGTCCATCAAAGTCAGTATTGGTCTACCCATCCTGGCGGTGGCTCTCCAAGGTCTCAGGCAGAGGTCTTTCACATCACCTAATGCCGGATCTTTTAACTGGAGAGAGTGGGGATTGAACGTGGGACCTTCGGCTCTACCACTGAGTTACTCTGGAGGGCCAACAGTTAGTCACATAGGTCAAGACCTTCCCCTGAGGTTGCCTCTAGCACCATGCTGGTCCATACTAAGTCATGCCTGAGTGATGGATGATGAGTCTGCAAGAATACAGGCAAGTTGAAAATAATATGCACAAGAAGTACTGTGAGACTCCGTATGAGAGCACATCAATACTAATAATAATAATAATAATAACAACAACAACAGTAATAAATAATAATACCCATTAATACTTTCTGAAAGATAGAACACGAAATATTTATAAGAGAAGTAGTGGAATCCAATTCAGGAAAAATTGAAAATTCATGACCTTTCAAGGGACTAGTTTTACAGAAGAGGGCTCTTTTTGTAGCAGGAACTCCTTTGCCTATTAGGCAACACGCCCCTAATGTAGCCAATCCTCCAAGACCTTACAGAGCGCTTCTTGCAGGGGCGACTGCAAACTCTTGGAGGATTGGCCACATTAGGGGTGTGTTGCCTAATGTGCAAAGGATCTCCTGCTACAAAAAGAGCCATGTAGTAGCCCCCGTAAGAAGAGCTCTGTAAGCTCTTGGAGGATTGGCTACATTAGGGATGTGTCGCCTAATAGGTAAAGGAGTTCCTGCTACAAAAAGAGCCCTGTAACTTTCCACATTTGCCTGCCACTCTGGATTTTCTCAGTGTTTGAGTCGAGACAATTTAAGTCCACAACAAAGCAGCATCCAAATAACCTGAGGCAACAGCAGGCTGAAATTGGGTTGATCACTGAAGGGAGGTAACGTGATTCAGAACGGGTGTGTTTGTGTGTGGAATAAAAAGAAGGCTGAACCTCGGTTTTAGTGCAGAATGGGGGGAAAACTGGACTAAAAAGATTGAATGGATGGATCAGACCAGTGATCCTTCAAGTAGAATATCCAGCCCAACCAGGTACTCTGGAGAGCCAACAAAAGAAAGAGGAGGAGGAGGAGGTTGGATTTATACTCCACCCTTCACTACCCAAAGTTTTCTCAGAGTGGGTTACAAGCTCCTTTCCCTTCCCCTCCCCACAACAGACACCCTGTGAGATGGGTGGGGCTGAGAGAGCTCTTTCAAGAACTGTCCTTTCAAGAACATCTCTGAGAGAACTGTGGCTTGCCCAAGGTCATCCAGCAGTGCAAGTGGAGGCGTGGGGAATCGAACCCGGCTCTCCTGGATTAGAGTCTGCACACTTAACCACTACACCAAACAGGCCAAAGAGTTCTAAAGACTTCCCCTAGTTTTTCTTCTTAACACTGGATTCAGAGGTTTACTTCATCTAAACTCAGAGGTCCCCTTTAGTCAATAATGCATGGCTGCTATGCACTGGCAGACCTTTCCTCCTCATCCCTGTATCTGAACAAGTGAGCAGTGACTCAAGAAAGCTCATACCCTTCTGCAATTTTTATTAGTCTTTGGCATGCTATTGAACTCTTTGTTCTTTTCTATTTCTCATCCCTTGTTAGAACTGTTTATGCCTGTGGCCATCACTACACCCTCTGGCAGTGAATTGTGAAAGGTGACAGAAAATCTCACAGGCTGGCCTATTGTAAGCCACATCAGAGTAACAGAGGTGCAAAGAACAAAGAAAAAAAAAGAAATAATATCAGTAACCTGAACCATATTTTTCCCATACACTTCGTGGAAATTTGTACAGTAAAAGTACATTCCTTTGTATGAGTTTAACTCCAACATTATTAAGAGAATTATTAAGTTTCATGAAGGTGAAAGGAATTAAGGTCTATTCTCATGGAACTGTAATTCCCAGAAGAAGAAGAAGAGAAGAGATTGGATTTATACCCCGCCCTTCACTTGGAGTCTCAGAGCGGCTTACAAACTCCTTTCCCTTCCCCTCCTCACAACAGACACCCTGTGAGGTGGGTGGGGCTGAGAGAACTCTGACACAAACTGCTCTTTCAGGAACAGCTGTGCCAGAGCTTGTGACTGACCCAAGGTCAACATCAGCAGGTGCAAGTGGAGGAGTGGGGAATCAAACCCGGTTCTCCCAGATTAGAGTCCACACCCTTAACCACTACACCAAACTGGCTCTCCCAATTCCCAAACTGGCTCTCCCAATTCCCAATGTTGTTTGAGAATTCTACACTGGGAAGACTTTAGAAATTCCAAATTCATATGGATTTCTCATCATAATGCTGCCTTTTACACCTGTTTACATTACACACTTGAACTGATTCAGTTGCCATTCCTTATTATACAACATTAGGAATTGAAGTAAGAACTGATGCTCTATGTGGACTAATTCCATCGAGAGATTTTTCAGCAAAGAACATCAGTATGAAAAAATATTAGGTCTTGCATACAAAGTCTGTCTGTACAGATTTCTTTCAGTCGGTATGGTTCGATTCGGCATTAGCCAAGCTTACCTGTTTCGCGGAGAAGTCGAAGAGAGTGAGAGAGATGAAACTGAAAAAACTGGAGAGGTACAATGGCTTTTATACTGACTTCATGGCATTCTTTTTTTTCATTCAGAGATTCCTCTTCACCCGCAAGATCTGAATTAATCGGCTTTGAAACCTTTTGGTTTAATCAAATCTAAAATTAATTTTGTAGCTTTAAAGGTTTTTTAACGAAGGAGTGACACAGTCATCAACTCACTGTAATGATTAAACTCCTTGAAAAATTTGTTTTCCAATTAGTTCTGTGCAGCAGGTTTTTACTGAGTAAACAACAATCCTGTGAACAAAAACATGCTAGCCATTTAACACAGTTTGACTTTCATCTGTGTGAGAATTAGGAATGTTAAGGGAATTCTTATCTGCTGATTTTATCACTGGGAATGGACACATTCCCAGAACATGAGGACATGAAAACAGCCCTGCTGGATCAGACCAATGGTCCATCTAGTCCAACATCCTGTCTCACACAGTGGTCAACCAGTTCCTCTGGAGGGCCAACAACAGGACAGAGAGGCCAAGGCCTTCATAAGAACATCAGAAGAGCCCTGCTGGGTCAGACTAGTGGCCCATCTAGTCCAGCATCCTGTCCCACACAGTGGCCAACCAGTTCCCCTGGAGAGCCAAGAGCAGGGCATAGAGATTGAGGCCCTCCTCTGAGAAGAACATCAGAAGAGCCCTGCTGGATCAGACCAGTGGTCCATCTAGTCCAGCATCCTGTCTCACACAGTGGCCTCAACCAGTTCCTCTGGAGGGCCAACAACAGGACAGAGAGGCCGAGGCCTTCATAAGAACATCAGAAGAGCCCTGCTGGATCAGACTAGTGGTCCATCTAGTCCAGCATCCTGTCCCACACAGTGGCTAACCAGTTACTCTGGAGGGCCAACAACAGGACAAAGAGGCCGAGTCGTCCCCTGAGAGGAACATCAGAAGAGCCCTGCTGAGTCAGACCAGTGAGGGTCCATCCAGTCCAGCATCCTGTGTTACACAGCGGCCAACCAGTTCCCCTAGAGGGCCAGCAACAGGGCATAGACACCAAGGCCTTCCCTTGAGAAGAAAATCAGAAGAACCCTGCTGGATCAAACCAATGAGGGTCTATCCAGTGCAGCCTTCTGTCTCACACAGTGGCCAACCAGTTCCTCAGGAGGACCAACAACAGGGCAGAGAGGACAAAGTCTTCCCCTGATGTCTTCTCCTGCCCCTGGGATTCAGAGGTTTCATGCCTCTGAATGTGGAGGTTCCCCTCAGTTATCATGTCAGTTTCAGAATCTCTAGACTGACCATGTTAGAATCTAGATTTGAGTCACGCAGCACCTTAGAGACCAACCAGATTTTGAGAGTATAAGCTTTCGAGACTCAAAGTTCTCTTCATCAGATACAAGAGCTTTGATTCAGCAGCTTGTATCCTGAAATTTGTTGGCCTCCAAAGTTCAACTGGACTCAAATCTAGATTCTGAGGGTAGTCATGTTGGTCTGCTAAGGGTGAAAGAGGACAGCGCAAAGGTTGGCTTGAAACTCAACATAAAAAACAACAACAACTAAGATCATGGCATCTGGCCCGACCTTGGCAAATGGAAGGGGAAGTCGTGGAAGCAGTGACAGACTCCACGTTCCTGGGATCCAAGATCACTGCAGACGGTGACTGCAGCCATGAAATTAAAAGACACCTGCTCCTTGGGAGGAAAGCAATGGCAAAACTAGACAGCATAATAAAAAGTAGAGACCCTGCCAACAAAAGTCCATATGATCAAAGTGATGGTATTCCCTGTAGTAATGTATGGCTGCGAGAGTTGGACTATAAGGAAGGCCGATCACCGAAGAATAGATTCTTTTGAATTATGATGCTGGAGAAGACTCTTGAGAGTCCCATGGACTGCAGGGAGATCAAATCAGTCAATCCTAAAATAAATCAACCCTGACTGTTCCCTGGAAGGCCAGATACTGAAGCTGAAGTACTTTGGCCACCAAGTGATAAGGGAGCTCTCACTGGAGAAGACCATGATGCTAGTAAAGATTGAAGGTCAAAGAAGAAGGGGGCAGCAAAGGATGAGATGGTTAGTGTTATCGATGCAACAAACATGAAATTGAACAAACTCCGGAGCATGACGGAAGACAGGAGGGCCTGGCGTGATGTGGTCCATGGGGTCACGAAGAGCCAGACTTGACTGTGCAATTGAACAACAACAGCTAGATTCAAGTCTAGTAGTGTCTGAGAAACCAACAATATTCTCAGGGTATACGCTGCCGAGAGTGAAATCCTTCTTCACTAAGTATCTACGATTGGTCTCCAAGGTGCTGGTGGACTTGAACTGACCTGCTGGATCTAGCTGTTCTACTGCAGCCCAGCGTGGCTACCCTCTGAAACTATCCTCTTGTAAGAATCTGTCATTCTATTCCCTATTCCAGGGGTGTCAAACTCATTTCTTATGAGGGCCGGATCTGACATAAATGAGACCTTGTTGGGCTGGGCCATGTGTGTCATAAAATGTAACGCCAGGTAGCAGAGATATAAAGTTTATGAAGGACACAAACACAAAGGGTTTTTTTAAACTTAAAATAAAAACATGCTTAAAACATTAGTTCTGTAAACTGCAAACCTACTTTTGATTTATTGACATTCACCACGGAAATCTCATGCTCGGAGTTCTGAGTCTAGGACCCAGGTTGAAACATGAAATGGCTGAGTGATTAAGAAAGTCTGGCGAAGCAAGCTATGATGCAGCAGCATCAGCAGAACTGGAGGCAGGAGGTGGCCAGTTCCACTGTGGGCCTGATGGAAGCCCTCTGGGGGCCTGATCCGGCCCCCAGGCCACATGTTTGACACCCAAGTCCTATTACTTTGCTATATTTGGCAATTCTAGAAACATACTGTGAAAAAATCTTCAAAAATTATCTCTTAAAGGTTGTCTCCGCTTATTTTTAAGAGCAAGCACTCAACCTGGCATTTTGTTTATCGTTTCTTAAATATTTTTCTCCTGCTTTCTCTGTCCATTCTCAATGCAGTTTACAAAAAGGCCCAATAATATGATTTTACAATCTAGAGGGAATGATTATCCCTGTAATTCGATCAATTTCTTCAAGCCTGGGATGTGATCAGACGTGCAGTTTGATCCATTGATCCATTCCTTTATGGATTTAAAACTGTATTATTTTATTGTAATTGAACTGGTTAAATGGTTTGATGTAGATTTTGATGGTCCCAGTGGTGTAGATTGTAATGGTCACAATGTGAACCGCCCCGAGCCTGTTCACGGGGTGGGTGGGGTATCAATGTAATTAAATAAATAAATAAATAAATAAATAAGATGCACAATCAGATAGCAACATCTGTCTGTCATGCCCCAGTCGTCTCCATCTGTCCAACCCTTTACTGTGTGTTTCTTTGATACCTGTTGGTCTGAGCTGATTCCAAAATTGATTTCCTAGTGTCTGATCACTCTGTTGTGCACCCAAGCCACCATTTTGTCACTTGTTAGCAATGTGCGCATAACTGCATATTCACCTCTCTCTCTCTCTCTCCCCCTTGCCCACAGGGGCTGCTCAAAACTTTGTTTTCTTTATGAAAACTTTCCAAGAAATATGCCTCTGTATCAGTGTGAGCTAGCTCACCATTTTCCAGCCTCCGGCTCACCCACGTTTGGCTTTGTTCAGGAAGGATGGCTCCAGGTCAAACTAATTTGTGCAGCAGCCAAATGGCTCACTCACAACTTTAATGCCGGTAGCTGACAAAGTAGAATTTTTGCTCACAAGACTCCACAGCTTCGGGGGAACATTGCACTGTACTTCAGCTTTTTCTATGCTTTGGGGAAAGGGTTAATTGAACAGTTTAGAGAGGGAGGCTGTCAGTGAACTACATATCCCAGAAGGCTCATCAGCACTTGTGAGCATGCTCAGAGGACAAATGGTTTGTTTTTTTAATGGCCAATGGCAACACTCCCTGGCTGCTGCATCTGATTGATCAAGGACAGGGTAAAAGCACTTTGAAGAGTGCTAAAAGGGATAAGTCTTATCAGTATTTTCTGTTACAAAATAACCTGGATCAATTAGAGACCGGGCAACAGCGGATTGAACTGCATGTCTGACCACAGCCCAAGAGTCTTAGGATCAAATATTTTCACTACAAGACCATCTGTTGCCATTTCTTTGCAAATTTACATTTTGATTTTGCTGAATTTGGAGGTAAGCAGCCATAGCAAACAACTTACTATGTAATTCTGAATTTACAAAATTTAGGGTATTTCGAAATCAGCAAAATTAGCAGAACTAGTACAATTAAGAGATAGTTGCATTGAAAAAAAGCACACTTTTCTGGAAAACCTTTTAAAATGAGATTTCAAGAAAATACATTGGACATTAGACTTGTACAATTGTACATTATTTGTTATATTAAATAGGATAATGGAATTCAGTAAATAATTACGATGAATAATTAGATGGATAATTGTTATACTAAGAAGTTTTAAAGATGCAATTGTGATATTGTAACGATTGTTTCCAATTCTTCATGTGTGTGGGTTGTCTTTGATGTAAGTAACATAGTTGCTATTGTGTTGCAATTTGCTGTATTTTGGAAATAAAAAAAAACTATTTAATTTTTAAAAAGAAGAGATTGGATTTATACCCCACCCTTCACTACCCAAAGGTTTCTCAGAGTGGCTTACAAAATCCTTTCCCTTCCCCGCCCCACAACACACACCCTGTGTGAGGTAGATGGACCTGAGAGAGCTCTGACAGAAACTGGCTCTTTTTCAAGAACAGCTCTTATCAGAACTACGGCTTGCCCAAGGTCATCCAGCCAGGTGCAAGTGGAGGAGTGGGGAATCAAACCTGGTTCTCCCAGATGAGAGTTTGTGCACTTAACCACTACACCAAACAAAGTAATATAAGCAGTAACATGAAAAAAGTAACATGAAAAAGTAAAATGAAAGGAGCTGCGGTGGCTCAAGTGGTTAAGACGCTGAACTGTAGGCTGTGGAAGGTCAGTAGTTCAGCAGTTTGAGACCTGGTTGCCGCATGATGGAGTGAGTTCCCATCTCTAGTTCCAGCTCCTGCCAACCTAGCAGTTCGAAAGCAAGAAATTGCAAGTAGATAAATAGGTACCACTTCGGTAGGAAGGTAACAGCGTTCCGTGCGCCTTGGTGTTTAGTCATGCCGGCCACATGACCACGGAAACGTCTTCGGACAGCGCTGGCTCTTCGGCTTTGAAATGGAGATGAGCACTGCAACCCTAGAGTCGGATTCGACTGGCTTTCGAGTGAGGGAACCTTTACCTTTACTAACATGAAATTAGTCTTCAGATATGATAGCCGAAAACTCGCTTAGATGTTCAGCTGAAATCCGAAAGGAAACCTTCTTTTAGAGAAAAAGCCTAAGTGGTTCTACTCAGAAATAAGTCCCATTATATTCAGAGGGTCTTACTCCTAGGAAAGTGCTCTTACAATTGCACAGTTACACTATCAAAGCAGAAAAGTGTGAGCCAGGAAGAATTCACTTGACTGGGGGAGTTTCAGAGTAAAGATGCCACAATTGAAAATTCTAGGCCTACGGTAGTCATCCACTGAAGAGAGATGCTGATTTGCTTCATCTTCTTTTTTAAAGGTTTGTGGGCCCAGGGACATAAGGGGGGGGGGGAGGGTGCAGGTGAGGAATGATACAGTGGACCACGAATAATCTTGGGTGTAAAAAGGCTACCGCTTTATTGAATACACTGCAGGAGCATTGGCACAGCACAGAGATGGAACCTGCATCGGATGACCCGGCTGCTGACTGATGAACCCCATACCCCAGCCCGCCTGAAAGGGGTGCAACCGATGAGTGGATGTTTCTATTTTGTTGTCGAAGGCTTTCACGGCCCGAGTTCATTAGCTGATGTAGATTTTCCAGGTTGTATGGCCATGGTGTTGGCATTGTGGGACCTGATGTTTCGCCAGCAGCTGTGACTGTCATCCTCAGAGGTATAACACAGAAAGAAGGAGTACTCTCTGTGTCAAAGTGAGAAGAAAAATAATAGGCAGGTAATTTATATCTACTCAGGAAGGTGGGGTAGGGCTGAGTCATATCTTGTAGGAGTTCCCCAGCCTGTGAACATGCTAATGGAGGAGCTTTCCTGAGGACGTTATTTTGTATACCCCACCTTCCTGAGTAGATATAGATTACCATTTTTGTCTCACCTCCCAATAGACTAGGACCTATCTCCAGTCCCATAGCTACGGGGGGGGGGGCATTTTGGGGCTCAGCCCCCTCAAATGTGATGCACGCCCCACAACAGCTGCTGCCACCCTCCCTCCCCTTCTGTGATCTCAAAATGGCCCTCCAGCTGATCGGCGGAGCATGTAGCCCACCAATCAGTCAGAGGGCCCTTTAAATCTTGAAGCCACGCCAGTTTGGTGTAGTGGTTAAGTGCACAAACTCTAACCTGGGAGAACCGGGTTTGAGTCTCCACTCCTCTACATGCAGCTACTGGATGACCTTGGGCAAGAGCAGTTACTGTCAAGAGCTCTCTCAGCCCCACCTACCTCACAGGGTGTCTATTGTGGGGAGGGGAAGGAAAACGAGTTTGTAAGCCACTCTGAGACACGTTTCGGTAGTGAAGAGCAGGGTATAAATCCAGTCTCTCTCAATCTCTCTCTCTCTCTCTCCCCCTCCCTCCCTCTCCCCTGCTGCCCCACAAAATTTCCCCATTCCCCACCAAGCCATAATTTCTGGCTATGGGGCTGCTCTCCATTAACCAAAAAAAAAAATCTCTCCTGGCTCAATGGAGAATTCCGCACTGAGCTTCCTTTGGCATGTGGCCTGTTCAAGTCATGCCTCAAGATCAAAGTGTGCAGCAAAGCGAGATTCTTTCTTCTGAGTTACGCACTCTGGCTTCCAGACTCCGCAGGAAGATGGAATCTCGATGTGAACCAGGACTTTAACTCCACTCTTGCCTTTGCCAACTATCTTTTCTGATGCTGGTTGCAGATGTTATCGCCTTATCAAAAGACAACACTAAAGAGTCTGGACACTTGCCAGTGTCACATGGCACACTTTCAGAGTTGAACAGTGAGACAGTCAGCTGTAGCCATTTCCCCTCCCCGCCTTTCAGCCTCAGGCATTGTCTTCATTCCATCCTTCCTGATTTGAACTCAAAGGTTTATTCCTGATTTTGCCTGACTTTGGCCCCTGTGCCTTCAGTTCCCTGTCCCAAAAAGCATGAAAAAAGACCACAAATAAAAGAGACATGAGGATGTGAAGGTGATTTGAAGGTGAGGAGACTGACTATGGCCCCTCTTTCATGGACAGGCCACTACCAATGCTCCCTCTAAGCTGTGGAGTCTTGTGAGCAAAAAAAATCTACTTTGTGAGCTACTGGCATTAAAGTTATGAGTGGCCCCGGTCACACGGGCCAGACAACGCGGGTGGGAGGCGTGGCTGTTCGCCACTGAGCAAAATAAAGCATGGTAGCCTGATCACATGGTCCCCTGAGTCTCCGTGCTTTGGCTGTTAGCTGGCAATCTCACGGCAATGCTCCAGCATGGCAAAGAAGCGGCATGGCGCGATCACACAAGTGTTTCGCGTTTTGTGCGCATGCGCAGTTCTGCGTAGCAGCACTGCTTTCAGTTTTGTGTTTGTGCGCATGCACGTACGAAAAACATCCAGTATGCGATGGTACGTGGACGGGCACCGGATGCCACGGGATACTAGCGCTCCCGCGATCAGACACCCACCTTTGCCACATGTTTTCCAGATACTGGTGCACTTTCCTTGGTACTTTTTAACTCTGCAATTTTGGTGGGATGCCACGGGTGTGTTACGCTTCCCAGATGTTGCGGTGTGATTGCGCCCCGAAAATCCGCCTGACATTCATGCCTTTTGCAAGGCAAATTCTCCATGTGACTGGGGCCAGCGAGCGATTTGGCTACTGCATCACTTAATTTGCTCTGGAGCCAGCCTTCCTGGGCTAAGACAAAAATGTGTGAGCTGGAGGCTAAAAAGCTGTGAGCCAGCTCACACTATCTCAGCTTAGAGGGAACACTGATCACTACCTGCTAGAGTTTAGACTTATAGGGGTTCCAAGACTCCACAAGAGTAGGGGATCAAGATGTTCCTCTCCCAGAGCTTAATGGATCTGATAGGTTTCCAGATGGCTTTAGGGATTTTGCTGCTGATTGGGTTCTTGCCACTCCGGTTAATGCCCTGGTTGACTTTTGGAATGTGGAAATGACACAGGTAGTTGACACAATCACTTCTAGGTGCCTTGTTTGACTGAATAAAGCCGGCCTCTGTCCTCCCAACCTGGTATTCCAAGGAGGTCTCCCATCCAAGTACTAACCACAGTCAACTCTGCTTAGCTTCCAAGATCTGATGGGATCAGGCTTCTCTGGGCTATCCAGGTTGGGGTGCTCCATGGGCTCCTTGATGCCTAGTCTCCTGAGGTAGGGTTAGCATTCCCTAGGTGGGGGTAGGAGATCCCCTGCTTTTAGAAGCTCCTGCCTGCCAGAGGCCAGCTAGCCGGCAAGTTGAAAATCCTCTCACACACACACCCCAACAATAGCATTGTGCACGATGCGCTGAGTCACCTGGAAATGACATAGGCATATCGGTGAAATTGAGGAGGTGACGCTCCAGTTTTGGGGCAAAACTCTATGGGTTGAGGGTGATTTTGCCATAGAGTTTTGCCCCAAAATCAGAATGTTGCCCCCAACGTCACTGGTGTTTCTTCGTCACTTCCGGATGATATAGGCACATTGTGTGATGTCCCCGCCCACTCCTGGAATGCCCCCCCAATCCCTCCCAGCAGAACAATTGGACCTGGCAACCCTATCCTGAGGACAACTGACCCAGTTGCCAAATCTCATCTTGATGGAATCAGAGGCCAAAATGGCCGTTTACTTCAGCTGTGAACATCAGGGAGAAGGGCCCTGGGGTGGAGGATCAGAGATTGGTGCCTTAGTCCATGTGGTAAGCAGTCCCAATCCTCTCTGTGGTTTTTCCCTGGGCTCTCATTTACCTCAGTTCTCTCACACCCCAGCTCTGGGGCTTGGTAGCTGTGGTCTGCCTCCCGATTGCTGACCTATATCTCCTCCTGGTTTTGCACAGTGGGGCAGGTGCCTGCGTCGCTGGGTGCTGGGGTCTCAATTGAGCACCCCATCAGAGGAGATGGGGTAGCCAAGATGGCACAGATCGTCTCCTCCATTATTTGCTGAGGCTCTGTCCCGAAGACAAACTGGCCCACCGTACAGACTGCAATGAAGTGACTGCTGGACACACATGCTTGTGCAGGCAAGGCGGGATATAAATAGAAATTAATAAAGAATAAATAATGTATTTAGTATTTGGCCAGCTGAAAATTCGGTTCCATTGACTCCATTTAGGGTTGCCAGGTCTGGGCTGGAAAATACCTGGATACTTTGGGAGTGGATCTGGGAGAGGGTGGGGTTTGGGGAGGGGAGGGGCCTCAGCATGGTACAGTGCCATAGAGTCCACCCTTCGAAGCAGTCATTTTATCCAGGAGAGCTGACAGCTGGAGATCAATTGTAAAAGTGGGGGATCTCCGGGCCCCACCTGGAGGCAGGGAACCCTACCTCCATCATATGGGAGGGCGCAGGGCAATGCAACCCCTGGCAGAAACCAAGCACTTTGTTGTGTGTGCTATCCTCCAGAACATGGCCATCTGGCAACAGTTGCTGGATCATAAGAACATAAGAGACGCCAATGTTGGAACAGGCCAAAGGCCCATCCAGTCTAACACTCTGTCACACAGTGGCCAAAAATACCAGGTGCCATCAGGAGGTCCACCAGTGGGGCCAGGACATCAGAAGCCCTCCCACTGTTGACCCCCCCCCCCCCAAGCACCAAGAAGACAGAGCATCACTTGCCCCAGAGTCCCTAGCTATACCTTGTGGCTAATAGCCACTGATGGACCTCTGCTCCGTATACTTATCAAAATCCCTTTTGAAGCCATGAATGCTTTTAGCCGCCACCACTTCCTGTGGCAGTGAATTCCATGTGTTAATCACTCATTGGGTGAAGAAGTA
The DNA here is from genome assembly GCF_001447785.1 of Gekko japonicus. Lineage (NCBI taxonomy): Eukaryota > Metazoa > Chordata > Lepidosauria > Squamata > Gekkonidae > Gekko > Gekko japonicus. Next base: position 21,462 of record NW_015168203.1, on the reverse strand, counting down.
CTTCCTTTTATCTTTTCTAACCTGACCGCTCCAGAGGGTGGCGTCTGAGGGTCCCTGGGCTGGGGAATGGGCCAACAGATGCTCAGAGGGGGCAGTGGCAAGGCACTGAATAGAAGCAACTATGAGCAGGGGTCATTTCCTGCAGGAGTGCACAGGAGCAAAGCTCCGGCAGTAAAGAGCCCAGGGGGCGGGCACATGCAACAAGCCCCACCCCCTGCTCCCAGGAACACTCAGTCACAACAAGAAGCAGCCAGGTAAGTTGCAGAGCTCCCCCCGGCCCCCCAGTCCAAAACTGTCCAGTGGTACCTTTAAGAAAAAGTTTTATTCAGGTACCAGCTCTCCCTCCTCGAATCGCCCGTGCCCCCCCCCCCCAATAGCGAGCAATCCAAAACAGCCCAGTGGAGCCTGAGCGGTGGGTGTTGCCTTCGGACACACTTCCGGTGATGTCAGGGGGTGTGTCATATGCAAATAAGTTATGCTAATGAGTTATGCTAATGAGCTCCTGCCCCTCTTTTTCTACGAAATGACCCCTGACTATGAGAATACAAATGGCTCATGAGATATCCTGTGTAGAGAAGGAACCTGAAAAACCAGAATGCTTAGTGCATCAAAATCAGAGAGCTCGGAGATTAGGGGTTAATGCCTCACTGAAAAGCCTTTTGAGGGACCGGCTGCTGCCTGCTTGCGCTCCGTTCTCTCTGATTGGTCAGCACCAGCTGAGGAAAGTTTTATAAAATCTTATGAGTCTTCTCAGAGTCAGTCAGTCGTCATTTGGATTATGACTTGGCAGTTGCCAGTCAGGACTAATTTGTGTGTGTCAGTCTGAGGGAAACAGACAAGTCTGAGGGATACAAAGAAGACTACGCTGGGGATTATTAGGAAAGGAATTAAAAAACAAATCCGCCAGTATCATAATGCCCCTGTATAAATCAGTGGTGCGACCCCATTTGGAATACTGTGTGCAATTCTGGTCACCATACCTCAGAAAGGATATTATAGTGTTGGGGGGAAAGTCCAGAAAAGGGCAACTAGAATGATAAAAGTTTCGGAACACTTGGGGTTCTGGTCACCACACCTTAAAAAGGATATTATAGTTGGAACACTTTCCCTATGAGGAAAGGTTAAAGCACTTAGGGCTCTTCAGCTTGGAGAAACGACGGCTGAGGGGCGACGTGATAGAGGTTTACAAGATTATGCATGGGATAGAGCAGGTAGAGAAAGAATTCACGCTTTAAGTATATTCTGTCGCCTGTTCAAGATATTTTAATTTTCTTATAAAGAACTCAAGTTTAAAGAACTCACCACCCCATGCCCTGTTCCTGCCATAACTGTGCCCATTCAATAAAACCAACCTGTTGTTTCAACTTTACTTCATGTCAAGTGCCATTTCCAAAGTCATTTTATAAGAGGGCTCTTGCTGACTTACAGTAAAAATCTCTTGTCCAAAAAGGGCAAATAACTTCTTAAACACTCAGTACAGTTCTGGTCACCACACCTCAAAAAGGATATTATAGTATTGGAAGAAGTGCAGAAAAGGGCAACTAGGTTCTTGTATTGTGAGAATTGGGGAGAGGCCATGGCTCAGTGGAAGAGCCTCTGCTTTGCATGCAGAAGTTGCCAGGTTCAAGAACATAAGGAACATAAGAGATGCCAATGTTGGATCAGGCCAAAGGCCCATCCAGTCCAACACTCTATATCACACAGTGGTATACCCTGCTCTTGGCCCTCCAGAGGAACTGGTTGGCCACTGTGTGAGACAGGATGCTGGACTAGATGGACCGCTGGTGTGATCCAGCAGGGCTCTTCTGATGTTCTTAGGAAGGCCTTGGCCTCCCTGCCCTGTTGTTGGCCCTCCAGAGGAACTGGTTGGCCACTGTGTGAGACAGGATGCTGGACTAGATGGACCGCTGGTGTGATCCAGCAGGGCTCTTCTGATGTTCTTATGAAGGCCTTGGCCTCCCTGCCCTGTTGTTGGCCCTCCAGAGGAACTGGTTGGCCACTGTGCTAGACAGGATGCTGGACTAGATGTACCACTGGTCTGATCCAGCAGGGCTCTTCTGATGTTCTTCTCAGAGGAGGGCCTCAATCTCTATGCCCTGCTCTTGGCCCTCCAGAGGAACTGGTTGGCCACTTATAAGAACATAAGAACATAAGAGACGCCAATGTTGGATCAGGCCAAAGGCCCATCCAGTCCAACACTCTGTGTCACACAGTGGCCAGAAATACCAGTGCCATCAGGAGGTCCAGCAGTGGGGCCAGGACATTAGAAGCCCTCCCACTGTTGACCCCCCCCAAGGACAGGATGCTGGACTAGATGGACTATTGGCCTGATCCAGCAGGGCTCTTCTGATGTTCTTATGAAGGCCTTGGCCTCTCTGTCCTGTCGTTGGCCCTCCAGAGGAACTGGTTGGCCACTGTGTGAGACAGGATGCTGGACTAGATGGACTATTGGCCTGATCCAGCAGGGCTCTTCTGATGTTCTTATGAAGGCCTTGGCCTCTCTGTCCTGTCGTTGGCCCTCCAGAGGAACTGGTTGGCCACTGTGTGAGACAGGATGCTGGACTAGATGGACTATTGGCCTGATCCAGCAGGGCTCTTCTGATGTTCTTATGAAGGCCTTGGCCTCTCTGTCCTGTCGTTGGCCCTCCAGAGGAACTGGTTGGCCACTGTGTGAGACAGGATGCTGGACTAGATGGACTATTGGCCTGATCCAGCAGGGCTCTTCTGATGTTCTTATGAAGGCCTTGGCCTCTCTGTCCTGTCGTTGGCCCTCCAGAGGAACTGGTTGGCCACTGTGTGAGACAGGATGCTGGACTAGATGGACTATTGGCCTGATCCAGCAGGGCTCTTCTGATGTTCTTATGAAGGCCTTGGCCTCTCTGTCCTGTCGTTGGCCCTCCAGAGGAACTGGTTGGCCACTGTGTGAGACAGGATGCTGGACTAGATGGACTATTGGCCTGATCCAGCAGGGCTCTTCTGATGTTCTTATGAAGGCCTTGGCCTCTCTGTCCTGTCGTTGGCCCTCCAGAGGAACTGGTTGGCCACTGTGTGAGACAGGATGCTGGACTAGATGGACTATTGGCCTGATCCAGCAGGGCTCTTCTGATGTTCTTATGAAGGCCTTGGCCTCTCTGTCCTGTCGTTGGCCCTCCAGAGGAACTGGTTGGCCACTGTGTGAGACAGGATGCTGGACTAGATGGACTATTGGCCTGATCCAGCAGGGCTCTTCTGATGTTCTTATGAAGGCCTTGGCCTCTCTGTCCTGTCGTTGGCCCTCCAGAGGAACTGGTTGGCCACTGTGTGAGACAGGATGCTGGACTAGATGGACTATTGGCCTGATCCAGCAGGGCTCTTCTGATGTTCTTATGAAGGCCTTGGCCTCTCTGTCCTGTCGTTGGCCCTCCAGAGGAACTGGTTGGCCACTGTGTGAGACAGGATGCTGGACTAGATGGACTATTGGCCTGATCCAGCAGGGCTCTTCTGATGTTCTTATGAAGGCCTTGGCCTCTCTGTCCTGTCGTTGGCCCTCCAGAGGAACTGGTTGGCCACTGTGTGAGACAGGATGCTGGACTAGATGGACTATTGGCCTGATCCAGCAGGGCTCTTCTGATGTTCTTATGCTCTGTAATGTGTCTAGTGCCAGTGATAAAATCAGCAGGAAAGAATTCCCTTAGCATCCCTAACGTTCACACAGATGTAAGTCACACTATGCAAAATGGGGCTAGCATGATTCTGCTCACAGAATTGTTGTTTACTCAGTAAAAATCTGCTGCAAAGAATTAATTGAAAAAACAAAAAGATCAGGGAGTTTAGTCATTAAAGTGATGTGTCATTCCTTGTTTAAAAAAAACCTTTAAAGCTAGAAAATTAAAGCGGATTAATTCAAATCTTGTGGGCAAAAAGGAGTCTCTAAATCAAAAAAGAATGCCATGAAGTCAGTATAAAAGCTCCTATACCTCTCCAGTTTTTCACCTTCATCTCTCTCACTCTCTTGCTTTCGACCTCTGCGAAGCAGGTAAGCTTGGCTAATGCCAAATTGAATGGTATAGGTTAAAATAAGACTGTATAGACAGACTTTGTATGCCAGACCTAATACTTTTTATTAATGTTCTTTGCCAAAAAAATCTCTCTATGGAATTAATCCACATAGAGCGTCAGCTATTCTCATCATGGGACTTCAATTCCAAATGTTGTATAATAAGGAATGACAACTAATGCTCCCTCTAAGCTGTGGAGTTTTGTGAGCAAAAATTCTACCTTGAGAGCTACTGGCATTAAAGTTGTGAGCGAGCGATTTGGTACTGAGTAACTTAGGTTGCTCTGGAGCTATCCTTCCTGAGCTAAGACAAAAATCTGTGAGCTGGAGGCTAAAAAACTGTGAGCTAGCTCACACTCACTCAGCTTAGAGGGAACACTGATGAGAACTGAACCAATTCAGGTGTGCAATGTACACCGGTCTCAAAGGCAGCATTGTGATGAGAAATCCACATGAATATGGAATTTCTGAAGTCTTTCCAGTGAAGAGTTCTTATACAACACTGGGAATTGCAGTTCCTAGAGAAGAACTGGTGATCTACCTCAATTCCTTTCACCCTCTTGAAACTTAACAATTATCTTAATAATTTTGAGGTTAACCTGGTAGAAAGGAGTGTACTTTTATAGCATAGCTTTTCATGGAGTTTACGCAAAAATGGTTCAGGTCAATGACATTATTTGTGTCCCTTTCTTTTTCCTTCCATCTCCTTCACTCTGGTGTGGCTTACAATAGGCCACTCTGTGTGACTTTCTGTCACCTTTCACAATTCACTGTCAGAGGATGTAGTTATGATCACAGGCATATACAGCTGTAACAAGGCATGAGGAGGAAAGGTCTATCAGTGGCTAGCAGCCATGATAACCGAAGGGAACCTCTGAATTCAGAGGAAGTAAACCTCTGAATAACAGTGCAGGGAAGCAAGATTAGGAGAAGTCCTTAGCCTCTTTTGGCCTTTTGTTGACTCTCCAGAGTACGTGGTTGAAGAAGATATTCTACTTGATGGACCACTGGTCTGATCCATCAGGACTGTTCTTACATTTTTCTTATGGTAGCTAGACGAGATACTACCAGCTTAGTATTCTCGACTAGGAGGCCTAGTAGGTGTTGTTCTTCATATTAATCTTGTATAGAACTAGTCCCTTGAAAGGTCATGAATTTCCATTTTTCCCCCCTTAGTTGGATTCCACTACTTCTCCTATGTACATTCTGTGTTCTATTTTTTGGGAATAATTAATAGACATTATTGTTATTGTCAAGGGTCATTTCGAGGGGGAACGAGCAGGAACGACGTTCCAGAAGTAACAAGTCCAGGAGTAGGGAACCCAGGCATGCTTGCATGCCTGCCCTTTGCGTCCCCAGCCAGCCTGCCGTGTCGGGTTGGCTAGGGAAGGGCAGGAAGGCAGACATGCCCCCCTTTTCCCCTGAGCCTCCACTTTTGCAGAGAAACTCAGGGAAGTGGGGGGGATTTAAATGCCTTTAAAAGAAAGACAATTTAAACATGCCTGCCCTTTGTCAGGGGATGTGGCATATGCAAATAAGCTATGCTAATGAGTTATGCAAATGAGCTCCTGCACCTCTTTTTCTACAAAATGACCCCTACGGATGTGCTCTCATACCGAGTCTCACGGTACTTCTTGTGCATATTATTTTCTACTTACCTGTATTCTTGCAGACTCATCATCCACCACTCAGGCATGGCTTAGTATGGACCAGAGGCAACCTCAGGGGAAAGCCTTGGCCTATGTGACTAATTGTTGGCCCTCCAGAGTAACTCAGTGGTAGCTAATAATCTTAATCACAATTCACAATATGAGAGATCTCAAAAATATCAAATATCATCTCCATAGAATCTCAAAAGATAATGTACAACCTTATAATTAGTATTAGTCCTCCTCTGTTAAATGCAAGTTTCAAAAAGGAGGACTCCTTAAAGTCTCTTTATAACATGCACTCTGTCTTCCTCCAACAGAGTTCCAGATATCCTTCTGTTTCAGAATCTTCCTCAGGGAGTTCAACAATAATTTTCAGCACAAGGTTGCCAAATACCGAAGTTTTAACCCAAAGTTCTCTTTCAATGAACGCTGCAAAAAAAAAAAAAATTCAATGGGCTACAAGCCTCCTCTAAAGTAAAAAGGGACTTGGGCATGTTCAGTCTGGAGAAGGGATGGAGCATTGTTCTGACCCAGCATGGCTCTTCTTATGCTGTTCTTATGGAACCTAGAGGAGATTCTACCAGCTAGAATTCTAGTCTGGCTGGTACGACATGTGGCCTAATATGTCTTGTTTAATGTGCTAATCTTGCATGCAACTAGTTCCTTGAAAGGTCATGAATTGGCCATGGGTGCCTTTCATTGGATTCCATTCCTTCTCCTGTATACACTAAGAACAACTATGGATACTGGTTTAGCCGCACCGGACCATCATACAGCAATCACCATCTGCACTTAACTGCACTTTGTATGTGTATTGTTTGCTATGTGAATTTTATAGTATTGCACTTATGCGTCTCTGTTTTATTGTATTTTAACTTGCCGTACGCCACCTTGGACCTGCCTGTGCGGGAAAGGCGGGTTATAAATTGAAATCAAAATAATAAATAACGAAAAATAAATACATCCTGTGTTCTGTCAATGGATGTCGGTTGGTGGATTAATTCTGTGACTTTTTTTTAATAGACGTGATTCACACTGACTTTCACTGTACTAGTTTGGCATAATATTATTTTCTACTTTCTTGTATTTTTGCAGACTCACCCTCTACCACTCAAACATGGCTTACTGTGGACCATCCTTTGCAGTTCCCTCCTATGCCTCCGCTCCAGCCGTTGGCTTCGGATCAGCAGGTCTCGGCTATGGCGGCCTCCATTCCGGCACATTAATCGGAGCCGGGTCACCATCTTTTGCAGTTCCCTCCTGTGCCTCCACTCCAGCCATTGGCTTCGGATCAGCAGGTCTTGGCTATGGTGGCCACCACTCTGGCACATTAATCGGAGCCGGGTCACCATCCTTTGCAGTACCCTCCGTGGCCTCTGCTCCCGTTGTTGGCTTTGGATCAGCAAGTCTTGGCCATAACATTGGGGTACCCTCCGCTAGCCTGGGCATCCTCTCAGGGGTCAGTCCTTCCGCCATCAACCAGATCCCACCTGCAGAAGTCGTGGTCCAGCCACCACCTGTCGTCATGACCCTCCCCGGACCCATCCTCTCTGCTACCGGGGAACCCGTTTCTGTGGGAGGCAACACTCCATGTGCTGTTAGTTACGGTGGATCCAGCAGTGGGCTTTTGGGAGGCAGTGCTCTTTATGGTGGATTCAGCAGAGGGCTCACTGGAGGTAGTTTTGGGGCTCTTGGAGGCCATTTGGGGAGCTATGGGGGCCGCAGAGGCAGTCTCATCCTGGGGCGCCGAGGCAGTACCTGCCTGGCCCCTCACTAAATTCTCAAGGACTGTGTCAATCAAATTCGGAGCAACCCCCTGATGTAATAGCCTGGACTGCACAATGATCGGTTGAACACCCTCCACGTGCGGAGTGCTCTCCAGCTTGGGAGATCTCAGTGTCTCTTCGTCTCGGGGCCAGACATCGTTTCCTGTCTCTTTGTCTATGGAAGATGTCCCATTCTGTAAATGCTTTGTCCCGTTTAAAACCTGCCTCATTGTAAAAATTGTTCACATGAATAATTTCTTCTGTTTCCTAATAAAGCTTACTCTGCATCATGATATTGAGAGTCTGTCCTTGATTCAACCTAATAATGTATCGGAAAAGGAACAGTCCAGTCTGGGGTTCTGTTTCCAAGAGTTGTCCACTGGATTATTAGAAAGGGAACTGAAAATAAATCAGCCAGTATCATAATGCCCCTGTATAAATCGATGGTGTGACCTCATTTGGAGGACGGTGTACAGTTCTGGTCACCACACCTCAAAAAGGATATTATAGCATTGGGAAAAGTGCAGAAAAGGGCAACTAGAACGATAAAAGGGTTAGAACACTTTCGCTATGAAGAGAGGTTCAAGCGCTTGGGGCTATTTAGCTTGAAAAACAACACCTGAGGGGTGACATGATTTAGGTTTATAAGATTATGCATGGGATAGAGCAGGTAGAGAAAGAAGTACTTTTCTCCCTTTCTCACAATACAAGAACTCACGGGCACTCCATGAAACTGCTGAGCAGTCGGGTTAGAATGGATAAAAGAAAGTACATCTTCACCCAAAGAGTGATTAACACGTGGAATTCACGGCCATAGGACATGGTGGCGGCTACAAGCATGGACGGCTTCAAGAGGGAATTTGATAAACATATGGAGCAGAGGTCCATCAGTGACTATTAGCCACAAGGTATGGATAGGAACTCTCGCTCTGGGGCAAGTGATGCACTGTATCCTTGGTGTTGGAGGGGAGGCAACAGTGGGAGAGCTTCTAGTGTCCTGGCCCCACAGCTGGACTTCCTGATGGCAATACTGTGTGACACAGCATTGGACTGGATGGGCCATTGGCCTGATCCAACATTGGCTTCTCTTATGTTCTTAACAAAAGGGGTCTTGGCTGGAGGAGGGGGTGGGATCCTTAAAATACTTTACCTTAGATAACTTCACAAGTCCCAATGCAGTAAGATCCTTGAAGGAAGCTGCTGGTGCAACATGAAGACCTACAGTGGAAGAAAGAAATTATGAGACAGCCTAAGTTGGAAGCAATTAGATGCATTCATTGAAAAATGGGAAAGGAATAGGGAAAGCCTGAAGAGGGAATAGGACCACAAGCATTGATGCTTTCTAGGCCACCTGATCTTATAGTGGATATTGCAGCTATTGCACCAATGGGAAACCTTTTCATTTGAATGAGGACAACCAATAACAAGCCCTGTATTATAAATGCCCCACCAAATGTTACCAAAAGCAGTCAGTCTCCACTTAAATGTGTGGAATTAGCTAAAGGAGACAGAGCAGGAAGTGGGGAACTGGGATTCTCGACCTATGTATACCATGATTTTTCCCTTTAGAGAACTCTCAAAACAACCAGGCAGATGGGCAACTGGAAAGGTTTTTGTTCAAAAGAAAATTAAAATAAACAGAAATGCATACATACACTGAATCACACACAAGAACTAACTAAGAAAACAGGGAGGAAGGGGGAGAGATTTTTAAGGAAGGGCTAACTACTGATCTTAAAGAGGTCCATGGAATCAGCAAGTTGAAGAGCAAAACACCTAGTATTTTGGGAAGTGAGAGAAAAGGCCCACAACATGGAGGTGTATGCAGAGGATCTGCAGCACAAACACATACTGCTGGGGCAGCAGTGTGGTCCAGTTTTAGGGCAAAATGTGCCATCAGGTGGGGATGATGCATATGCTAGGAAACAATGGCTAAATGGCTTAACTGGAGGTAGAGAAAAAAGGAATGAAGGGTGTGATGGTTCCAAAAGTACCGGATGGAAGGGAAATTGGGAAAGGTGAACAGATTTAAGTATTGCTTAATTGCTCCTTAACCAAGGAGTAATAGTTGAGGGGAAATGAGGCTGCGGTGATGATGGGATTATGCTGAGTGAATCAATAAGTCCTGGGTGACCCGTTGTTCTAAAGTCATGCATCTCTCCAGGGCAAGGAGGGAGTTGTAGCCAGCCAGCCATTCCTGTCTCACATTTTTTAATTGTTTTCTCAGGCTAATGCCTGGCTGGCCTCCATCTTTGTCCATTTTGGCCCAAGCAGTGCCCTGCACTAAGGTATTGGGGAGATGTATGCCTCTATTAAGATATAAACTGCCACTCTACGAGAGGAGGAGTCTGACTTCTAACACACCCACTCTGTGAATATCTTCACGTTCACCAGAGGAAGGAATAGCAGATAACATGGGTCCCAGAGCCGCTATGTTGAAGAACCCTGGCCTATTTATTTATTAACAGGGGTCATTTCCTGCAGAAGCACACAGGAACGGAGCTCCGGCAGTAAAGAGCCCAGGGGGCGGGCACATGCAACAAGCCCCACCCCCTGCTCCCAGCAGCCCTCAGTCAGAGCAAGAAGCAGCCAGGGAAGCTGCAGAGCTCCCCCCACCCCCCGGTCCAAAACAGTCCAGTGGCACCTTTAAGACCGAGTTTTGTTCAGGTACAAGCTCTCCCTCCTCTACGAGGACAGATCTGCGCATCCCCCCCCCCCTCCAATAGCTAGCAATCCAAAACAGTCCAGTGGCACCTGAGCGGTGGGTGTTGCCTTCTGACACACTTCCGGTGATGTCAGGGTATGTGGCATACGCAAATAAGTTATGCTAATGAGTTGTGCTAATGAGCTCCTGCACCTCTTTTTCTACGAAATGCCCCGTTTATTAAGCTATTTATTTATTTAAAAACTTTTTTGCTGACTTTCCAACCATTCAGGGTACCCAAGGCAATGAATATATTTTTTTACAAAATTAAAACTGTCACAACTCAGGTGGAGTGTCACCTGGATTTAGGTTCCCTTGAGAAGGCCCAGAGTACCCTCCCAAGACCTTCAGACCTCCCTTTAGGCCGAATAACAGGCATGAGGACCAGGCAGAGTAAAACAAGGAAAAGATTTATTTTATAGGAGGTCAAACAACAAGGTGCAGAATAATAACAGTAAGTTGGTGAAAAGAAAAGAAATCAAATGCCCTAATGCGTCTAAATTTACTTTCGCTAGCTCACTATCTCAAGTGGCTCACTATCTCAAGTGGCCCGGTGGCGCAGGCATTAAAACGCCTGCTGTTAACATCTGGATGAACAGCCGGAAGGCTGTTCGATTCCCAACCACGGCCGGGTTGAGCCCCCGGCCCTTGTCCCAGCTCCCGCCAACCCAGTGGCTCTGTTAACATCAGAGGAATGGGTACCTGCCTTAGATGGCAGGGGGCACCCCCTCCCTTCCCAGCCTTGTGCTGGTGATCGGCAGTAAAGAAAAGTGAAGGAGAAGATCGAGTCGGCGGCAGCAAGCGAGGAAAATAAATGGTGGCGGCAGAGAAACAGCGAAAGGCGACCAGAACGGCGGTGACTGGCTCGAGCAGTGGTGAAGGCGGAGCCGAGGGCGGAGTTGGTCGTAGAGTTGGAGCGACGTCAGAACGCGGGACGCAGCGCGGCAGGAGCCGCTGGACATTGCCGAGGCTGCGCCCGAGGAGAGATACGCCGTTCCAAAAAGAATAACAGCCAGCTCATCCAGCCGATAGCAGCCGGGTCGCAGGACAACATCAACAGCAACAACTCACACCAAGAAAAAGCTGCCGAAGGAACACCGTGCCGTATTAGGGGTGCTGGTAGGTTTCCCCCCCCCACACCATATGTGGCCCTAGATAGGTATTAGCTACTATTCAGTAGCACATTGTAAACCGCCCTGAGACCCGCTAGGGGTTAAGGGCGGTATATATAAATCACCTGTAAATAAATAAAATAAATAAATACACTACTCACCCTTCCCTAGGGTTGCCAAATGGGGCCGGGGGGCGGGGAATCCCCTGCTTTGATGGCCCGATTTTTGACACGGATGTGACGTCGCATGCTGGGGGCGGGCCACAGCCTTTTGAGGGGAAAACATAGAATTTTCCCCACAAATGGCCGTGGCCCCGCCCCCAGCGTGCAATGTCACATCTGGGTGATGAGCACGCGCACGCCGCGGACGCCAGCCGGGAGCCTCCCGCTCCCGGCCGAAAACAATTTGGCAACCCTACCCTTCCCCCAGGATGAGGGTTTTTTCCGTTGCAGCAGCCTTTCTTCTGGCTCTGCCCTCTGGAAGAAAGAACAACTCTTCCTACTGCTCCAGAATTTTATTCCCAGCCCTCCTCTTTCTTATTGGTCCATTTTGGCTCCAAAACCTCCCAGGGGCTTCTGGGAGTTGTAGGCCCAGCCTCACCTACTGCTAGCCAGGCTCTATGGGCCTAGTAGGACTCTGGTAGCACAGCCCAGATCATGACAAAAACATTTGAACAATTTACAACAATATATACTTTATAAAATCATTCAATAGAAAAGCACGGACACCAGAACCAAGAAGGAGAGCCAGTGACCATCATGGAGATCTCAGTCTAGAGGAGAAGAAAGAGAAAGAGAAAGAGAAAGAGAAAGAGAAACAGAAGAAGAAGAAGAAGAAGAAGAAGAAGAAGAAGAAGAAGAAGAAAGATTGGATTTATACCCCGCCCTTCACTACCCAAATTTATTTATTTATTTATTTATTTATTTCATTTATACCTCGCCCACCCCACACACGGGCTCAGGGTGGCTTAAGTAAAGGTAAAGGTTCCCTTGCTCAAAAGCCAGTCAAGTCCGACTCTAGGGTTGCGGTGCTCATCTCCGTTTCAAAGCCGAAGAGCCAGCGCTGTCCGAAGACGTTTCCGTGGTCATGTGGCCGGCATGACTAAACACCAAGGTGCACGGAACGCTGTTACCTTCCCACTGAAGTGGTACCTATTTATCTACTTGCAATTTCCTGCTTTCGAACTGCTAGGTAGGCGGCTTACACAGGCACAAAAGTGCGATAAAAATACAACAAGTTAAAACAATTAAGGCACAAGTGCAGTAAAAGTCAACAGTTAAAACAGTTTAGGCAAAAATGCACATCTCACAGGACACATAATGACTACAATACTTACTCCCTATTGCATATCCCAATGGGGTCAAAAAAGTGGGGGGAATGCCATGGGCCATGATATTTCGGCTGGCCAGTCAGCCCGATGCAGCGGAATTGCTCTGCAGTCGCACGGTGGTGGTAGTGGCGGCGGCTCCTACTCAAAAGCCTGGCGGAAGAGCTCCGTCTTGCAGGCCCTGCGGAACTGTACCAGGTACCGGAGGGCCCTGATCTCCTCCGGGAGTTCATTCCACCAGGTAGGAGCCACCACCGAAAAGGACCTAGCCCTTGTGGCCGCAAGCCTGGCCTCCTTGGGGCCTGGGGTCACTAGGCGGTGTTGTGAGCCCGACCGAAGTGCTCTTTGGGGCCTGTGTGGGGAAAGGCAATCCCTCAGGTATGCCGGACCTTGGTGTCTCAGAGCAGATTACAAACTCCTTTCCCTTCCCCTCCCCACAACAGACACCCTGTGAAGTAGGTGGGGCTGAGAGAGCTCTGACAGAAAGTGATCTTTGTCAAGAACAGCCCTGCCAGAACTATGGCTTGCCCAAGGTCATCCAGCAGGTGCAAGTGAAGGAGTGGGGAATCAAACCCAGTTCTCCTAGTTTAGAGTCCACACACTTAACAAGCATGGATGGCTTCAAAAGGGAATTAGATAAGCATATGGAGCAGAGGTCCATCGGCGGCTATTAGCCACAGGGTATAGATAGGGACTCTGGAGCAAGTGATGCTCTGGATTTTTGGTGCTTGGGGGGGTCAATAGTGTGAGGGCTCCTAGTGTCCTGGCCCCACTGCTGGACCTCCTGATATCACCTGGTGTTTCTGGCCACTGTGTGACACAGAGTGTTGGACTGCATGGACCATTGGCCTGATCCAACATGGGCTTCTCTTATATTCTTATGGCTGGGGCAAGGGATGCTCTGTATTCTTGGTGCTTGGTGGGGTCAATAGTGGGAGGGCTTCTAGTGTCTTGGCCCCACTGGTGGACCTCCTGATGGCACCTGGTATTTTTGGCCACCGTTTGACACAGAATGTTGGACTGGATGGGCCTTTGGCCTGATCCAAAATGGGCATCTCTTATGTTCTTAACTACTACACCAACCTGGAGGGAACACAAACCTTGTAGGGTTGAATTAAATCTCTCCTTCCTTACAAATAAGTAAGGTGAACTGGAAACTCTTTTCCTGGGAAAATATCCCCTTATTGCGCTTTGTCTAGTGGTGCGTACTACCACACAGCAGTCATCTAAACTAGCAATGAATCTTCAAGTCAATAAGGGGCAAGTGGAGAAGAAAACCCATTTGGACAACATAGAAACAAACCTTTTAAAGAAGAAACAATTCAGGGATCATTAGTTTATACCTAGCGAGGCCATGAAATTAAAATCAGCCATGAAATTAAAAGATGCCTGCTCCTTGGGAGGAAAGTAGGGCTGCCAAGTCCCCCCGGGGGGCGGAAATCCCCCTGCCCCAGAGGCCCGTTCCCAGACGCCGGGGAATCGGTCCCTGGGGGGAACCCCGCCCCAGCGTGCACATCACAGGGAAGTGACGTCATGATTTGCCGGGCACGCTGGGGGTGGGGCCACGGCCATACAAGGGAAAACTCTATGGTTTTCCCTTGTATGGTCATGGCCCCGCCCCCAGCGTGCCCGGCATCATGACGTCACTTCCCTGTGATGTGTATGTGGCGCGTGCGCATGCGCACCGGGAGCCACCCCAGAGTTCCCTGCCAGCAAGGTAAGTCGGACTTGGCAACCCTAGAGGAAAGCAATGGCAAACCTAGACAGCATACTAAAAAGTAGAGACATCACCCTGCCAACAAAAGTCCATATGGTCAAAGCGACAGTATTCCCAGTAGTACTGTATAGCTGCGAGAGTTGAACTAAATGTTAGCCGCCTTGAGTCAGTCCTGTGGTTAGGTGGGATACAAATTGAAATTATGAATATAAAAGTAAATAAAAATATAAGGAAGGCCGAGCACTGAAGAACAGATGCTTTTGAATTATGGTGCTGGAGAAGACTCTTGAGAGTCCCTTGGACTGCAAGAAGATCAAATCAGTCAATCCTAAAAGAAATCAACCCTGACTGTTCCCTGGAAGGAAAGTTAATGAAACTGAAGCTCAAATACTTTGGCCACCCAATGAGAAGGGAGCACTCACTGGAGAAGACCCTGATGCTGGGAAAGATTGAAAGTCAAAGAAGACAGGGATGGCAAAGGATGAGATGGTTAGACAGTGTCATGGATGCAACGAACATGAAGTTGAGCAAACTTCAGAGGATGGCGGAAGACAGGAGGGCCTGGCGTGATGTGGTCCATGGGGTCGCGAAGAGTTGGACTCGATTGTGCAACTGAACAACAACAAAGTGTGGCTATCTTTTGCAACTGTCAAAAAGAACATGACTATTTCTCATGGGGCTTCACATCCATGTATCTACATGCTTTGTAGGACAGGGAGTTGAAGGCATGGGGGCAAAAGTCAGGAATACGCTTCTGATTCCAGCTACACAGAATGGAATGAGGAGGACATCCCTGAGGCTGAAGGGGAGTGGAGAAGGTAAGACTAGAACAAAGTATGTCACTGTTAATTAAGTTATGAATGCTTGTGACACTGACAAATGTCACGAACATTTAGTGTTGCCTTTTGATGGTGGGATAGTATCTGTACTGGCATCAGGAAAGACTGTTGGCAAAGCCAAGGAAGGGAGTTAAAGTTGTTGCTCATCTCAAGATGCCATCTTAGCACAGACTCTGGAAGCCGGAGTGACTAACCCAGAAGAATCCTGCTTCGATCTTGAGGCCCAACTTGAAAATGCCACATGTTGAAGGCCGCAAATATCCTGTCCTTTTTTAAGGGAAGCCCAGAACTGAATCATCCACTAGGATGGGAGATATTTTTTAAGGAAGATGAGTCTCAGTCTATTAGGATTCTGTCCCACTGGCTCAGTGCTCTGTCTAGGACTCTGCTGGATTTCAGGGTATGTCTCTAGTGGTGGGAGTGGAGACAGGATTGGCATTCTGTTGGTGTACCCCACTGTCCAACTGTCTTCATGCCTGAGCTTGTGGAGTTGGTCTCATATGTGGCTTGTTGTCTTGAGGGACTTCCAACATGCGTGTTGAGGCTACCTTGTTTAGAGTGGCTCAGAATTTCATGGTCTCTGTGACAACTGTTCACCTGTGTCAAGTAATAAAAGGCCCCACACACTATGCTGGTCACACTCTTGATCTGGTATTTTACGCCAGTTTGGTGTAGTGGTTAAGTGTGCGGACTCTAATCTGGGAGAACCGGGTTTGATTCCCCACTCCTCCACTTGCACCTGCTGATATGACCTTGGGTCAGTCACAAGCTCTGGCACAGCTGTCCTTTGAAAAAGAGCAGTTTGTGTCAGCCCCACCCACCTCACAGGCAATGATCCCTCTTAGCTGTAGAGTCTTCTGAGCAAAAATTCTACTTTGTGAGCTACTGGCATTAAAGTTGTGAGCGAGCGATTTGGCTGCTGCATAAATCAGTTTGCTTTGGAGCCATCCTTCCTGAGCTAAGACAGAAATGTGTGAGCCGGAGGCTAAAAATCTGTGAGCTGGCTCACACTAACTCAGCTTAGAGGTAACTGTGCTCACAGGGTGTCTGTTGTGGGGAGGGGAAGGGAAAGGAGTATGTAAGCCGCTCTGAGACTCCAAGTGAAGGGCGGGGTATAAATCCAATCTCTTCTTCTTCTCTTATTTTTCTTCTATTGGGATCAGGAAGAAGGTGATCTAAAGATGGAGGGGACTGAAGATGTTCCTCTTGTTCTGGATTGATCACTAACTGCTAGGGTTTGGATTTACAGGACTACCAAGACTCAGCAGGGGTGGGAGATCAATTAAGATAATCGGCCCATCTAGTCTGATGTATCCAATAGGTTGTCACTCCTATCAATGCCCTGGTTGACTTCTGGATTGGGGAAATGACCCAGGTATTAGCCAAATTGCCTAATTTTAATAATACGCTTGGGGCATTATTAATATTAAATGGCAATAGGCATACAATATAGGATTATAACCAAGGCTCCCTCTAAGCTGTGGAGTCTTGTGAGCAAAAATTCTACTTTGTGAGTTACTGGCATTAAAGTTGTGAGCGAGCGATTTGGCTCCTGCATAAATTGGTTTGCTCTGGAGCCATCTTTCCTGAGCCGAGACAAAAATGTGTGAGCCAGAGGCTAAAAAACTGTGAGCTAGCTCAGACTAACTCAGCTTAGAGGGAACACTGATTATAACCCATGTATACCAAAGTCAGGATTCGCAGAGCCCATGAACAGACAAGGAGACCAGGTTGCTAAAATAATTTATTTCTTTACTTAATGATTCTCAAGCATACAAATTCTCACACACACAAAACAGAGCTAAGCATAAAGGGTTGAAAAGATAGTGATGCCTGCATGAGCAGGAGTATCGTTGGTGAGTAATATGTCACCTGTCCAAAGAGATGAGTAGATCATGCAGGGGGAAAATGAACCAATGAGGGTGTGGGGGGTGAACCGTGGGCTGACCAGTGACACATGTGGACTGATTCCAAACCGGCCTAGAATGGAACCAACAAGGTAGGATGGGGCGAAGAGAAGAAGAGAGCGAACTCAGAGAGAGCTCACCTTAAATAGTTAAATTGTGACCGGAGGCAGTGGCCAGGTGGTCACAGGTTCCTAGGAAGTGTTAGAAAAAAATTATACTCTGGATGGGGACACACAAAAGAATTGGCAGTTGGGCAACCGAGTTGATGGTGGGCAGGGAGTGACACCTTTCGGGGAAAGGGATGAGATAAAGGAGAGGGCAGAGGGATCCAATCACATTGCTGGTTCTGGTCCTTCACATTAATGACCCGATGCTTGGCAGAGGCATTATCTTGATGGCTGTCAGGAAGGTTTAATGACTTCTTTTGTCTTAAGCTGGACAACAGTCACCATTTGGGAATGGCTTGGGAGGGGGAGGGATGTGCTATGTTTGGTGTGGTGGTTAAGTGTGCGGACTCTAATCTGGGAGAACCAGGTTTGATTCCCCACCCCTCCACTTGCACCTGGCTGGATGACCTTGGGCAAGCCATAGTTGTGTCAGAGCTGTCCTTGAAAGAGCAGTTCTTGAAAGAGCTCTCTCAGCCCCACCTACCTCACAGGGTGTATGTTGTGGGGAGGGGCAGGGAATGGAGATTGTCAGCTGCTCTGAGATTCCTTTGGGTAGTGAAGGGCGAGGTATAAATCCAATCTCCTCCTCCTCCTCCTCTTTTTTTCCTTCTCCTTCACCATGATGAAGAAGAAATTACTTAATGGTTTCTGTGCAGGAACGGGGTCCTCTCTCAGAACATGGATTCTCTTCACGTCTGCGGGAGCAGTGGCACATGGCGTTAAAAAGCCTGCAGGTTAATCTAGCCGTACTGCCGATGGCAGTTCGAGTCCCACCATGGCTGGGGTGAGCTCCTGGCCTTTTGTCCCAGCTCCCGCCCATCCAGTGGTCCGAAAGCCTGTACAGGCAAGTAGTTAAATGGGTACCTGACCCCAAAGGGCCACAAAAATTAAACACTGAGGCAACCCTCCCTGCCCGTCATCTCATGATCTGCCCGAGTTCACAGAATCAGCATTGCTGTTAGATGGCCATCTAGCCTCTGTCTGAAAACCTCCCAAGAAGACTGTTCCACTGAGGAACTGCTCTAACTGTCAGGAAGTTCTTCCTAACGTTTAACCGAAAACACTTCTGATTTAATTTCGACCCATTGGTTCTGGTCTGACCTTTTGGGGCAACAAGAAACAACTCTGCACCATCCTCTATATGACAGCCCTTTAAGTAATTGAAGATGGTGATCATATCACCTCTCAGTCATCTCCTATCCAGGCTAAACATACCCAGCTCCTTCAAACTTTCCTCATAGGACTTGGTCTCCAGACCCCTCACCATTTCCGTTGCCCTCCTCTGGACATGTTCCAGCTTCCCTACATCCTTCTTAAATTGTGGTGCCCAAAACTGAACTTTGCACCTTCCTTGTAAGTTGCAATGCTTAATGTAAGAGTCACATAGAATAAATGTCAGATGTTTTAGAGCTGCAAGGCATGAACAAATGTTACAATACGTCACACCCTGCATGCCCAGGGTAATGCTGATCACCACTTTGGGGTTGGGAAGGAATTTTCTTCCAGGCTAGATAGGCCCAGGGATCCTGAAGATTTTTTTGCCTTTCTCTGGGCACAGAGCAGGAGTCACTAGGGGAGTGGAAGGGCAGTTGTGAATTTCCTTCATTGTGCAAGAGGTTCAACTAGATGATCCTTGAGGTCCCTTCCAGCTCTGCTTCTGTGTTTGTACGTATGTTTTTCTGTGTGTGCTCATGGATGATTTTTTTTTTTTTTACCATGGACATAAGTTGCTGTAAGATCTTGAGGACTGGAAATAGAACACATGAAACACATGAAGCTGCCTTACACTGAATCAGACGCTTGGTCCATCAAAGTCCGTATTGTCTACTCAGACTGGCAGCTGCCAGTGTTCCCTCTAAACTGAGTTAGTGTGAGCTAGCTCAGTTTTTTAGCCTCCGGCTCACACATTTTTGTCTTCGCTCAGGAAGGGATGGCTCCAGAGCAAACTAATTCATGCAGTAGCCAAATCACCGGCTCACAACTTTAACGCCAGTAGCTCACACAGTAGAATTTTTGCTCACAGGACTCCATAGCTTAGAGGGAGCACTGTTCTCCAAGGTCTCAGGCAGATGTCTTTCCCATCACCTCCTGCCTGGTCCTTTTTAACTGGAGATGCCGGGGATTGAACCTGGGACCTCCTGCATGCCAAGCAAAAGCTCTTCCACTGAGCCACAGCCCCTCTTTACAGCTCTCCAGGGTCTCAGGTGGAGGTCTTTCACATCACCTACCTCCTGGTCCTTTTAACTGGAGAGGCCGGGGATTGAACCTGGGACCTTCTGCATGCCAAGCAGAGGCTCTGCCACTGAGCCACAGCCCCTCTTTACAGCTCTCCAGAGTCTCAGACTGAGGTCTTTCCCATCACCTACTGCCTGGTCCTTTTTAATTGGAGATGCCGGGGACTGAACCTGGGACCTTCTGCATGCCAAGCGGATTCTCTTCCACTGAGCCACAGCCCCTCTTTACAGCTCTCCAGGGTCTCAGGCTGAGGTCTTTCTCATCACCTACTGCCAGATCCTTTCTAACTGGAGATGCCGCTGGGGATTGAACCTGGGACCTTCTGCATGCCAAACAGATGCTCTACCACTGAGCCACAGCCCCGCTTTACAGCTCTCCAGGGTCTCAGAGGTCTTTCCCATCACCTACTGCCTGGTCCTTTTAATTGGAGATGCTGGGGATTGATCCTGGGGCCTTCTGCATGTCATTCAGATGCTCTGCCACTGAGCCACAGTCGCTCCCCAAGCACTGCACTAAAAGAATATGCCACACTGTCTTTTTGTGTGTTGCTACGTTTGCTGTATTTTTCATGAATCATGCAAGTGTTGGACTAGATGGCCTGTACAGCCCCTTCCAACTCTGTCATTCTATGATTCTATGATTGTACACATTCTTAGGTTCAAGCAAGGCCAGACTCTCAAAACCTTGATGGAGGGCAAATTTTATTAGGGAACAGAAGAAATCATTTTAGCGAATACATTTACAAAGAAGCAGTTCTAAACAGGGCAAAGCATTTACAGAATGGAACAAAGAGACAGGAAACGGGTCTGTTTCAATTAGGAAAGATTAAGGAGGTGTGCATGCAAATTATGTCTGGCTCTGAGTCTTAGATATCCTGAGAAACTCCAAGCTGGCTAGTGTTCAGCGCATAAGAACATAAGAACATAAGAGAAGACAATGTTGGATCAGGCCAATGGCCCATCTAGTCCAACACTCTGTCACACGGTAAAAAATACCATGTGCCATCAGGAGGTCCAGCAGTGGGGCCAGGACACTAGAAGCCCTCCCACTGTTCCCCCCCCAAGCACCAAGAATACAGAGCATCAATTGATCAGTACTCAGGCAAGTCTGTTAAGGGTTTCTTGACTGCTCCAGATTTGATTGAAATAGTCCTTGAGAGTTTATTGAGGGGGCAGGCAGTTACTGCCTCGGCGCCCCAGGATGAGACTGCCTCTGCGGCCCCTGTAGCTCCCCAAACGGCCTCCGAGAGCACCAAAACTACCATAAAGATCACTGCCTCCGGAAAGCCCACTGCCAGATCCACCATAACTAACAGCACATGGAGTGTTGCCTCCCACAAAGACTAGTTGACCGGTCGCAGAGAGGATGGGTCCGGGGATGGTCATGACGACAGGTGGTGGCTGGACCACGACTTCTGCAGGTGGGATCTGGTTGATGCAGGAACGGTTGACCCCTGAGAGGACACCCAGGCTAGCGAAGGGCACCCCAGAGTTGTGGCCAAGGCTTGCTGAGCCAAAGCCAACGACTGGAGAAGAGGCCACAGAGGGCACAGCAAAGGATGGTGACCCGGCTCCAATCAATGTGTCAGAATGGAGGCCACCATAGCCGAGGCCTGCTGATCCGAAGCCAACGGCTGGAGCGGAGGCACAGGAGGGGACTGCAAACATCAAAGTCGAATTCTTCTGTTTTGCAAAGACGGGCGATCTTTTCAACGGATGAACAATCAACGTGGAGTGCTGTTGAAAACTAAAATGTCCTGGATAAAAATATCTGCTCCAGTAAAACATGTTTAAAGCAAAACCAG
Source organism: Gekko japonicus (assembly GCF_001447785.1). Lineage (NCBI taxonomy): Eukaryota > Metazoa > Chordata > Lepidosauria > Squamata > Gekkonidae > Gekko > Gekko japonicus. The sequence goes on along the minus strand of NW_015168203.1, from coordinate 196 downwards.
GAGAGTGATATCATGATAAAAAGGAAGCTTTATTCAGGAATGCAAATGAAGGACAGGAGTGAACAGTATGACAAAGAAGGGCTTGGAAAAAGACAAACGACTGACATTCGGACATGAACAGCTTCCTAACAAGGAAGGAGAGAAGGGGGGGGGGAGGAGATGGATGACATTTATAGAGTAATCGAAATATTTCAAT
>NW_015168202.1:49455-53990 GCF_001447785.1 Gekko japonicus | reverse complement strand
ACGGAACGACCCACTTCAGTGGTTACTCCCAAGTAACAAACAGCCTTTGCAGGACACTTATGCAGAAACTCAGAAGCAATGTGCGGGGGGGGGGTGTTAGGGAAGTGGCCAGTGCACATAATAAAGCACAATAAAGACACACAGCCACAATGGACCAGTGCTCCCTCTAAGCTGTGGAGTCTTGTGAGCCAAAATTCTACTTTGTGAGCTACCGGCATCAAAGTTGTGCGCGAGCTATTTGGCTGCTGCATCGATTAGCTTGCTCTGGAGCCCTCCTTCCTGAGCGAAGACAAAAACGCGTGAGCCGGAGGCTAAAAAAACTGTGAGCTAGCTCACACTAACTCAGCTTAGAGGGAACACTGCAGAGGACTGTGGGAATTCATTACAGTCCTTTCCCAACGGCTGTCTTTCGGACTCGGCGCACAACATCGAGATGTGCTTTGCTTCAAAAAGGTCAAATCCTACCCCAAAGAAAAGCGGAGCTCTGATATTTGCAAAAACGATGTCAGTTAAATCTGCACACGCGCGTGTGTGTGTGTTTTGCACAGTTTATTTGGCTTCTGTGAGTCACGAAAAAGGAAACGGAGCTTTGCAGAGTTCTGAAACGTCTCCTCCGACCCTGGAAATCCTAGTCCATTGGTGCCCCCAGTGTTTGAGTTAGAAAACTGGGGGTTTGGTCTTGTTTTGAAAAATGGGAAAAAACTGAGATTTGCAACGTTCCATACCTAACACCAACCTAAGACTTACAAGTTAAAAACACTTCAGTATTTACAGGGTTAATGATGTTTGTTAAGTCACATGCTTGTTTGTAACCAATCTGTTTAGACAATAGGATGCCCGGGAACTTTGGAGCTAGTTTGCTACTCTGATTGGAAACCAAGGTGTCACGTATTAGCATTTTATGGTTTCTCTTCCCGTTCTTTGTTCAGAGAAAGAAGGAGATCCGCTCTTCTCGTTGTACCTAAAAGCTGCAAGGATGTAGGCATATTAGTTCTTTGTTATTTTATATCCTGTGTACCTTTTTCCCATGTTAGGTTTATAGTAAACTTTTGTATTTTAATACACACCATGGACTCAGTCTCTTAATACTCTGCTGACTAACTCAAAACGAATCCCAACAGTTACTCTCGACCACACTCTCTTTATCAGTGATTTGTTTATTTAGAAAGCAAGCAAGCTCCAAGTTAAAGCATCGCTGTGTTAGAACCAGGGGTCATTTTGTAGAAAAAGAGGTGTAGGAGCTCATTAGTATAACTCATTAGCATAACTTATCTGCATATGCCAAACCCCCTGACATCATCGGAAGTGTGTCAGAAGGCAACACCCACCGCTCAGGCTCCAATGGACTGTTTTGGATTGCTAGCTATTGGGGGGGGGGACTGCAGATCTGCCCTAGCAGAGGAGGGAGAGCTTGTGCCTGAATAAAACTTGGTCTTAAAGGTGCCACTGGACTGTTTTGGGCTGGGGGGGGCTCTGCAATTTACTTGGCTGCTTCTTGCGCTGACTGAGGGCTGCCGGGAGCAGGGCGTCGGGCTTGTTGCATGTGCCCGCCCCCTGGGCTCTTTACTGCCGGAGCGCCGCTCCTGTGCACTCCTGCAGGAAATGACCCCTGGTTAGAACTAACGATTTTTGGCGGTACCCTGATAATCTAGGCAATTCAAAAGGACCCCTCCCCAATAGCTGATCACACACACACACACACACACACACGTCACATTCATCACACCTAGTCGTTGCATCCATGGGAATGCAGTATCCCACTATCTATAAATCAAGCAGGCTCCAAGAAGTCTCAAGGCATCTCCCCCCCCCCACCCCGAGGTATCATCCTTAGGAAAGTTATGCCACTAGAAGCAAAGGTTCACACACACATCTGTCACTCCCCTCCCCACAGGAATTCCCCTTCCCCCTTTTATTATGGCAAACAGAGCTGGGTGCGAAGTTTGACACAAGGTAAATTCAATCCCAGCATGATAAAAAAGTAGAGACATCACACTGCCAACAAAAGTCGACATGGTCAAAGCAATGGTATTCCCAGTAGTCATGTATGGCTGCGAGAGTTGGACTATAAGGAAGGCCGAGCGCCGAAGAATAGATTCTTTTGAACTATGGTGCTGGAGAAGACTCTTGAGAGTCCCTTGGACTGCAAGGAGATCAAATCAGTCAATCCTAAAAGAAATCAACCCTGACTGTTCCCTGGAAGGCCAGATAATGAAACTGAAGCTCAAGTACTTTGGCCACCAAATGAGAAGGGAGCACTCACTGGAGAAGACCCTGATGCTGGGAAAGATTGAAGGTCAAAGAAAACGGGGACGGCAAAGGATGAGATGGTTAGACAGTGTCATCGATGCAACGAACATGAAATTGAGCAAACTTCAGAGGACGGCGGAAGACAGGAGGGCCTGGCGGGAGCTGGTCCATGGGGTCGCGAAGAGTCGGACTCGACTGTGCGACTGAACAACAACAACAAATTAAATCCCATTAGCTAAGTAGGGTCCGCCACTTGGATGGGAGACCACCAAGGAAGTCCAGGGTTGCTACGCAGAGGCAGGCCATGGCGAACCGCCTCCGTTCGTCTCTTGCCCTGAAAACCCTATGGGGTCGCCATAAGCCCGCCGCGACTTGGCAGTACTTTCCACGACCATGAGCAACTTCTGAGTGCCCTTTGGCAAACCTGACATTGGTGGTGGTCAAAGTGCCATCAAAGTCACAGCCGACTTATGGCCACCCTGTAGGGTTTCCAAGGCAAGAGACGTTCAGAGGTAGTTTGTCATTGCCTGCCTCTGCGTAGCAACCCTGGGCTTCCTTGGTGGTCTCCCCTCCACGTAGTAACCGTGGCAGACCCTGCTTAGCTTCTGAGAGCTGACGAGACTGAGCTAGCTCGGACCAGCGAAACCCCTGCTTATTTTCGCTGCAACAAACTGAGATCCCTTTCACACAGACTATTTAACTCGTTTCGGCTTCTAAAAACAAGGCATGTTTTTTAAAGGTTTCACACACCTTAAGGATAAACTGCCATCCTCCCACAGTTAACAAAAGCTTTAAGCTGCGTTTCCTATAACCTGCTTCGCACTGGTGTTCTTTTGGGTTGTAGTTTATCTTTCAGGTGTGTGAAACCTTTAAAAGAATCTGCTTCCCATATGGAAAGGACTGTCGTGTGACCTAGACTTATTATCGTTCCGCAGGGCCTGTAAGACGGAGCTGTTCCAGCGGGCCTTTGGCTGAAAAGAAGAAGAAGAGATTGGATTTATACCCTGCCCTTCACTACCCAAAGGAGTGTCAGAGTGGCTTACAAACTCTAAGTGTGTATGGGTGCGTTCAGACAGGGCATTTATGCCGGTATAGATGCCAACAGGGCTATTTTTGGGCAGGAACGCACAGGAACGGAGTTCTGGCTGGCTTCAGAGTTGGCCACGCCCACTACAACCAAAACCTCTGTGTGTGTGGCTACAGAGGGAAGGCCTGGAGAGCGACCCCCCCCCGCGACTCCGAGGCGGGTGGGCCAGGGGGGGGCATGGAAGGATTTAAATGCCTCCCTGTGCATTCCCCGGCCTGTCCAAGGGCCAGCTTGCCCAGGCTCCCCACAGCCGTGAGGTGCCCGGGCAAGCCAAAGAAAGGCAGTTTAAACTGTCTTCCCTTCCCTCTCAGGGCCGGCTTCTCTGGGCTCCCCACAGCTGCGGCGCACCCGGGCAAGCCAAGGGAAGGCATGGGGTGTGGCCTAATAGGCTAATGAGTTCCTGTTGTTGGGTGTGGCCTCTTATGCTAATGAGTTTCTGCTGGGCTTTTTCTACAAAAAAAGCCCGGGATGCCAATTGGAATCGGTGTACTTACGGGCGATCACACGGCAAACATCTGCCTTCCGTCCCTAACCGTTGCAAACAACCTTAAACTGTTGTATTGTGCTACTAGGTCCCCAAGTGGTGGTATCCTGAGTGCACCGGTTCCAACCACAGTATCCCCGGTCTGATTGCTCTTCGCCGGTGTCTAGCCACTTTCCGCTGGGAAGCCCGAGGCTTCCGCTTTTTGGCCGCCTTTTTTTCATCTTCGCTTCAGGGCACGCTTTTCGGGATGGGGTGTTCTGCGCTTGCGCGAAGATCTCAACTCTGTGGATGGCTGCCTATGCACATGCGCAAAATGTAAAAAATTATTTTTAAAAAACCCGCCGACGTGTGAACGGGCATATCTCGATGTGCTGCGCAGTCAGGAGGTGAATGTGATCGCGTTTCTTCCAGATCCAACCGGAGCAGTTTATGCCGACTGAAACGGCGTCTGAACGCACCCTATATGTGTTATCTCCCTGAATGGGATGTCTCTTTCTTGGTCTTAACCTGGGAGCTGCCCTCTGACACACACACCCCGCGTACTTTGTTCTCCACCATTCTTCACATGGCTTTTCATGGAGTTCCACGTCTCAACAGGCGTCTCCTGTAGATACAATTCTCTCTTTCTCGCTCGCTCTCGCTCTCCCTCCCTTCCCTCTCTCTCTCCCTCCCTCTCTCTCCCCCTCCCTCCCTCTCCCTCTCTCTCTCCCCCTC
>NW_015168202.1:42817-49275 GCF_001447785.1 Gekko japonicus | reverse complement strand
CCTCTCTCTCCCCCTCCCTCTCCCCCCTCCCTCTCTCTCTCCTCTCAGCTTGAACCTGAATGTGGACTGGGTCTACTTGAATAAATGTTAAGTTTTACGTTTGCAATACACTTCTTGGGAGATTTATTTACTGCACTCAAGATCACACTTCTACGACTGGGCAAACTCTGCTATATTAACCAAATACCCCAATGCGTCACACACCTTTGGCATGTGAACTTCCAAAGAGCATAGAAAACACTACACGGATACAGAGGGATATGGAGAGATCCTTACAGCCATAAGATTAGTTTCGATAGGAGCAAGAGAGGGGGAGGATTTCTGGCCTTCACTCAATGTGCCATCAGCGCCAGCGCACTGGATATGGTGTGGGCACAGAAACTCAGCGAAAGGAGTGGACGGGAGCTGAAATGCTGTCGTCCTGGCTGGCACCAATGTTCCCTCTCAGCTGAGTTAGCGTGAGCCAGCTCACAGTTTTTTAGCCTCCGGCTCGCACATTTTTGTCTTAGCTCAGGAGGGATGGTTCCATAGCAAATTAATTTATGCAGCAGCCCAATCACTCGCTCACAACTTTAATGCCAGTAGCTCACAAAGTAGAATTTTTGCTCACAAGACTCCACACTTTAGAGCACACTTTAGACTTCCGATCGGCCATTGGAAAACTGCTTGGCTGTGGAAATTAAAATAATGTTGATTCGGGGACAGCTACTGCGGCAGTGTTGGTTTTATTCTCTCTCTCACGCCTCTTCCCCACTATGTATATATTTTACCAAATTACCCCTTTCTCCCCTGCACTCGGGCTTCTTGTATGCGGCTGCCTCTAGCTCTTGTGGCAGAAGGTGGCTGGGAACAGTTGGGCACTTCCCCAGCAGGGCGTCTTCCTGACCAATGGAGATCCGATTGGCTGGGCAGATTAAAATGACGTTTCGGCGGTAGTTGCCCCCACTGTGCTAGCTTTGTTCTCACTCCTCCTTCCCCATGTATTTTCTTTTTAATTCTCTCTCTTCTCCCCTGCACTTTGGCTCCCTCTGTTTGTGTGGCTCCATGTCCTGCGGCAGCCATTTTGTGGGCACCTCTGGCTCCTGCGGCAGCCATTTTGTGGGCACCTCTGGCTCCCGCGACAGCCATTTTGTGGGTACCTCTGCCTCCTGCGGCAGCCATTTTGTGGGTATCTCTGCCTCCTGCGGCAGCCATTTTGTGGGCGCCTCTGCCTCCTGTGGCAGCCATTTTGTGCATAGCTCAGCCTCCTGTGGCAGCCATTTTATGGTTGTGTCCATCACCCTGTGTCAGAATTCCAAAGCAGCTTGTACACTCAGAAAGGCTGGGGATCTCTGTTGTAGGGGCCACCCCTGTGGAGGCTTGATCCCACTATTAAAAGTATACGTGACTAGAACCATTTTCAGGTCTTCAAACGGTGCCTTTAGGAGTCATGAGTATAAATGCTTCAACAACCAAATCTGCATTTCAGCGGTTTATTCTGCCCTATGCTGCATGAGTCATCGTTCAAATGGCATGACAATTACACACTGTGGGTGCTTTCGGTGACCAAGCGACTATGTACATCACACCACCCAAACAAAACTGTGGACCCATTGTCAAAGTGACAGACGGATTGCCAAGATGAAACAAGCCCTCTGTGTTAGCTGAGCATTTCACTTGCTCATGATGGCAGAGCCCCAACAACACGGTTTCTCAGAGACCGATTTCCCACAAGCAGCTGCGCCGCCCTCGCTCTTCCCTTTCCCCCAATTGTATTTGTCAATTTCCCACGACTTGCTGCGCAGCCACATTTCGACCCGCAGCACACCCCGATTTCCCCCGCGTCTTCTCAACCCTTGTTTTTGGAGATTGAGAAGCCGCGGGGAAAATTGGGGGATGCTACAGGTCAAAATGCGGCCACGCAGCAAGTAGTGGGAAATTGACGAATACAATTGGGGGAAGGGAAGAGCGAGGGCAGCACAGCTGCTTGTGGAAAATCAGTCAGACTTTCTTTATGTAGCTCCTCTCCCTCCAAACCAACAGTCCCCAACCTTTTTGAGACTGCGAGCACATCTGCAATTCTGACATATTGCAGCGGGCACATCTACAAAATGGCTGCCACAAAATGGCTGCTGCAGGAGGTGAAGCCAGCCACAGAGTAGCTGACACAGCTTACTGAAAATCCTTGTGCTGTGGTGGCGGCTGTGGCCAAAGCACTGTTTTTAAGACTATACACATCCAATCAAATCTTCACTGGTGTACACACTTGCAGACTCCAACTATCAGGTGCCAGAAGTCAAGCAAGGCAGGATTGTTCAGCCCTGGGCAGGGGCCATAAGTTAGACAAATCAGAGTCATTCAATCCAAGCTCAGAGTTCCAGAAGTCAGGCATGGAAGAGTTGGTGGCTTAGCGTCTATCATACATTTTGCATCCATGCCTAACAGCCTTTCTTGGCTGGTTTTATAGCCTCACGCCTAAGAGTCATGCTTGCAACCAGCTGCTCAAAAGCAAGTGTAACTGCTCATCTTCATTATCAGCAACCAACTGGAGGCGTGCACTTTGCCATCTTGTCTGTTCTTAGCCTCAATATGTGGCGCTCTAAGGGTGTAGGTGATACTGGTGGGCTGGGAATGGCCAATGGAGGTTCACCGGCTGAATCAGAGCTAGAGCTCTGCACCAGCTGTTGGTTGTGAATCCTGCCAAGCCTGCAACTCATTTGCCTGCCAGTCAGCTTCTGTTAACTCAAGGCTGGCTACACCGGGCTCCTCTTCCCCTGAGGAGTCCTCTTTTCCTGAGGAGTCCTCGCTATCGCTGGGCCCAGGCAGGCCCACGACAACTGGTGAACCAGAAGCCTTGCTGAGCAGAAACCCCACCTGGCCCCATCTGCTTTCTAAAAACACTTGGTGGGCACCAGGAAAACTGTTGGCAGGAGTCGAGTTGGCAACCCCTGCTATAAGCTTATCCAACCCAGCTCCCAATTAATTGCTGAATCCACACAGATCCCGATGGAGAGCAGCATGCCTCCTGCAACCTGTGTGAGAATCCATTGCTGCATTGGCAGAATGGTGAATGCCAATCCAGGCTGAATTCACTGTACGGGGAGGGTCCATAGCTCAGTGGTACGCCATCTGCTTGGCACGCAGATGGTCCCGGGTTCAATTCCTGGCATCTCCGGTTAAAAGGAATAGGTAGTAGATGATGTGAAAGACCTCCACCCGAGACTCTGGAGAGCCAGTGAGATTAGACAATACTGTCCCTGGCAATTTGATGGTCTGATTCAGTCTAAGGCAGCTTCATGTATGTTCATGTGTGTACAGCAACAACAGTGGATGGAATTTGGCAGGAGGTGAGTCTTAATCTATGCCCAGCCCCCAACACTCAGATACAGGATTTGTGGAATTAACAGGACAATCTTAAATGGAGTTACACCTTTCCAAGCCCATGGACTCCGCTGTGAGGTTGAGTCGACAGGGCGACAATTCTCTGTGGTGAATTCACTGCAGTAGCACTAATGGAGCATGCACAAGGGGGAGGGGATCCTACACATTTTTTCTCAGTAATACCCAGGGGTCATTTCCTGCAGGAGCGCACAGGAGCAGAGCTCCGGCGGTTAAGAGCCCAGGGGGCGGGCACATGCAGCAAGCCCCACCCCTTGCTCCCAGCAGCCCTCAGTCAGAGCAAGAAGCAGCCAGGTAAGTTGTAGAGCTTCCCCCAAACCAAAGGTGAGCACAGGAGCTGTGAGGTTCCCTCACACATACCAAGTAGATGCTCTTCTATTGGGATACATGATAAAATAATACTTCATTAATAGTTATCAAACTGCGCAAACAATCCTTATAAATATTTCGTGCTATGTACATAACAAGAAGTCTCACTTAAATCGTGATTTTAAAAATAATTTTATGAGTTGTTCAGGAATGTGACAGTATCAAGCAAAAGGAGGAGGAGGAGGAGGAAAGTGGACTCTAATCTGGGAGAACCGGGTTTAATTCCCCACTCCTCCACATGCAGCTGCTGGTGTGACCTTGGGTCAGTCACAAGTTCTCTCAGAGCTGTTCTCTCAAGAGCAGTCCTCGAAAGAGCTCTCTCAGCCCCACCTACCTCACAGGGGGTCTGTTGTGGGGGCGGGGAGGGAAAGGAGAGGTAGTCTGGGATGGGGTAAATCTCCCTCATGACTGGTAGGAATGAGTCACAGAATGTGAGCACCTCCTTCACACAATCTGGATAACCTCAATCGCTCCCACAGCAAACATCAGAAGGCACGCAGTTAGGCGCCAAAATCTAAGAGGCCTCTCAGATTGATTTGACCAGGAGTCGGGTCCAGGCCTCAGGCCGGCTCCCTCACGACTTGTAGAAGCTCAAGAACAAACCAGAAATATTTTGCACTGATTTGGGCAAAGATTTGGTGGCGGGACCTATCAAGCAGAGCTGGGGCGATCATGTGTGGAAACACAAAGACCCAAACTATACCTCTTGACCCCTGGCACCTTGTAGAACCGAAGTGTTTGCATTTCGATCCTGTTCTTCCCCCTTAAGGAGATCAGGGAGGGTCTTCTCCCATTTAATCCTCACAACCAGTGTTCCCTCTAAGCTGAGTTGGTGTGAGCCAGCTCACAGTTTTTTAGCCTCTGGCTCACACATTTTTGTCTTAGCTCAGGGAGGAGGGCTCCAGAGCAAACTAATTTATGCAGCAGCCAAATTGCTCGCTCACAACTTTAATGCCAGTCGCTCACAAAGTGGAATTTTTGCTCACAGGGCTCCACAGCTTAGAGGGAGCATTGCTCACAACACCCCTGCGGGGTAGGCTAGCTTAAGACAGAACGGTCGGCCCAAGGTCACCCAGCAAGTTTCACGGCTGAGGAGGCGTGGCGGACTTCGGAATGGGGTCAGAGAAAGCCGGTGGGTTAACAGGGAAACAACAGAATCCTATGAGAGCAGCTGACAGACAGGAATGTTTGCGGAAAGGGTCAGTTGGGGGAACTGAGGCAGAGGAGGAGGAGGCTGTGAGGGGAAAGGGACTCCCGAAGGAACAGGGAAACCCTCCCGTGCCCCACAGACAGAAGACCAGGGCATCAAGAATTACAACCTTGAGTCCCGTAAAAGAAAATGCAGAGACTGAGCCGAAAAGGGCCCGAGACACAGTCGTTCGATTTGTGTGTAAACGGCCGGTGAACCGGGAAGTGACACGGAAGAAAATAAAGGCAGGCTGGCAGGCTGGGACAGCAAAAGAAATGCCTGCCTGCGACTCCGTCAAGGGAACCTCACAAGTTGATTCTGTGAGCTCACCCAATAGAGCAAACCCAGGCAAAGCCCTCGCACAAACACACAGAAACACAAAAAGAAAAAGAAGAAGAGATTGGATTTAGAGCCCGCCCTTCACTCAGAGTCTCAGAGCGGCTTACAATCTCCTTTCCCTTCGTCTCCCCTTCGGCAGGCACCCTGTGAGGTAGGTGGGGCTGAGAGAGCTCTTTCAAGGACTGCCCTTGAGAGAACAGCTCTGAGAGAACTTGTGACTGACCCAAGGTCACCCAGCTGGCTGCATGTGGAGGCAGGGGGGAGAAGAAGCGGAGGAGGAGATTGAATTTATACCCCGCCCCTCACTACCCAAAGGAGTCTCAGAGCAGTTTACAACCTCCTTTCCCCCTCCCCACCGCAGACACCCTGTGAGGTAGTTGGGGCTGAGAGAGCTCTTTGGAGGGCTGCCCTTGAGAGAACAGCTCTGAGAGAACTTGTAACTGACCCAAGGTCACACCAACAGCTGCATGTGGAGGAGTGGGGACTCAAACCCAGTTCTCCCAAATTAGAGTCCACACTCCTAACCACTACACCAAACTGGCTCTCAAAGAAGCTGCCTTCCACTGAATCAGACCATCGGTCCATCGAGATCAGTATTGTCTACTCAGACAGAGAGAGGCTCTCCAGGGTCTCAGGTTAGAGGCAGTGTTTCCTCTAAGCTGTGCGCGTGGACGGCCACTCATTAACCCAGGAAGCCCCGCTCAGCAGTAATCTGGCACCGCACAGGGTCTTGCACAGGGTTACAGCAGTTATATTCTTCTCAGGATGTAAACTGCTCCGCTCAGTAAGGGGGGAAATTAGAGGAAGCATTGGTTACAGGGCTTTCACGTCACCTACTACCTGGTCCTTTTCACCGGAGATGCCAGGGATTGAACCTGGGACCTTCTGCAGGCCAAGCAGAGGCCCTTCCCCTAAGCTACAACTCTTCACCTGTATTTATTTATTTGTTTATTTGTTTATGCAGCACAAACACCCCACACTGCCTACCCAACGGGCATCAACTTCCAAAATGCCTTCTTCTTTTTTTGCCATCAAGTTGCAGCCAACTTGTGACCCCCAGCAGGGTTTTCAAGGCAAGAGACATAGAAGAAGAAGAAGAAGAAGAAGAAGAAGAAGAAGAAGAAGAAGAAGAAGAAGAAGAAGAAGAAGAAGAAGAAGAAGAAGAAGAAGAAGAAGAAGAAGA
>NW_015168202.1:41023-42738 GCF_001447785.1 Gekko japonicus | reverse complement strand
GTGGAGGAGTGGGGAATCGAACCCGGTTCTCCCAGATTAGAGTCTGCGCACTTAACCACTACACCAAACTGGCTCACCTCATTCAGAGGTGGATTGCCATCACCTGCCTCAGTGTAGCAACCCTGGACTTCCTTGGCGGTCTCCCATCCGAGTACTAATCAAGACCGACCCTGCTTAGCTTCAGCACAGGGCTCCATTACACTAGAGATCATAAATCCGAAATCAGAAGAAGAGTAACTCTGCCTTAAATACCACAGTAGAAAAGAGTCCAGTAGCACCTTAAAGACTAACAATGTTTGTGGCAGCAGGGGAGGAGCTTTCGGGAGTCACTGCTCACTTCTTCAGATACCAGGCATGGGCTGCCACACATCTAGTTAGTCTTTAAGTTCCCACTGGACTCTTGCTCTTTTCTATCGCGACAGGCCGACTAACAGAGCTACCCATCTTAAACTGCACAGTGCTACTTTTAGAGCTGTTAGGAGCAGCGGTGGCTTAGAGGTTGAGACCCTGAGCTGAATACCGGAAGGCCGGTAGTTCAGCAGTTCAAGACCCCAGTGTCACGTGATGGAGCTCCCATCTCTAGTTCCAGCTCCTGCCAACCTAGCAGTTCGAAAGCAAGAAACTGCAAGCAGATAAACAGGTACCGCTTCGGTGGGAAGGTAACAGCGTTCCGTGCGCCTCGGCATTTAGTCATGCCAGCCACATGACCACGGAAACGTCTTCGGACAGCGCTGGCTCTTCGGCTTGGAAACGGAGATGAGCAACCGCCCCCCCTAGAGTCGGATCCGACTGGCTTTTGAGCAAGGGAAACCTTTACCTTTTTAATGTTGGAAGTAGACTTTTCTGGACCCTGGACAGACTCTAACTTTAGCACCCAAACTGTTGTGGTCTTTGGTGTAATACACATGATACAATAATTAATAGTGTCTTCATTAGCGTATTAATTCTTCAAAAGAAGTGTAATACACTAATTAATACACAAATTAATAGTGTAATACACAGACAAAGGATGAGATGGTTAGACAGTGTCATCGATGCAATGAACATGAAACTGAGCAAACTTCAGAGGACGGCGGAAGACAGGAGGGCCTGGCGGGATCTGGTCCATGGGGTCGCAAAGAGTCGGACTCGACTGTGCGACTGAACAACAACAACACAGACATGCCCAGGGTTATGTTGCAGGGAGCAATCCCCGTCACATTTCACCAGCGCCGTCTCAAAATGTCTTCACGCCAGCAAGTCCTTCTCAGCACCCGCACACACACACACACACCCGCAAGCGGCTGGATCTTGCGATAACCAGTAGCTGATATGCAAGAAAAACGAGATGGTTTCTAAGCCTTCCTTTTCAAAAAATAAAATAAAATGCGCCAGCCGCTCTCAGCACTAGGAGAAGCACCACCAAACAGAGATGTTTTCAGCCCAATAAATCCCACGCCGCCGAAGGCCTGCTGCGTGAGGTTAGGTAATCCCGGCTGGGAAGAACAGCTGAGAGAAGGAGGGAGAAAGACCCCCCCCCCCCGCCCCGCAGCCAGCTGTCTTCTCCCGCATCAGGGTGCATGCATGCAAAATAAAAAATAAAAAGCTGTAAGGTGGGATGGGGATATAGCATCCCAGCAGGGCCGGCTCCAGCTTATTTTGCACCCTAGGCGAGGTTCCCTTCGCCCCCCCGTGCGCCCACCAATTTTCAAAAATAAATGCATTTTAGGAAGAAT
>NW_015168202.1:39437-40881 GCF_001447785.1 Gekko japonicus | reverse complement strand
GGGGGGCGGGGGGGGGGGTCCCCCCTTTGGAAACGACCCAGGTTGAGAACAATCAGAGTAGCCGATTCTCTTGGGGTGGAAGGGCCCCCCCCCAAATTCCGTGCTGCTGACAGGCGATCGACAGCAAAACGGGGCTGGGGAAATAAGGGCTCCTCTCCTTCCTGGCTTATGGAGGGAAAAGGGGCCACGGACTCCGTGCCTTAAGCCGCGGCCATCAACCGCTGCCGTTCAAGCCACGCAGTCCAAAGATGCGACCGCTCAACGTCCCTCCCGGTCAGCCCCAAAGAGAGACAGAGACCCCGGGTTGCTTCCCTCCAGGCGGGGCCGGGAGAGCTCCCGGAATGACAGCAGGTCTCGGAGATCTCCTGACATTACAGCTGGTTTCCAGACAACAAGAGATCAGTCCGCGTAGATGAAACGGCCGCTTTGGAAGGCGGATTATATGGAATGAGATCCTGCTGGTAGGGTTGCCAGGCTCCAGGTGGAACCTGGAGATCTCCTGGCATTACAGCTGGTTTCCAGACAACAAGAGATCAGTCCCCTTGGACGAAACGGCCGCTTTGGAAGGGGGACGCTACGGCACGAGACCCTGCTGGTGGGGCTGCCAGCCTTCAGGTGGAACCTGGAGGTCTCCTGGCATGACGACTGGTTTCCACCCTGGAGGAAATGGCTGCTTTGCGAGGTGGGCTCCGTGGCGTTGTGTCGAGGCCTCTCCTCTCCCCAAACCCCCACCGCCCTTCGTCTCCTCCCCGGCAGCTCTCCAGGGATTCCCCAACCTGGAGTTGGCAACCCAGCCCTGCGCTTCTCGCACCCGGCCGCAGAGGCGCTCCCAAGCAGAGGCGCGTCTCCGAGGCGCTCGCCGCGGACGGGATTCTCCTTCCCCCTTCGCTTTGGGGATCCGGCCCTCTGCACGTGCTCAGAGGGCCACCCGCCCGCCTTCCGAGGGGCCACTCACCTTCCGAGAGCGTCAACAGCCGCGGCTGCTCCGGCGTCTGGAGGATGGAGCCGCCGCCGCCGCCTCCGGGCGCTGCATCGCCGTCTCCTGCGCCGCCTTCAGCCGGCGGGGCCGGACTCCACGGGGGCTGCGGGGGCCGCCGAGCCGGCAGCCAGAGCCCAGGAAAAGGGAGCCGTGCTGCGCTTCCCGGGACGCGGCCTCACACGGCCAGCCGGGTGCCTGCGGTGCGCGCTGGCTCCCCCCCGCCGCCGCCACTGCCGCCTCCCGATAGGGGCGCCCCATGCGACGGCGGGGAAGGAGGCGGCAGGGGACCCTCGGAGCCGCCACCTGCTCCGCCGGCCTGCAGCGTCGGGCTTTTCCGCGCTGAGCCGCTTGCAGGAGCTGCGCGCACCGGTGCGTCTCGCATTCACAAGTTGCGCGCCACGGATGGGGCCTGGGCTAGACAGGGGGTTGGGGTGAGATGTCAGGAGGAGGGGGGGGACAATGTAC
>NW_015168202.1:3323-39083 GCF_001447785.1 Gekko japonicus | reverse complement strand
TGCCACTTTCGCTTCCTTCCATCATCGGATTTTATGGTAGCCTCCACACTCTGTGCCGCTTTCACTTCCTTCCATCATCGGATTTTGTGGTAGCCTCCACACTCCATGCCGCTTTCGCTTCCTTCCATCATCGGATTTTGTGGTAGCCTCCTCCACACTCCGTGCCGCTTTCGCTTCCTTCCATCGTCGGATTTTATGGTAGCCTCCACACTCCATGCCGCTTTCGCTTCCTTCCATCGTCGGATTTTGTGATAGCCTCCTCCACACTCCATGCTGCTTTCACTTCCATCATCAGATTTTATGGTAGCCTCCACACTCCATGCCGCTTTCACTTCCTTCCGTCGTCGGATTTTATGGTAGCCTCCACACTGTGCTGCTTTCGCTTCCTTCCATCGTCGGATTTTGTGGTAGCCTCCTCCACACTCCGTGCCGCTTTCGCTTCCTTCCAGCATCGGATTTTGTGGTAGCCTCATCCACACTCTGTGCCGCTTTCGCTTCCTTCCATCATAGGATTTTATGGTAGCCTCCAGACGTCCTTCCATCATCGGATTTTATGGTAGCCTCCACACTCCGTGCCGCTTTCGCTTCCTTCCATCATCGGATTTTGTGGTAGCCTCATCCACACTCTGTGCCGCTTTCGCTTCCTTCCATCATAGGATTTTATGGTAGCCTCCAGACGTCCTTCCATCATCGGATTTTATGGTAGCCTCCACACTCCGTGCCGCTTTCGCTTCCTTCCAGCATCGGATTTTGTGGTAGCCTCATCCACACTCTGTGCCGCTTTCGCTTCCTTCCATCATAGGATTTTATGGTAGCCTCCAGACGTCCTTCCATCATCGGATTTTATGGTAGCCTCCACACTCCGTGCCGCTTTCGCTTCCTTCCATCATCGGATTTTGTGGTAGCCTCCACACTCCGTGCCGCTTTCGCTTCCTTCCATCATTGGATTTTGTGGTAGCCTCCACACTCCGTGCCGCTTTCGCTTCCTTCCATCATTGGATTTTGTGGTAGCCTCCACACTCCTTGCCGCTTTCGCTTCCTTTGATCATTGGGTTTTATGGTACCTTCTGCAGAGATTTATGTTGGTTTTATGGCCATTCAGGGGTGGCTTTGCAGTCAGTACAGCATTGGCCCCCGGGGTATTTGAATATGGTTTTGAGCTGCACTTTTTCCTCCCGGTTGTTATAGGCACAGTTTATGAAACACTTTGTACTCTGCCACTGACTAACAGTTTTAACTTAATAGGTGCACTTAGCACTTCCATGGTGCATATGTTAAGTGCCATTTATGATTCTAACATCATGAATGTTTTCTGGTATTAACTTTGGTTCATTTGTGACTGTTGTTTGGATGCATGGTGGGAAGGTAAAATGCTGAAGCGTGTGACCTTGCTTGTTATGGCCAGCTGTAACTGCGCATGTCCCTGATGTCAGTTAGCTTGCATTAGATGGAAACCATACTACATGATGTACCCATATCTGTTACATTAGATAGAAGGAGGCCCATTTTTGCCTGAGAAAGTCCAAACTACAGGCCTGGGCCATATCAGAATGGTGTGAGTGACGGATATATGACAAAGTTTGATGGAACCAATAATTATGATTTATTTCTAACGGTCATATGACGGATATATGACAAAGTTTGATGGAACCAATAATTATGATTTATTTCTAACTGTCGTAGGGGGTATAAAACTTTATGTCTCCCATTGTAACCTTGGGGAGAGCTGTGGGATCCAAAACTTTATTGGATCTGCACCTCCCTCCTTTGTTGATCAATAAAGTACAAGATCTGATTCTGCTGTACAGGATTGTAAAGGCAAAGGTTCCCTTGCTCGAAAGCCAGTCGAATCCAACTCTAGGGTTGTGGTGCTCATCTCCGTTTCAAAGCCGAAGAGCCAGCGCTGTCTGAAGACCATATGTCTGCTGCAATGATGATATATAAGTAAAGACCAGTGGCTCATGTATTTCAGCATCTGAACAGAGAGTGTTGCAGGCTAAGATTTGTGACATCAGGCTTAAAATCCCCTCTCAGCCATGAATCTCTCTAGGTGAACTTGGGTCACTCATTCTCTGTCAGCCTGAAGTACCTGTACCCCACAGGGTTGTTGTGAGTATGAGAAGGATGAAACAATGCACTCTGCCCTGCACTCCTTGGAGAAAGCAGGGTTTAAAGTGTACGAAAGGTAAAGGTAAAGGTTTCCCTTGCTCGAAAGCCAGTCGAGTCCGACTCTAGGGTTGCGGTGCTCATCTCCGTTTCAAAGCCGAAGAGCCTTTACCTTTTTACCCTGCAAGTGGGCTCAGGGCGGCTCACCACACATCAATATGACACTTTGAAAGATTAAAACATAATGCGATTTAAAAAAAACATAATGTGATGAAAGATTAAAATCCCACCCTGCACACGAATCGCAAGACGGCAGTAATGCAAGTAAGGTGCTCTCAGGAAATGTAGCCCCTGTATGTGTACTAAATCTACTGATTCCCACCACTCAATCAATACACAGAACAGAAGAACACGAGAGAAGCCAATGTTGACGATCAGGCCAGTGGCCCATCCAGTCCAACACTGTGTCACACGGTGGCCAAAAATACCAGGTGCCATCAGGAGGTCCAGCAGTGGGGCCAGGACACTAGCAGACCTCCCACTGTTGCCCCCTACCCCAAGCACCAAGAACATCAAGCATCACCTGCCCCTGACTGAGAGTTCCTATCTATCCCTTGTGGCTAATAGCCACTGATGGACCTCTGCTCCTTATGTGTATCCAATTCCCTCTTGAAGCCGTCCACGTTTGTAAGAAGGTCCCTGTGCATAGCACAGATTTATTTATTTATTTATCTAGACATTTTTACCCCGCCCTCCCCGCAAGCGGGCCCAGGGCGGCTTACCAGAGGCAAGAGCCCATGCATAAAACCCAACAAAACAGTAAAATCATAATAATAACAATAATAACAATAAAACAGTAATAAAGTGCTTTCAGTAGACAAGATGGTCTTGAGTGGATGTGGTGGATATGAAGAGCATGGGTGGGTAGGGCGGGGGCGGGCAGTCTGATGTGGACCGATTCCCCACAAGTAGCTGTGCCCCCCTTGCTCTTCTGTCCCCCCTCCCCGTTGCATTGGTCAATTTCACACTATTCGGTTGCATTGGTCAATTTCACACTATTCGGTTGCATTGGTCAATTTCACACTATTCGGTTGCATTGGTCAATTTCACACTATTCGGTTGCATTGGTCAATTTCACACTATTCGGTTGCATTGGTCAATTTCACACGCCCCTCGTCGCCCCCTCCCCCCCCCCCCCCCCCCCCCCCCCCCCCATGTCTTCTCGATCTCAAAAACCAAGAATTGAGAAGACACGGGGGGAGCTGCGGGTGGAAATGCGGCCGGCCAGCGAATAGTGTGAAATTGACCAATGCAAGCAGGGGAAATGGAAGAGCGAGGGCGGCACAGCTCAGCCAAGGGCCTGGTGGAACAGCTCTGTTACAGGCCTTGAGGAATGGTTGTAGGTCCCGCAGGGTCCAGGTCTCAATTTTGAGGCTGTTCCACCAGACTGGAGCTGAAGCTGAAAAGGCTCCAGGTCTGGCGGAGGCTAAGCAGACATCCTTCGGGCAGATGCTGATCTGAAGAGCGCCAAGCTCTTCAGACGATATACATACATGCTTCTAAACATGACTAATTCCCAAGTGGAAAACGAGCACCCTAGGCCAAGGCTAATCTACCACTATACCCCTTGACCTGCTTGGGCAGGGGTGTCAAACATGAGGCCCAGGGGCCGGAAGCGGCCCGTTCAGGGCTCTTACCCGGCCCACAAGCAACTGGTATGTATGGAAATGTAAGGTAGTTCCCCTTTTATGGTATCCCTTGGGGGGGGGGGACCTAGTCCTTATTGGGGCTTTTTGTGGGATCCCCAGTAAATAAATTGCTTTTGTTTGTATTTTGAGCAAAAAAAATAATAGAGTCAATTGAGGCTGCCTGTGTCCTTTATAAAGTTTGTATCTCCGGTACCTGGCATTATGCTTTATGGCGCACCTGGCCTGGTCCAGCAAAGTGACATTTATGTCAGATCTGGCCCTCGTAACAAATGAGCTTTGACACCTTTGCACTATTGTTTCCCCTCCTCTCGGGTGTTTTTACATAAAGGGAAGCTGTGGTTGCCAACTCCTGGTTGGGAACATTCCTGGAGATCTAGGGGTGAAGTTTGGGAAGGGAAGGGTTTGGGGAGCTGCAGCAGAGATGTGATTCCATAGATTCCGCCCTCTGGGCTACAATTGTCTCCATGGGAACTGACCCCTGTGGTCTGGAGATATATGGGAATTCCAGGAGAACGCCAGGCCCCAGCCTTGCTCGACCCCACTATGATGGTAAAAGAGCCAGAACTTTTGGCTGCCAGACAATCTTAGGATCTCCTGGCTATACTACACACACACACACACACTGCAATAATAACCTCTTTCTGCAACAGGTGAAGTCTAATATCCCCTCTGGGCCAAACTTACCAGAGGGTGATCGGACGTCTCGATAGTCTGGCTGTAAAGGGCAAACGGTGAAGCCTCGGTTTGCTTCCCGGCTGTGCAGGGAAAGGAGAGGGAGATGGATCCTTCACCCCGCACTTCCTGTTAGAAACCAGCTGCTTCAGTCAGCCGTGGGGGCTTTAATGGAGAACATGTGAGTGTCTTTCAAAAACACCTAAATGCAAGATCCAGTCAGTTTTCCCTGACTCTTTCTTTCTTTCTTTCTTTCTTTCTTTCTTTCTTTCTTTCTTTCTCTTTCTTTCCTTCTTTCCTTCTTTCCTTCTTTCTTTCTCTTTCTTTCTTTCTCTTTCTTTCTTTCCTTATTTCCTTCCTTATTTCCTTCCTTCCTTTCCTTCCTTTCCTTCCTTTCTTCCTTTCTCTCTTTCTCTCTTTCTCTCTTTCTCTCTTTCTCTGAAAGGCAGCCAGGCAAGTGACAATTGGATCGTGGTGCACGGGTGTTTAAATGCTGTGCCGTTCTTTTCCTATCACAAACACACACGTAACACCCTGCTGTTGCTTGCCCGGGGGAGGAAGGCGGGAATAGGCATGCCGTGTATACAGTCACGTGTGCAATTGCAAAATACAGTCACACGAGTCCTTGGTACACTGGCAAGGCGCATTGCTACATCGATGCACCTGCAATTGAACGCTCATCATAACCATGCGTGGGTTGCTGTGGTCATGGGCAGAGAGAGTGACTTTTCCTCTCCGCACGGTAGATCACGATGGGATGCACCAACACTGGCTGTGCTCTCTCACACACATAAACACAAGTGCATCAAATGTTCACCTTGACGACAGAAGGCACGCACTCACCACCACTCACATGGTCATGCGCCTAGTCACATGTGGAAGAGTCGTGTGGGATTTATGTGCCCTCCTCTTCCCCTAGACAATGTATATTGCAGGTGTGCTAGCATGGTGTATATTTCCTCCATCAGATCTCCCGTCTCCCCGTCTTCCCCTGTCCATATATTGCAGGTGTGCTAGCATGGTGTATATTTCCTCCATCAGATCTTCCGTCTCCCCGTCTCCCCCTATCCAGCTCTTCCCAAATCTGATTTATAATCTTTTACCGACAATCGTTGCCCAAAGTCATTGCCTTTAAAGTGCAGCGGCGAGAGGTGGGAAGGGAACCCCAAACATCAGTCTTTTCAAAGACAGTGGCTTCCTTTTCTTTTTATTGCTAGGCTCAGGTGTCTTTTGGGGTCAATTCCTGTTTTCATTAGTCTTCCAGAAATCAAATCCTTTGACGCTGGGACAAGAGGCGGGAGGGTCCGTGGCTCAGTGGCAGAGCGTCTGCTGGACATGCAGAAGGTCCCAGGTTCAGTCCCCGGCATTTCCATTTAAAAGGATCAGGTGATGAGAAAGACCTCTGCCTGAGACCTTGGAGAGCCCCTGCCAATCTGAGTAGACAATCTCAATGGACCAATGATCTGATTCAGTATCGATGTGTATACAAACAAGAAAATAACGAATACACTGTAATAAAACGCAAACAAATATTAAACAGGAAATCCATCAGTAAGTAAAGGTCATGGAAATATATAATTCAATAAAGAATTAAGCAACATAACATATAACCACATGTACAAGAAATATAGAATACCATAATAAAAACGCTAAGACAGAGAATAGTCAAACAAATGGGATCCAAATCAGTCCAACGTGATCGGAACATCAGAAGTCAGAAATCAAAAAACCAGGCAGAAAACCAGGCAGAAGTCACACGAGTATTCCAGGCATAAAAGCCTTGTTTCAGCATACTTCATCAGTGGAACTAATCACAGTGCATCAATTAATCGCTGTTACATAAGTCAGAATCATTAAAGAAGTCATTTCAAAAAAAGTCTCCTTTGTATGCAGGGGTCATTTCGTAGAAAAAGAGGTGCAGGGGCTCATTAGCATAACTCATTAGCATAATTTATTTGCATATGCCACACTCCCTGACATCACCGGAAGTGTGTCAGAAGGCAGCACCCACCGCTCAGGCTCCACTGGACTGTTTTGGATTGCTAGCTATTGGGGGGGGGGGACATGCAGATCTGTCCTCGCAGAGGAGGGAGAGCTTGTACCTGAATAAAACCTGGTCTTAAAGGTGCCACGGGACTGTCTGGGACTGGGGGGCCGGGGGGGGCTCTGCAACTTACCTGGCTGCGTCTTGCTCTGACTGAGGGCTGCTGGGAGCAGGGGGTGGGGCTTGTTGCATGTGCCCGCCCCCTGGGCTCTTTACTGCTGGAGCTCCGCTCTTGTGTGCTCCTGTAGGAAATGACCCCTGATCGTACCTATTATTCCGCCAAGTAATGGACTCTTTGATCCGGATCTGGTTAAATGTTTACTCTCAGACCTTGTCCACTATGTCTCTAGTAGAATGGCGCTATTTGCCTTATCATCAAGGACAATCAGAATGAGCCTAGTATTTAATGTAAAGTAGAATGAGTATAGGATTTAATGCAGTTACTGATATTTGTAGTGCCTACATTGTCGTTTTATAGTCTGATGTGTTTTTTACTCAACCACAGTGTGACTTGTTATGGCCTATGGCTAAGACAATAAAACGTATCTAGTCTACCTCACAGGATTGTTGTGAGGATAAAATGGAGGAGAGGAAAACAATGTAAGCTGCTTTGGGTCCCCAGCTGGGGAGAAAAGCGGGGTATTAAAAAAAGGAAGTAAATATTCTGGCACTAACAGCTGGACTGCATTTCACATGTAGACCATAGTTGAATTCGGTCTCGTTTTTGATTTCTGCAGGGCTATTTTTGGGCAGGAACGCACAGGAACGGAGTTCCGGCTGGCTCCCGAGTTGGCCACACCCAGCAGGAACTCATTAGCATAATAGGCCACACCCAACAGCAGGCACTCATTCGGATTGGCTACATTAGGGGTGTGTGGCCTAATACGCAAAGGAGTTCCTGCTACAAAAAAAAGGCCCTGGGTTTTGACAACAAACAAGGTGAACAGAATAAGAAACAAAAGGTGGGTGTGGCTGGATGACCACACTTCTGGTAACATGGGAATGCGGCCTAATATGCTAATGAGTGGTGCAGTCAGGGGGTGTGGCCTAATATGCTAATGAGTTCCTGCTGCTGGGTGTGGCCTATTATGCTAATGAGTTCCTGCTGGACTTTTTCTACAAAAAAAGCCCTAGATTTCTGTAAAGCCGTATGACTGTGATTACACGTGTTTACAGTACCGTGTATGTGGAATCACCACCACCATTAGTACTGCTGTTCAATCTGACATCACCAGACCTCACCCAATGACATCAGCGGATCCACCCATGACATCGTCACCAACAAGTCAATGGGACGAATGTTGTCAATTATTTGGGTCAAAGATTTTTCAGTTTCTGCTTGCAACATGGTTTTTTGGGGGGCTTTTCAGGTTTGGGGAGGGACTTTATGTTGGAGGGGGAGAATGTCAAAAGCAGAATTGACCAAGTCATAGTTTTAATATCACCAGCAAAAATGTCCTTTTGGATTCTAAGACAAACTGCAATTAAATAAAGGCTGCACACCTAACGAAAGACTGCTGGACGCCCGCTTCATCCCCACCGCAGTGGGCTCAGGGCGGCTCACATCATAACTACAGATAAACAGTTTCCCAGATAAAATTACAATAGATTGCAATAAATAAAGTCTAAAAACAATACACAAAGTGCTAGCAGTGACATATAACATGGCGGAAGTCCAACAATCAGTTTAGGGTATGGTCTGTGTTACACTTGAGCTGCGGTGGCTCAAGTGGTTAAGACGCTGAACTGCAGGCTGTGGAAGGTCGATAGTTCAGCAGTTCGAGACCCGGGTACCGCATGACGGAGTGAGCTCCCGTCTCTAGTTCCAGCTCCTGCCAACCGAGCCGCTCGAAAGCAAGAAATTGCAAGTAGATAAATAGGGACCACTTCAGTGGGAAGGGAACAGCGTTCCGTGCGCCTTGGTATTTAGTCATGCAGGCCACATGACCACGGAAACGTCTTTGGACAGTGCTGGCTCTTCGGCTTTGAAACGGAGATGAGCACCGCAACCCTAGAGTCGGATTCGACTGGCTTTCGAGCAAGGGAACCTTTACCTTTACCTGGGTTACATAGGTGAGGTGTTAATGATGTTATTGATGTTGTTAAAGTATTAATAATATTGATGGTGTTGGGGCTGGCGCCTCAGATAGTTACGTGTGGCTCCTTAATCGAACGCCTGGTGGAAGAGCTCCCTTTTACAGGCCCTGGCCCTCTTAGCTGCAAGCCTGGCTTCTCTGGGGCCTGAGAGGGCCAGGCAATTTTGAGTGCCCAGTCGCAGTGCTCGCTGGGGAACATATGGGGAAAAGTGGTCCTTTAGGTACATAGGTTCCTGGCCATAAAGGGCTTTAAAGGTAAGTACCAGCACCTTGAACCAAATTCAGTATGCTATCGGCAGCCAGTGCAGTGCTTTTAACGCAAGCTGGATGTGTTCCCGCATAGGGAGGCCCAACAACAGCCTGGCTGCCATATTCTGCACCAGCTGCAGCTTCCGAATTTGGGACAAGGCCAGCCCCAAGTAGAGGGCATTACAGTGATCCAATCTCGAGGTGACCATTGTGTGGATGACTGACGCCAGGTCATTGCGTTCGAGGAAGGGAAACAACTGCCTAATCAGCCGAAGATGGTCAAAAGCTGACTTTTCAGCGGCTGCAATATATATGCTTTATGGTTTTATTCTTCTCCAGGAAGAAGAAGTAGGATTTAAGAGCTTTTTGCAATAATTAGAAAGCAATAGAATGAATGTGCCTAAGGTTAACAGCATAGTTGGAGAATACAAGCACCCCAGCTGAAGGACGTCCGAGAGCGAAATATGTGTGTTATAACAATAATTATATAGAGAATCTAGATGTTCCCAAACAACATCTTTCTTTGTACAGCAAGGCACCAGGTCCCGGGAAGTCTGTCAAGAGCGGAGTCCTATGTGAACTATTGCGCCCTATCAGGAAACTCCCCGGTACTATGTTGAGGTAGACGAGTTCTAAATGATGCTTGAAAGTAGATCTCATTGTTCCCTGAAGTTCTTCTCTGTTCCGGGACCAGATAAGCAGACGCAAATACTTGTAATTCTGACCAGCATAGGGAGTACACCAACAGAGAGGTGCCTGCTCAAATGATGCCATTTGCTTCGCACCAATTAGGGATTTCTTGATGTATTGATCATAATGATGTCATTTAAGGGTATAAGACCTAGTGCCCTTCCTGGCTGGGGCAGAATACAGCTTGGTTTTACTGGGTGCCAAGGTATCCAGTCCTGTATTTCCCTGCTATTCCAATAAACAGATTTTATCTGACTCGCTGGAGTGTTCCTCATCCGACCCCGGGAGCACATGGGACACAGATTTGTGCATCAACGTCTTCTGTATGTATGCATCTGTAATGCATCTGTAAATTCAGTTAATCGATTCAGTTAAGGTACAGCTGTCTACCTAAAGTCTAAAATCGACTCAGTCTAAAGTACAGTCCACTATCTGATAGCACCTTCTGCCACTGTTATCTGTCCCCCGCCAGTGCTCAGTGGAGCGGTAGGGAGAAAATGGAGGGAGGAATGACATCACATGATGTGCCAAGGTCACTTCCGGCTGGAACCTGGAGGCGGCATCTTCTCATTGTGCGACGCTGTGGAAATTCTTTCCGATCTCTATGGTTTTTACCATAGAGATCGGGAAAAATCCTAGAGGGCTGCACTGTGCAGTGGCATCATGCAATGCCATTTTGTGGTATCACGGAATGCCATTTTGCTGGTTTCCACTCCCCAGATGCTTCCTCCACAACTTGGCAGCCCTAAGTTAAAGAATTCCCTCTTGAACGGCTTCAAAAGGGAATTAGATAAGCATATGGAGCAGAGGTCCATGAGTGGCTATGAGCCACAAGGTATAGATAGGGGCTCTGGGGCAAGTGATGCTCTGTCTTCTTGGTGCTTGGGGGGGGTAACAGTGGGAGGGCTTCTAGTGTCCTGGCCCACTGCTAGACCTGGTATTTCTGGCCACTGTGTGACACAGAGTGTTGGACTGGGTGGGCCATTGGCCTGATCCAACATTGGCTTCTCTTATGTTCTTATGTTTAATTTTTTTTCCTTTTGTATTTTTGTGTGTGTGCCCGTGCACGCACCTGGAAGTCATGGCAACCTCTGGTGACTGACCCCTACTGGGAGCCTGGAGGATATTCAGAGAGGCTACTGAGTAAAGCCTGCCCCCGCCTCCCGCCTCTTGATATTCCAAGGAAGTTTCCCATCCAAGTACTTGCCAGAGCTGACCCTGCTTCGCTTCTGAGATCTGACGAGATCGGGCTTGCCTGGGCTATCCAGGTCAGGGCAAGAAATATTTGAAATCATATTTGTGAGGGAATCGAGACAGTCATATCTCTGGGATTTTTGCTGTTGTTTTTTTTTAAAAAAACTCCACCCAACTTTCGACTCATTCAGTCACGCCTTTAAGTTACAGGAGCGACTCGAAATTCACTGCCACAGGAAATTCAAATTCACTGCCACAGGAAGTGGCATTCAAATTCACTGCCACAAATTCAAATTCACTGCCACAGGACATGGTGGCGGCTACAGCATGGACGGCTTCAGGGGGGAATTGGATAAGCATGTGGAGCAGAGGTCCATCAGTGGCTGTTAGCCACAAGGTGTAGATGGGGACTCTGGGGCAGGTGATGCTCTGTCATCTTGGTGCTTGGGGGGGTCAGCGGTGGGAGGGCTTCTAGTGTCCTGGCCCCACTGGTGGACCTCCTGAGGGCACCTGGTCTTTTTGGCCACCGTGTGATACAGAGTGTTGGATTGGATGGGCCACTGGCCTGATCGTCAACATTGGCTTCGCTTATGTTCTTATGTTCTTAAACAGGGGGTTGGATTGTGTGAAAGGCCACAAATACTTCCCTTTCCTGGAGGTGGCCAGGCCAGCTTTTTCACCGGGAGCTGCAGGCTGGGCCTGTGATCCCATCATTACTGTTTACAGGGAGGGGGAATATTCCTAGAGTGAAACGTACCTCTGAGTCAGTACAGGCACTGTGATAACCCCCATCCATTAGAACAAAAGAGGTTGTGGGCAGCCATCCAAGTCGAGTTAAAGTTACGAATGAACGGGTGGGGCCGAAAGGAGGAAGGAATGGGTGCGGACGCCGCCGTCTTCAGGTGGGGCTTTAAAAAGAAAAGAAAAGAAGCGGGTGCGGGAGCAATGAAAACTGTATATGATTTTAGAGACAGAAAGCCGGAGTAAGGGCAGAAGGACTCTGATAAATGGCTCTTTGAAGTAAAGAAGATGCCCAGAGAGTTCTCTCAAAATAACTAATTTACTAATACAGAAAATGTGAAAAACAAGAACTCTACAAGTATACTGTTTTACTAACACTTTTAATACTAATATTTAGCTTAACATGAAGGGGGTCTCCCACTCTTGGGTTTTTAGTTAGTGTGGGTACCTTTTCTTTCTCCATAGTTGTAGTTTCCCCTCCAATATGTTTCTTTATAGTTTGTAGTCTTATTGAAAAAATAAAAATACCCCCCGGGGGTTTAAAAAGAAAAAGAAAAGAATGGAAAATCAATCCTTTCCAGATCGTCGGTGGGAATGTGTACCCAGTTCAGGTGTTCTGTCTTCTTGTATCTTCATATCTAGGAGTCATTAGCGTCATAGACGTAAATGCTGAATAGGGAGAACTTTTTTTTTTAACATTCAGAATCTCTTATCTGCTTACAGCAAACATCTTCCTTCAGCAAATACTAGCTTCCTTCAGTTACCCCCTGAGCACCTTTCACCTTGCTGTACACACAGTTACAGTTGTTAACAGAGGATCTTTTCCATTTTGCCCCAAAGGCATCCGCGTAGCCTCAACCGAGGTCTTTGCGGCCCTGGCCCCAGCCTGGTGGAACTCCCTCCCAAGGGAGATCAGGACCGTGCGGGACTTATTACAGTTCCGCAGGGCCTGCAAGATGGAGTTGTTCCGCCAGGCCTTTGGTTGATGTTATGTATTGAGCCTAAGCCTTTCCTCTAGCTGTACCTAGGAACGGGCTGAGCTTGCTTCTCTAGAACAATAGTTCGCCGGGATCCAGGAACTAACCAATAGATAAGCAGTGGTCCCTGTCACATGAGTGGGATGATCCGCCGCCGAAGGGAGGCAAATTAGAGCCGGAGCAAAAAGAACTGCGGGACCACGATCCGACGTGCCCCCGTGGCTCCGTGCTCCGGCAGCTGATCACACGTTGTGCAGCAAACCGGCAGTAGCGCGGTTGTGTGCATGCGTGGGATGGGGAACGGTGCTGGCTGTGATGGGCTACCAGCGCTTCCCCGACCAGACGCCTGGAGTTGCCGCACATCATCTGAAAGATAGTGCTCTGTTGCTGGTACCTTTTTCATGCACGTTTTTGGGCCGAAGGGACGGATCGGGGATGGGTGCGTGGCGCTTCTCAAATGTTGCGGTGTGATCGCGCCCGCTTGATCCGCCCACGATCTGTCCCTCTTGTGAGGCAAATCCTCCCGTGTGACCGGGGTCAGTGTAATGTAAATAGTCTCTCAGGGGGAGTGGGGGGGTGTTGGGTGTGGTGTTTTGTATGCTTATAAGCAGGGCTCCAGCCCCGCCAGTTTGTCTTGTAGTTTGCTGAAATCACTTAAACCAGAGCTAATCACTGCAATGCGTCTAACAGGTGAGGCGGCAGGAGACCAGTTATATTGGCCTACCCTGCTCCCTTTGTTCCACCTTAATGAGGTTTCATACCTTTTCCCCAATCAACGGTTCCACCTGAGCATCCATTTAGTGTCTTCTGGGAGCTTCTGTAGTACTTTTGCCATCTTGTGGTTATGCTACTGGGGTTTAAATTGGACTATTGCTCAATTGTTTTAATTATGTCTTTTCTAAAAAAAATTTGTTCTGTTGAATTTGTTGCAAACTGCTCTGAGCCTGCTTGTGGGGGAGAAATACAATAAGATAGATAGATGATTGCTAGATAGACAGATGATAGATAGATGATAGATGATAGACAGACAGACAGACAGATGATAGATGATAGATGATAGATAGATAGATAGATAGATAGATAGATAGATAGATAGATAGATAGATAGATGATAGATAGATAGATAGATAGACAGAAAAACAGACAGACAGACAGACAGACAGATGATAGATAGATGATAGACAGACAGACAGATAGCTGGACAGACAGATGATAAATAGATAGACAGACAGACAGACAGATGATAGATAGATGACAGACAGACAGATAAATGATGATGATAGACAGACAGACAGATAGCTAGATAGACAGACAGATGATAGATAGACAGACCGACAGACAGATGATAGAAAAATAGACAGATACATGATAGATAGACAGATGGACGGACAGACAGACAGATAGATAGACAGACAGATGATAGACAGACAGACAGATAGCTAGATAGACAGACAGATGATAGACAGACAGACAGATGATTGATAGATGACAGACAGAACGACAGATAACTGATGGTGATGATGATAGACAGACCGACCGACAGACAGATGATAGAAAAATAGACAGATACATGATAGATAGACGGACAGACAGACAGACAGACAGCTAGATAGGCAGACAGATGATAGATAGACAGACAGACAGAACGACAGATAACTGATGATGATGATGATAGACAGACAGACAGATGATAGAAAAATAGACAGACAGATACATGACATGATGATGATGATAGACAGACAGACAGATACATGATAGATGGATGGACGGACAGGCAGGCAGACAGAGAGACAGGCAGAAAGGCAGACAGATAGATAGATTTTGGTGAGATAAGCCCTGACCTGGGTGGCCCAGGCGATCCCTATCTCATCACATCTCGGAAGCTAAGCAGTGTCGGCCCTGGTCAATGTTTGGATGAGAGACCACCAAAGAAGTCCAGGGTCACTATGCAGAGGCAGGCCATGGCCAACCACCTCTGTTCGTCTAGATCAGGTCTTGGATGCAAAGTAGGGTCGGGGCCCGGGTTAGTATTTGGACGGGAGACCACCAAGGAAGTCCAGGGTCGCTACTCAGAGGCAGGCAATGGCCAACCACCTCTGAACGTGTCTTGCCTTGAAAACCCTAAAGGGTTGCCTTAAATCAGCTATGATTCAGCAGCAAAAAAGAAAAGGGTATTGATGGGACTCTTGAAAAGTCCAGGGGAGCATAGCTGGGTAGGATAGATGAGTGGAGTTTAGAGTGTCATAAACAGCTGCCGTGGATATTTTAAAAACCAGGTATTTTTAAAATCAGAGGAGCAATCAGTTTAAAAAAAAACCCAAGTTTCCTCTTTGCTGCTTGTGCAAAGAGAGCTAACACTTAGGCAGGAAAACTCTCTTAAAGGAGACCAGTTTCTTGACGCACAGCTAGACAGCCACCTCTGAACGTGTCTTGCCTTGAAAACCCTAAAGGGTTGCCTTAAATCAGCTATGATTCAACAGCAAAAAAGAAAAGGGTATTGATGGGACTCTTGAAAAGTCCAGGGGAGCATAGCTGGGTAGGATAGATGAGTGGAGCTTAGAGTGTCATCAGCAGCTGCCGTGGATATTTTAAAAACCAGGTATTTTTAAAATCAGAGGAGCAATCAGTTTTTAAAAAACAACCCAAGTTCCCTCTTTGCTGCTTGTGCAAAGGATGTGAAGAGAGCTAACACTTAGGCAGGAAAACTCTCTTAAAGGAGACCAGTTTCTTGACGCAGAGCTAGACAGGATCCTAGAGGTCACCCACTCCAACCCCCTTGCTCAGTGCGGGAATTAGTCAGCTACAGCCCCCTGCTCTGCTTAAAGGAGTGCACGCCTTTAAATAATGCTTGAAAAAAGCGTTTATAGAAGAAATTCTTGTGAGGCTGTGCCTTTAAGAAAGGGGGGCGGGGATTGGGGAAGGGAGGGACTTCAACGGGTACGATGCCATAGAGTCCACCTTCCAAAGTGGCCCTTTTCTGCAGGTGAGCTGATCTCTGTCACCTGGAGATGAGTTGTAATCCCAGGAGATCTCCAGCCACCACCCAGACCTGGCAACATTAGTGGGGTCCTGGCCAAAGTCGTCTTGTTCCGGATAGAATAAAGTACGCTTTGCTGAAATCACTCTCCGTTTGCGTACTTTTCATCTGCGGAAATGCTTCGCTAAGATGGTCTTTTTTACAGCTCCCCGCCCCCTTAGGTATTAACAGGCAGACCATAAACCTCTCCTCCTGACTTTTCCCAGGAGCAATTCTATGCACTGGGGGGAGGGGGGGAGCCCGCATTTATTTTTGGCCAAGAGGGTATGAGTATTTTAAAGGTTAATCATTAATTGGACATGGAAATCCAATCTAGAATGCAAGCAAGAAGCAGTGTAACACTACAAAACGTGGCGAGGGGAGTTTTTCGGAACTTTATTTCTGCGCCCGTTTTATGTATTTATTTAAAACATTGTTAAAATTGTATAAATCGCTAGCCCGTGAGCAGTGGTCCTCTTTATCAACCCAACAAAAAGCGTGGCATAAGGATTGTGGGATGTCATTAATCCCTGACCAATGGGCTAAGATATGGTCGTCTGGTCTATTTGTTACTGAATCCTTGAATATTAGGTTACAAAACTATAAACTATTCGCCCGCTGGTACATTACACCTTTAAAACTATATCATTCAGGATTAATGAGGGATTCGAAGTGCTGGAAAGGCTGTGGTCAAACCGGTTCTTTTTTCCACTGTTGGTGGACATGTCCAAAAGTGCAAGGTTATTGGTCCTCTATAATATCTAAAATTGAGGAAATGCTGGAGGTAAGCCTTCCGAAAACACCAGAAGCTATATTACTGAATTTATGGGGAAATACTCATTTTACGGAGCTGCGGTGGCTCAAGTGGTTAAGACGCTGAACTGCAGGCTGTGGAAGGTCAGTAGTTTAGCAGTTCGAGACCCGGGTGCCGCATGATGGAGTTGAGCTCCCATCTTTAGTTCCAGCTCCTGCCAACCTAGCAGTTCGAAAGCAAGTAATTGCAAGTAGATAAATAGGTACCACTTCGGTGGGAAGGTAACAGCGTTCCGTGGGCCTCGGTGTTTAGTCATGCCGGCCACATGACCACGGAAACGTCTTCGGACAGCGCTGGCTCTTCGGCTTTGAAACGGAGATGAGCACCGCAACCCTAGAGTCGGATTCGACTGGCTTTCGAGCAAGGGAGACCTTTACCTTTACCTTTACTCATTTTACACCAATCTTAAGAGAATCTTAAGAGAGCTTATTTCATTAATGCTGATCGCTGCTAAAACATTACTAGCGAATATGTTGTCACTTGGTATTTTTTTAAATTGTTTTTTGATAGTTGTCGTTGTTAAGAGAAAACTTGTCGGTGCCCTTAGCAGTTGGACTGCCATTAATTTAACTGTGAGCAAATACTGTAAGTAATGAATATCTCCTTTATTAAGGCAAGCTTGCTCTGGCTGCTGTACAACTGATTTTAATGTTAGTTTTAATTTCTATTAATTGTCATGTTATTATTATTTATTGTTATGTAGTCACTCACAGTCTCTGTGACTCTAACCCGCTCTGAGCCCACTTGAATAATAATAATGATAACAACAACAATAATATCATGGATAGTGTTACCTATTTGAATTTTTGCTGTTTTTAACTGTTTTAACTACTGAATTATTGTGTTTTAACTACTGGATTCTTGTATATTGTGGTTGCGATCCGCCCTGAGTCTGCTTGCGGGGAGGGCAGAATAAAAATCGAAATGAATAAATAAATATTTCTTAATGTCGTGATGGTATCAATGGTTAATACAGGCAAATGCTTCACCGTCAGTTTTCAGGGTCAGACCTATCAGCGTAGCAACACCACCCAGTGGCCACCTGTTGTAACAACAGGCTTCTGGGAACAGAAAGAACTGACCGTTTTTACATTTGGCTTTGCGGAAAGCACTTGTTTTTCCCCTTTAATTGTCACTGTTCCGTTGGTTTATTTCTGTTTTTAATAGTGTTCAAACCCCCCCCCCAAAAAAAAAAAAACAACCCAATTTTGGATCATTATTCTGACAAAAGAAGAAAACGTTTGGTGAATTGATCACACCCATAGGAACTTTTAAAAATTGCAATTCATTGATCTTTTTATTTATTGACATTATTTATAATAAATAAATTCAATTGTGCGTGTGTGTATATATATATATGTATATTTGGTAAACCATCATGAACGCAAATAGTCCAGCGCGAGTTCGAAGAAACGCATCCAAGCGCTTAGGTAAAAACTAGAAACTACAGTTCCCATCAGACATGGCGAGGACACCGTCCTCTTCGCCTTTTCAGGTCAATGGGCAAAGCGGGAGTCGGAAACTACGTTTCCCACAATGCTGCCCGCTGGAACGTCAGCGCTAAAAAAAAAAACACAACCCGCACGCCCCATAGTCTCACCCATTGGTTTGTCGTACGGAAGTTCCGCGGGCGCTCAGAACAAAGAGGAAAACGTTACCCTTCTTATTGAAGGAGTCGCCGTGATCCTGTCCAATGAGAAGACGTAGAGCGAGGGGCCGGGCGGGGGGACGTTCTAACCACGCCCCCCTTCCCTCTTGGCGGGAAAGCGTCTCCGTTTTTCGCGCCAAAGGCGGGGCTAAGAGAAGGCAGCCTTAAGCCTGCGAGAGCAACAAAAAAAGTTAATATTTTTGTTCTTTTGCGGGCCTTTCGGAACACGTCGGAATGGCGGCTCCCGTGGACGACGTGGAACTGCGAGAGGCTCAGCGAGATTACCTGGATTTCTTGGACGACGAGGTGAGCAGGGGTGGGGGGAACCGGCTGGGGTCGGATGGAGAGTTCGTCGTTAGCCTAAGTAAAGGGGTTGCCGAGTCCCGGAAAGGGAACTGTAGTGCTAAGGCCTTGCCCTGGGATGCAGTGGGTAGCAAGAGAAAAAGGGCACCTCTGAGCATGTGTAGAGTATTTCGTGAGCCGGGGTGGGTGGTTTCAGACAGAAGGGTGTGTTTTCTAGGCAGGCGTGAGTCCCCTTTTGGGAAACACGCACGGAGTTGAGGCTGTGCGATACATAAAGGTAAAGGTCTCCCTTGCCCGAAAGCCAGTCGAGTCCGACTCTAGGGTTGCGGTGCTCGTCTCCGTTTCCAAGCCGAAGAGCCAGCGCTGTCCGAAGACGTTTCCGTGGTCACGTGGCCGGCATGACTAGACACCAAGGCGCACGGAACGCGATACATGGCACAATCCTAAAAGTCCAGTGGCACCTTTAAGGCCAACAAAGTTTAATTCTGGGTAGAAGTTTTTGTGTGCATGCACACTTCCTCGGATATACGTATCTGAAGAGGTGTGCATGCACACCGAAAGCTTATAGCTGGAATTAAACACTGTTGGTCTTAAAGGTGCCGCTGGACTCAAACTTTGTTCTGTTGCTTCAGAATGATAGATGGCTACCCGCCTGAATGTTTACATTTGCAACTCTCAACCCATTGATTTAGGACTGCATTGCATGCATGTATCTGTGCTGGGTGGGTTCTGCTCTGTGATACCTGAGACATGTGAAGCGGCCTTATGACATTAGTAGAGACTCTGACAGATCAATGGCTGGTCTGCTGCTGCTATTATTATTGTTATTATTATTATTAATTAATAATCACCCTGTCCCAGCTTTCTCTGGGTGATGTACAGTAAGGCATTAAGTCTTAGGAAATATATAAAAACGTTAGTTTGTGAGCAAAAGTTCTACTTTGTGAGCTACTGGCATTAAAGCTGTGAGTGAGCGATTGGGCTCCTGCATACATTAGTTTGCTCTGGAGCCATCCCTTCCTGAGCCAAGACAAAAATGTGTGAGCCGGAGGCTAAAAAACTGTGAGCTAGCTCACACTGACTCAGCTTAGAGGGTGGTGGTGACCCAGAGCAGTGTACATCACTCTGATCTCCGCTGTTTTATCCTCACAACAACCCTATGAGGGTAGGATAGGCCGAGAGTGTGTGACTGGCCCAAGGTCACCCAGCTGGCTTCCATGACACAAGCGGGGATTCGAACCTGCATTTCGCAGATCCTGGTCTGACACTTTCACCACTGCACCATACTGGCTGTTGCGTCGATTAGCTGTCAGTGAGAGAGGTTTAGAAAGCCCAAATGCTTTTGCCTCTGATTTAAGTTGCAGATGCCATATTTCTTGAACTCACTGTATGAGACGGCTAAATGTGTTATCTGCAGGTTGCAGTGATCCGTGTTAGATAATTTGGTGCAGACGATTTTCTTGCCCTGATAGAAACGGCAACTGGGTGTATTAAGAACATAAGAGACACCAATGTTGGATCAGGCCAAAGGCCCATCCCGTCCAATACTCTGTGTCACACAGTGGCCAGAAATACCAGTGCCATCAGGAGGTCCACCAGTGGGGCCAGGACACTAGACGCCCTCCCACTGTTGGCCCCCCCAAGCACCAAGAAGACAGAGCATCACTTGCCCCAGAGCCCCTATCTACACCTTGTGGCTAATAGCCACTGATGGACCTCTGCTCCATATGCTTATCTAATTCCCTTTTGAAGCCGTCCATGCTTGTAGCTGCCACCACTTCCTGTGGCAGTGAATTCCATGTGTTAATCACTCTTTGGGTGAAGAAGTACTTCCTTTTATCCGTTCTAACCCGACCGCTCAGCAATTTCATGGAGTGCCCACGGGTTCTTGTATTGTGAGAAAGGGAGAAAAGTACCTCTTTCTCTACCTGCTCTTTCCCATGCATAATCTTATAAACCTCAATCATGTCACCCCTCAGTCGTCATTTCTCCAAGCTAAAGAGCCCTAAGCGCCTTAACCGTTCCTCATAGGGAAAGTGTTCCAACCCTTTTATCATTCGAGTTGCCCTTTTCTGCACTTTTTCCAAAGCTATAATATCCTTTTTAAGGTGTGGTGACCAGAATTGCACACAGTATTCCAGATGAGGTCGCACCATTGATTTATATAGCGGCATTATGATATTGGCTGATCTGTTTACAATACCCTTCCTAATAATCCCCAGCATAGCATTGGCCTTCTTTATTGCAGTCACACACTGTCTCGACATTTTCAGTGAGTTATCCACTACAACTCCAAGATCTCTCTCTTGATCAGTCTCTGCCAGTTCAGACCCCATCAACGTGTATTTATAGTTAGGATTTTTGGCTCCAATGTGCATCACCTTGCACTTGGCCACATTGAACCCCATTTGCCATGTTGACGCCCACTCGCCCAACTTTGACAGATCCCTTTGGAGTGCCTCACAATCCTCACTGGTTTTCACCACCCTGAACAACTTTGTATCATCCGCAAATTTAGCCACTTCACTGCTTACTCCCATCTCCAAATCATTAATGAACAAGTTAAAAAGCAGTGGACCAAGTACTGATCCCTGCGGTACCCCACTGCTTACCACCCTCCACTGAGAAAATTGCCCACCTACACTCACTCTCTGTTTTCTATGAACTAGCCAGTTTTTGATCCATAAAAGGACTTGTCCTTCTATCCCATGATTTTTGAGCTTACTTAGGAGCCTTTGATGAGGAACTTTATCAAAAGCTTTCTGGAAGTCAAGGTAAATAATATCTATTGGATCCCCCTTGTCCACATGTTTGTTCACCCCCTCAAAGAACATTAACAGGTTAGTGAGACAAGATCTTCCCTTACAGAACCCATGTTGAGTCTGCCTCAATAGGTTTTGTTCATCTATGTGCCTACTAATTCTTTCCTTAATAATGGTTTCCACCAATTTACCCGGTATCGACGTCAGACTGACAGGCCTGTAATTTCCCGGATCTCCTCTGGAACCCTTTTTAAAGATGGGAGTGACATTAGCTACCTTCCAATCCTCAGGAATGGAGGCAGATTTTAAGGAAAGATTACATATCTTTGTCAGGAGATCTACAAGTTCACATTTGAGTTCTTTCAGAACTCTCGGATGTATGCCATCTGGGCCTGGTGATTTTTCAGTTTTTAAGTTGTCTATCAGTTTTAGGACCTCCTCTCTCGTCACCTCAATCTGACTCAGGTCTTTCAACACCCCTCCCGAACTCAGCGGCTCTGGAGTGGGCAAGCACCTCTCATCTTCCACAGTGAAGACGGAGGCAAAAAATGCATTTAGCTTCTCAGCCATTTCCCTATCATCCTTCAATACTCCTTTTACCCCTTGGTCGTCCAAGGGCCCCACTGCCTCCCTGGCTGGTTTCCTGTTTCTAATGTATTTGAAGAAAGTTTTATTGTTGGTTTTTACGTTTTTTGCTATATGCTCCTCATATTCCCTTTTTGCCTGCCTGACCTCAGACTTGCATTTTATTTGCCATAGCCTGTGTTCCGTTTTATCAGCCTCACTGTGACTAGCTTTCCACTGCTTAAAGGAATTCTTTTTACTTTTTACAGCCTCCATTACTCTGTTTGTTAACCATGCAGGCTTTTTCCTATACCTGTTTGTGCCTTTCCTAACCTGCGGAATATATATTTTTTGAGCTTCTAGGATCGTAGTTTTAAATAGATCCCAAGCTTCCCCAATTGTTTTGACCCTTTCTACTTTTCCTTTCAGTTTCCTCCCCACGTGTCCCCTCATATCAGAGAAATTACCCCTTTTAAAGTTAAAAATGGTTGTGTGAGTCTTTTTGGCCAATTCTCTATTTGTACAAATGATGAACTCAACAACATTATGATCACTGTTTCCAAGCGGTGCAATCACTTTTACATCTCTCACCAGGTCTTGAGTGTTACTTAGGACCAAATCAAGGATCGCCTCTCCCCTGGTAGGTTCCGTGACCATCTGCTCCATAGCACAGTCATTTAGAGTGTCTAGAAACTCAATCTCTTTTTCCCGACTAGAACACATATTGACCCAATCAATGTGTGGGTAGTTAAAATCACCTATTATTACACAGTGTTTTTGTCTAGTTGCTATCTTTAAGGCATTCATCATTTTATAATCCTCCTCTATCTTTTGATCTGGTGGGCGATAACAAACTCCCAGTGTTAAGTTTCCTTTTGGCCCCCCTATTTCAACCCATAGAACTTCCAGAAGCGAATCCAATTCACTTAGCCTCTCAATCTTTCTAGACTTTATACCCTCTCTGACATACAGAGCTACCCCACCTCCAACCCTTCCCCCCCTATCCTTCCGATATAATATATAACCGGGAATCACTGTGTCCCACTGATTTTCCTCATCCCACCAAGTTTCAGAAATACCCACAATGTCTATTTTTCCCTCCGACACCAAGCACTCCAACTCCCCGATTTTACCTCGGACACTTCTAGCATTTGTATAGAAACAGCTGTAATTTCCCTTACAAGTTAAGCCTGCATCCTTCCTCTTGCTATCTCGAGTCGTTGTCCGGCAGTCCATGTCACCAGCCATGGCCTCTGTGGACAATTTCAATCCACCTCCCTGTAGAAAAGCAACCGGTACCCCCTCACCTCTCTCAGATGAGCCAACCCGAACCAGAGACTTTTCATCTCCTGTCGGCTTTCCCCCAATATTCAGTTTAAAAGCTGCTCTGCCACCTTTTTGATTTTAAGTGCCAGCAGCCTGGTTCCTTCTCGGGACAAGTGGAGACCGTCTCGCCTGTACAGCTCCCTCTTGTTCCAAAAAGTATCCCAGTGCCTAACAAACCTGAACCCTTCCCCCCTACACCATCGTCTCATCCACGCATTGAGACTCCTGATCTCTGCCTGTCTCTCCGGCCCTGCGCGTGGAACAGGTAACACTTCTGAGAAGGCTACCTTGGAGGTCCTGGACCTAAGTTTCCTGCCCAGCAGCCTAAATTTCTCCTCCAGGACCTCACGACTGCATTTCCCCACATCGTTGGTGCCGACATGCACCACGACCACTGGCTCCTCCCCAGCACTATCTACCAGCCTATCTAAAACACGCGTAATGTCCGCTACCTTCGCACCAGGCAGGCAAGTCACCATACGGTCAGTACGCGGGTTCGCCACCCAGCTGTCTACCTGCCTAAGGATCGAATCACCCACTACCAAGAGCCCCCCTCCCACCCTGCTCAGGGATGGTTCCTTGGTGCAAAAGGAGAGCCGCTCACCAGCTGGGGAAGAGGTCCCTTCTGAGGGCACATTCCCCTTATCCTCAGCATGGTGCCCTGTTTCCCCTAGACCCTCATGCTCCCTGACAGCAGCGGGGCTGCCAGATCCAGAGTGGGACGAAGCTAACAAGTCCCCGAGAGTCTTTTCTGTGTGCCTAGCTGACTGTCTCTGCTTCTCCAGGTCAGCCACCTTGGCCTCAAGGGAGCACACACGTTCCCTGAGAACCAGGAGCTCCTTGCACCGAGGACACACCCAAGACTTCTGCCCAGTGGGCAGATAGTCATACATGTGACACTCCGTGCAAAACACTGGATAGCCCCCAACCCCCTGCTGGCATTCTGGCTTCATAATTCTTTTAAAATAAATAAATATAATCCCCCTTTTAAACCCTTGGTATTTATGTGGGTTTTGTTATCAAGTCAAATTATTTTACGGGAAAGACAAAGAGCCTAGGGCCTTGTCTTTCTGGCTCTTTTTGGGCTTCTTACAGAGCCCCTAGTCTAAGAGTCCCTAGGCGAAGAGCCACAGGCAAAGAGCCCTTTAGCTCGTGCCTCTGGCAAGGTGCTTTCTTAAATACTGAATTACAGTCAATCATAGTCAAACAGTGCCCCTTCCTCTCCCTCTCTCAAGCATCCAGGACTCTGCAACAACTCTAATCGCTTTCACACACTCCCAAACACAGTCCTCCCACACAATATCCTCAGCTGAATCCCCTCAGCTGAAAGCAAGTAAAAAAACACTCACCCCTTCTAGCAGCTCAGCTGGGGTCCCTGCCACACGCAAAGTGCGGCTTTTGAAAGCCACGCCAAAATAGACACGCAGCGGCGGGATCATACAGATCCCGTGACTCGCCGCGCAGTTGCTCCCCGGCACGATCAGATACCGGGGAGAAAGCGACGAGACAGAGATGGAGGCTGCCAAACTGCACATGTGTGAGCATGCGCAGTTCAGCCAGGGGACACTAGATGGCAGTTCGGCCAGAAGGACGTGCTGGCGATCCCACGGCCGCGTTTGATGCGGCCGTGCTTCCCAGATGTTGCGGTGGGATTGCGCCCCTGATCCGTCCCTCTCCCAGCCCAAAACCTTTCGTGTGACTGGGGCCTGGGTATTGCGTCCATACAGAAAACAATAATCTCAGTGTTGCTGTTTTGTTGCAGGAGGACCAGGGGATTTACCAGAGTAAAGTCCGGACGATGATAAGCGACAACCAGTACCGTCTGATTGTCAATTTCAATGACCTCCGAAGGAAGAATGGGACGGGGCCTGGGTATTGCGTCCATACAGAAAACAATAATCTCAGTGTTGCTGTTTTGTTGCAGGAGGACCAGGGGATTTACCAGAGTAAAGTCCGGACGATGATAAGCGACAACCAGTACCGTCTGATTGTCAATTTCAATGACCTCCGAAGGAAGAATGGGAAGAGAGCCAGCCGGTATGTTTTGAAGTCGATAAGTGTTTCTGGAAAGATTGAAGTCAAAGTATTTATGTGCCGTGTGGACAAGAAAGTGTGCGTTTTCCTTGTATCAGTGACACCCTCCTGTCCCTGCCCCCCCAGCCGCCATTTCCCTTGTTGCCAACAGGCATTTTTCACTTTTTTTTTTTTTAAAAAAAATTGCAGTTGACGTACAGTTTGGTGTAGTGGTTAAGTGTGCAAATTCTAATCTGGGAGAACCGGGTTTGATTCCCCACTCCTCCACTTGCACCTGGCTGGGTGACCTTGGGCAAGCCGTAGCTCTGATAAGAGCTGTCCTTGAAAAAGAGCAGTTTGTGTCAGAGTTCTCTCAGCCCCACCCACCTCACAGGGTGTCTGTTGTGGGGAGGGGAAGGGAAAGGAGTTTGTAAGCCGCTCTGAGACACCTTTGGGTAGTGAAGGGCGGGGTATAAATCCAGTCCTTCTTCTTCTATAGCATTATTTTGATTGATCGGCTCTTCTGAATGCCCATTCCCCCCCCCCTTCAAAGTAAATCTCTAGGCCCTTTTGTTGGAAACATTGATCTTCCCTCCCATACCCCTGCAGCAACAATTGCTGGCGGCTTTTTAAAAATTGAAAGCTGGGAAAACTGGAGGAACCATAGATGATCGTCTGCAGTTGATTGGAAACAAGTGCCGCAGAGGGCGATACGTTTCTTAAGTGGCCGGGGAGGGGGGGCCCTGTTTCCTGATGGAGACTTGCAGTGTTCAAGGGGAACGGCGGAAGAATTTGAGCAAGAGTCCGGGAGCACCTGAAAGACGAACAGAACTCGTGGCGGGGCAGGAGCTCTCGGGAGTCACTGCTCACATCTTCAGATGCAGCTAGAATGTGTGTCCGCGTGTCCCTTCATTTAGGAAATATAAGGACAGATATCTAGGGAATATAAGGACAGGTGGACTCGTGTTCTAGCTGTGGTGGCCGTGTTAGTCTGTCTGTCGCGGTAGAAAAGAGCAAGAGCCCAGGAGCACCAGGGCGGGAGCTCTCGTGAGTCTACCTGCTCACGTCTTCGGATACAGCTAGAATGGGAGTCCATCTGTCCCTTCATTTAGGAAATACAAGGACCAGGGCTATTTTGGGGCAGGAACGCACAGGAACGGAGTTCCGGCTGGCTTCCAAGTTGGCCACGCCCAGCAGGAACTCATTAGCATAATAGGCCACACCCAACAGCAGAAACTCATTAGGATTGGCTACATTAGGGGTGTGTGGCCTAGCATGCAAAGGAGTTCCTGCTACAAAAAAAAGCCCTGGGTAAACAGAATAAGCAGCAAAAGGTGGGTGTGGCTGGATGACCACACTTCTGGTAACATGGGGGTGCGGCCTAATATGCCAATGAGTTGTGCTGCCAGGGGTGTGGCCTAATAGGCTAATGAGTTTCTGCTGTTGGGTGTGGCCTATTATGCTAATGAGTTCCTGCTGGGCTTTTTCTACAAAAAAAGGCCCTGACAAGGACAGATGAACTCGTGTTCTAGCTGTGGTAGCTGTGTTAGTCTGTCTGTCGCAGTAGAAAACAGCAAGAGTCCAACAGCACCTGAAAGACCAATAAAATCCGTGGCGGGGCATTCGCTCTCGTGAGTCACTGCTCACTTGTTCAGTTACAGCTAGGATGTGATGGATCGAGAGGGGCAGCCCTGTTAGTCTGTCTGTCTGTAGCAGCAGGAAAGAGCCAGAGTCCAGGAGCACCTGAAAGACGAACAAAATCTGTGGCAGGGGAGGCGCTTCCGTGAGTCTCCCTGCTTGCTTCTTCCAGTAGAGCTGTATCTAAGGAAGTGAGCCGCGACTCACGGAAGCGCATGACCTGCCACAAGTTTCGTTAATCTTTCAGGTGCTCCTGGACTTTTGCTCTTCTGCTACAGAAAAACCTAGAAGAATTTGACGCAGTGGTGCTGCGTACAGCATCGCTTTGGCAAACAGGCGGCAGAGGAGGAGGAAGACGGCTGCTACGGTTCTCTCAGTGAACTGGTGGCTTCCTCCTCCAAAGCCGCCGGACCTCACAGGGTATCTGCAGGGTCGACGCAGCCGTGCGGATCGATCCTCGGCTTTTCCCGGCAGCCCAGCCTCTTCGGCTTTTCTCCCTCTCTCCTTTTAGCGTGCTGAACTATGCCTTTGAAGAGATGGTGGCGTTCCAGCGCGCCCTGAAGGATATGGTCGCCTCTGTGGACGCCACATACTCCAAGCAGCACGAAGAGTTTTACGTCGGGTTCGAAGGCAGCTTTGGGTCGAAGCACGTGACGCCCCGGACGCTGACCTCCCAGTTTCTCGGCAGCATTGTCTGCGTGGAGGGCATTGTGACAAAATGTGAGTGGGAAGAGCCCTGGGAGAGTAAAGTGGGAATTGCAGAGTGGTGTGTCAGGA
Organism: Gekko japonicus; assembly: GCF_001447785.1. Taxonomy (NCBI): domain Eukaryota; kingdom Metazoa; phylum Chordata; class Lepidosauria; order Squamata; family Gekkonidae; genus Gekko; species Gekko japonicus. The sequence continues at coordinate 11,744 of NW_015168202.1, read as the reverse complement.
GAGAGCCAGCTTGGTGTATTGGTTAGAAGCGCTGACTCTAATCTGAGAGAAACGGGTTTGATGCAGCTGCTGGTGTGACCTTGGGTCAGTCACAAGTTCTTTCAGAGCTGTTCTCTCAAGAGCAATTCTTGGGAGAGCTCTCTCAGCCCCACCCACCTCACAGGGTGTCTGTTGTGGGGAGGGGAAGGGAAAGGAGTTTGTAAGCCGCTCTGAGACTCCCTTTGGGTAGTGAAGGGCGGGGTATAAATCCAATCTCTTCTTCTTCTTCTTTTACTTCACAGGGTGTCTGTGGTGGGGTAGTGGTGGGGTACCTTTGGGTAGTGAAGGGCGGGGTATAAATCCAATCTCTTCTTTTTCTTCTTGTTTTACCTCACAGGGTGTCTGTAGTGAGGAGGGGAAGGAGTTTGTAAGCCGCTCTGAGACTCCTTCGGGTAGTGAAGGGCGGGGTATAAATCCAATCCTTCTTGGTGTAGTGGTTAAGTGCGCAGACTCTAATTTGGGAGAACCGGGTTTGATTCCCCACTCCTCCACTTGCACCTGCTGATGTGACCTTGGGTCAGTCACAAGCTCTGGCACAGCTGTTCTTGAAAAAGAGCCGTTTCTGTCAAGAGCTCTCTCAGCCCCACCCACCTCACAGGGTGTCTGTTGTGGGGAGGGAAAGGGAAAGGAGATTGTAAGCCGCTCTGAGACTCCTTCGGGTAGTGAAGGGCAGGGTATAAATCCAATCTTGTCTTCAGTCTCTTCTTAATACCAAAGGGTGCTGAGTTATTTAATTTATTTAAAGTCCATCTTTCTTGCTGAGACTCAGGGCAAAATTACATACTGCAAGTCAAATACAATCAACCGGACGGGCCATCCAGTGAACAGCACAAATGAATGAATGAATTAAGCGAAGAAACAAATAGGGCGTGGACTTACAGAGCTCGGAAATCAAGCTGCCATCTCAAACAGAGCTGAGACAAAACATTAGCTTTTAAACATGATACGTTAAGTGCAGTCGAAACTACCTAATCTAGAGCACACTCATAAAAATAGGGAGCAATATGGTAGTATAAGCCGCAGTTCCCTTTACCGATGCAGCTTCCTCAGTTTGGCGTGATGTATCTTTTAGCAGGCTCTGCGCTCCTCTTCTGGCTTTCATGGGTGTAGCGGCAAACAGATCTTTTTGAGGACTGATAGTAATTTTGGTGTGGCGTATTTGCATTGGAGAAGTTGGCTCACTCCGCAGTCATGTGGGGAAGGACCAGCAGGGCTGAAAGGGTTAAGAACCCTTCAACCGTTGTTTTTTCTCCCCTTGTTTACATTGCAAAAAAGTGCTATCGAGGGGTGCTTCATCCTTCCTACACATGCTGGAGCAGAAGTCCATCCGTGGCTCTTAGCCGCAAGGTATAGATGGAACACTCTGTCTGGGGCAAGGGATGCTCTGTGCTCTTGGTGCTTGAGGGGCAAGAGTGGGAGGGCTTCTGGGGTTCTGGCCCCGCTGGTGGACCCCCGATGGCACCTGGGTTTTGGCCACTGTGTGACACAGAGTGTTGGATTGGATGGCCCATTGGCCCGATCCATCATGGCTTTTCATATGTTATGCTGATTCTCCCCGCCCTGCAAACAAGTTGCACACATACTGTGATTGCCTGTTAAGGCTGGCTTTGAAGAGGATGAACACACATAGAATCACAGAGTTGGAAGGGACCTCCAGGGTCCTCTAGTCCAGCCCCCTGCACAATGCAGGAGATTCACAAATACCTCCCCCTCCACACCCGCTGTGCTGCCTCCAGCCAGCGTCTATCTGTAGTTTAGTAAAACTGCTCTGTATCTTTAAGACTTGTTGCACCCTGGGAATTGGAGTCCACAGTTAGGGGTCCCAGAAGCTTCCCTCTGACTGGCTCATTAAGAGTTAATTTCCTGAGCTCAGCGGCACAAAGATAGGAGCTTTATTGTTCTTTTCCGTTTCTTTGTCCATCAACCCTTACTGCAAGGAGAGGGGAAGCCCATCTCTTTCTCACCACGGCTATAGAACTGACCTAGATCACAAGATGTCACTTTCCAACCAGCTATCTGGTCGATTGTGAGTAAATGATCTTCTGAATGCGTGTGAAGTTAAATAAAGATGATTTAAGCTCTCCTCAGTGGCCGTGCCGTTGACTCACACCTAGAGAGCGTTGGCTTAGCACAGCTCGCGCTGGACAGGACACCCGCAGTGACCGCTGTTGCACACCCAGAAGATGACAAATAACGTCCAGGATCCCCGGCCAAACTGGTCTGAAGAAAAACTGCTTCCTGACCCCAAAGTGGCAGTTAGCATTTCCCGGGGCGTGTAAGAAAGGGCCACAAGAACTAAGCACTGAGGCGACCCTTCCTGCCCTCCCTCTCGTGATCTGCCTATGTTCACAGAATCGGCACTGCTGTCCGATGGCCATCTAGCCTCTGTTTGAAAACCTCCAAAGAAGGAGAGCCCACCACCTCCCGAGGAAGCCTCTTCCACTGAGGGACCGCTCTGTCAGGAAGTTCTTCCTCATGTTTAACTGAAAACTCTTTTGTTCTAATGAAGCTGCCTTACACCGAATCAGGCCTTTGGTCCATCAAAGTTCTCATACCTGGCAGAAGGTCTCGGATAGAGGTCTTTCACGTCACCTCCTGCCCGGTCCCTTTAGCCGGAGATGCCGGGGATTGAACCCGGGACCTTCTGCATGCAAAGCAGAGGCAGCTACCGCTGAGCCACAGCTCCCACTTTATTTGCAGGGAAGGACTGGCAGGCAGGAGGGGGTGCTTAGCTCATCCTCTGCCTAGTCAGCACTCAGATCAAGAACAAAATTAGCTGAGGGGGAGAGCATTTGAGTACGAAGAAATAAGGTAGGGTAGAAATGTTTCAAAGTCCCAGTTGAGTAAGGCAGACCATGCATCATCTAAATAAATGAATGAATAAAGCAAAGAAAACATTTCTAGCTTTGGAATTAGCTGGGGTTGGGGGAATTGGTGGTGGGGTGTAAAGCACCCTGGGCTTGCAGGGGAGAATTGAGGCAGGAAGGGTTAAACGCCCCTCTGCCTGCAACCTGTGGCCAACAACAGCTAGTTACTTGTGGAAAGTCCATCTGTGGAGTGTGTCCCCAGTGTGGAGGTTTCATTTTAGCGTTGTGATCAGTGTTCCCTCTAAGCTGAGTTAGTGTGAGCTAGCTCACAGTTTTTTTAGCCTCCGGCTCACACATTTTTGTCTTAGCTCAGGAAGGGCAACCTAATTTAGGCAGTAGCCCAGTCGCTCGCTCACAACTTTAATGCCAGTAGCTCACAAAGGAGAATTTTTGCTCACAGAGCTCCACAGCTTAGAGGGAGCATTGGTTGTGATCATTAATACCCCTGTCTGATGAGAAGATCACAGTCCGTCTGAAGTTTCTTGTCACGTACATTTCATAATTCCAATGAGGCAAGAATGTCGACACACCTCTGTAACAACGCTCCCTCTAAGATGTGGAGTCTCGTGAGCAAAAATTCTGCTTGTTGAGCTCCTGGCATTAAAGTTGTGAGCGAGCGATTGGGCTGCTGCATCAATTAGTTTGCTCTGGAGCCCTCCTTCCTGAGCGGAGACAAAAAATGTGTGAGCCAGAGGCTTAAAAACTGAGCTAGCTCACACTAACTCAGATTAGCTGGAACACTCACCTATAATAGAACATAACCCATTTGCCCATTTGCCTAAGAGTTCCTGTGAGATCGGGTGCAGCTGGTTGAGTGTTACTGAAGAGCGGCAAACCTTAGGGCCCCAGTGGCAAATCAGAGTTTTTTTAAAAAAATCCTTTTCTAATATTCAGGATGACTTGCAGCAGGTTGGAAACGGCTTTAGGATTATGGCAGTATTACGATTGTACTCTTATTTGAGAGTAAGCCCCGCTGAACCTACTAGAACAGACTGGAGATGACATGCATAGGATCGGACAGTTAATATGCTCTTGAAACCTGCTGTGCTCTGAGACCAGACTTTGCAGTTGAGTCTGTGACTATCTGGAGTGAATGCTGGTCAAAATGATCAGCCAGCTAAATATTCCCCCCCCAGGCTCTTTGGTGCGCCCCAAGATCGTCCGCAGTGTGCATTACTGCCCTGCTACCAAGAAGACCATCGAGCGCCGGTATACAGATATGACATCGCTGGAAGCTTTTCCATCTAGTGCCGTTTACCCTACAAAGGTGAGCTAATGGGGTTTTGGGGCATCCTCTATGTGATCCTAGCAATGGAGCAGAAGTTTCTTCTTGGTTCTTATGAAGGTAAAGGTTTCCCTTGCTCGAAAGCTAGTGGCTGTCATGACTAAATGCCAAGGTGCACGGAGTGCTTACTTACTTTTTATTAATACAGTCATTGACCAGCATAAATTGTGTAATACCATTCAGAAGACATCAACAATATGTACAGAACAAAATTTAAAACACTAAAACGATTAAAATTCTAATTCGAATACACTTCATAGTATCTCTTGGCATATTTTATAAGCAACTGACAAGATAGAAGCTGTGACTATTGGGTTAGCACCCATAAGAAGCATTTTGCAAAGCTCTGTATCGGAGCGACCTGGAAATTTGCACGGAACGCTGGTACCTTCCCACTGAACGAGTATCTATTTATCTACTTGCAATTTCTTGCTTCCGAACTGCTAGGTTGGCAGGAGCTGGGGCCAGAGACGGGAGCTCACTCCGTCATGCGGTGCACTCGGGTCTCGAACGGCCGAACTACCGACCTTCCGGTCTGCAGCTCAGCGTCTTAACCTTTGAGCCACCGTGGCTCCTTCATGGCTCTTATAAGCGTACACATATGATTTAAAAATAAATATTTTGGAATTTGTGAGGTGGGTCCAGCCTTCCTTCAGCCTAAGGAAGCTTCCGGAAGAACCACTTCGGTATTTGTTATTGGGAGACCCCAGTAGTGATTATAGCTGAGAATGGATGTAAGAAAGATCTGTGGATGGCAACAAATACAAGAGTGAGCAAACAGATGTGGGAGCGAGTTTGAGTTCCCCACCTGAATCTAAATTGTACCAACACACGCAAATGCAAATATAGAATATATTTTCCAGGCCAGGCGGGTTGTACATGAGTCACTGAAAAAGTGTAGCTCCAAATAATAGTTATAAACCAGGCCTGCATATACTGAGGAGCCCACACTCATCACAGATGGTCACGATGAACATTATGAACACTCATCGGAGATGGTAACCCTGAACCACCATTCCGTCCTCAGCCGTTGCAACCCTAACCCATTTTTTGTTCCTGTGTGAACCAGAAAGTTCATGTGCCTTATACTGTATCAGACCCTCGGTCCATCAAAGTCAAACTTGTCTACTCAGACTGGCAGTGGCTCTCCAGAATATCAGGCAAAAGTCCTTCCAATCATCTACTGTGGTCAACAGTGGGAGGGCTTCTAATGTCCTGGCCCCACTGCTGGACCTCCTGATGGCACCTGGTATTTCTGGCCACTGTGTGACACAAGAGTGTTGGACTGGATGGGCCTTTGGCCTGATCCAACATTGGCATCTCTTATGTTCTTATGTTCTTCTGTACTGCCTTGTCCGTGTAACTGGAGATGCTGGGGATTGAACCTGGGACCTTCTGCATGCCAAGCAGAGGCTGTACCTCTAAGTGTTTCTATTGTGGCCCAGAAACCCCGTGACGATACCTCTCTTATTTTGTGTGGTTAGGTATGATGTGGTTTTAAATTTCTTGCTGTTTCTTTCTCTCACTCAAAGTATCCGTCGCTGCCACCAGGAATATAATCCCAGTCTTTAATTCATCTTTCCCACAGTATTGTGCCCAAGCTCTAAAGCTCCTTTGTTGGACTATGCGGTTCTGAGGATGAGACTCTGGGTTAACAATAAACAAGATAAAACTTTCCTGGTAAACAAAGCCTATTGGTTACAAGCAATGCTCCCTCTAAGCTGTGAAGTCCCGTGAGCAACAATTCTACTTTGTGAGCTACTGGCATGAAGGTTGTGAGCGAGCGATTTGGCTGCGGCGTCAATTAGCTTGCTCTGGAGCCCTCCTTCCTGAGCTGAGGCAAAAACGTGTGAGCCGGAGGCTAAAAAGCTGTGACCCGGCTCGCTCTAACTAAGCTTAGAGGGAACACTGGTTACAAGAGGTTTTGTTAAGTTGCTTTAGTAAAATCTTTCCCCCCTTTTTACTCAGGTCTCTGTCGGCTTTCCCCCGCCCCACTCTTATAATATTCTGACAATATAAGATTTTGCCTAAGTTGCCCCCTGAAGTATATTTTCTTCCTCCTTTAGAATCTTAATGAGGAGACTGCCTCTTGGACTCTGTGTAGATGGACCACAACTGACGTTAAACTTCAAACTTGCACACTCCGCCAATGTTCCCTCTAAGCTGTGGAGTCCTGTGAACAAAAATTCTACTTTCTGAGCTGCCGGCGTTATAGTTGTGAACAGGCGATTTGGCTGCTGCGTAAATTAGTTTGCTCTGGAACCCTCCTTCCTGAACTAAGACAAAAATGTGCAAGCTGGAGGCTAAAAAACTGAGCTAACTCACACTAACTCAGCTTAGCGGGAACACTGCACTCCGCCTTCTCTCTCTCCACACACACACACACCTCCTAGCTCCGCCCCCACACTCTCAGTCACCAGCCAATCACCTCACTCACTCATCTCCCTCGTCCACCCCCCCTGTTCTACTGACGCTTACCAGCCACTTAAAGAAACACACTCGTATAACTCGAAATCACGACAGACCCCTTTTCTGATATCTCCGAAACCCACGGTGACTTGGGTTTTCCGACACTGCTTGTGCTGCAGGACGAAGAGAACAACCCCCTGGAGACAGAATACGGCCTGTCCACCTACAAGGACCATCAAACCATCATCATCCAGGAGATGCCGGAGAAAGCACCCGCCGGGCAGCTCCCTCGCTCTGTGGACATCATTGTGGACGACGACCTGGTGGACTCGGTCAAGCCAGGGGACAGAGTGCAGGTCGTTGGGACCTTCCGCTGCCTGCCCGGGAAGAAAGGAGGCTACACCTCGGGGACATTCAGGTAAGCTAGGCGGCACTGGCCCTTGAACGGGAGTTGGTTTTTATCACCCTTGCTGGGAATAGCTTATTGTTGCTTTGTTGTGTTGGGGCTGTCCGGTCCCACACTCTGTGTCACACAGTGGCCAGAGATACCAGGTGCTATTTTTCTGGGGTCTGTACTTATTCTGGCCTGCCCTGCTTTCCCCTTTTGACCACCTCTGACCAATTAGAGATGTATATGTGTGTAGGAGTGAAAAAGATTCTAGTGTCGTGCCACCTCTATTGGAACTGTCCTTTCAGCACTATTTCTGGAAAATCATGTCCAAGCAACCTAGATGGAGGAGTGAGATTTTCCAAGGGCCCTGTCCAATAAACAGAGACATTACAGGTTTAAAACAGTGTTATCATCTACCCAGCTTTATTATCCACACACGTATTCAAGAAAGCAGAGATATGTGGAAACAATCTATTAGCAGGTAGAATTAGGGCAAAAAGCTAGTAAAAGAACAGAAAGCTGGTTGCTCATAAATTTTACAAAACCTTACATATCCCGCTTCTTAAGAACTGGGCCCAAGACTGGGTTGTTAGAGACCAGAGAGCTGACACTTTCCCATCTGTTTCCTGTCATGGAATTGCAGGAGCCAGGTCTCCCTATAGCAGAATTTGGACACCAAGCTCCCCAGCCGGCTGTCCAGTTTATGGACTTTCCCTCTAGTTTGGGAGTTTCCTTCTCGGGCTGATCAAAACTTCGTGCACACGAAAACTCATACCTCGAATAAAACTTTATCGGTCTTAAAGGTGCCACTGGACTCAGGCTGTGTACTGCTGCTTCAAACCAACATGGCTACCTGGATCCATTTCAAACTTAATGAAGCCGATGAATCGATGCATTTAGATTTATATCATATGTTCATCTCATTGACTTATGCTGTACTTCTGATGTTGTAATATTTAATTTTATTCATCTGTATTGTACTTTTGAAAATATACAATAAAAATGTTATTTTTTTTAAAAAAAGTATAAATTGGTGGAATTTTGAGTGCCACCCCCCAAGAAACTGAATGCATAGGGGTAAGAAGCTAGTAACAATTGTTCAGGGGAATTGATGGCCTAGCCCCAAATGGTGAAATTTGGTGTAAGGATTCTTCTGCTTAATTCTTCAGCATCTACTCTTTCTTCCCCACTGTTCCTAATGGGCTCCCCTGCTCTGCTATTAGTATTTTAAAGGAGAAGATTGTGTACTCTTGAAAAATATGCATTTTCTCTTTTAAAATGTCAGTAGTAGAATGGGACGGGGGTGGTGGTTAAAACTAACTGGAGGGTGAAGGGTTAAACCTGTTTCCTCTCCCTACAGCAGCATTTATAGATGGGAGGAGATGTGCAGTCTTTGTCATGGCTGGGTCAGCTCAGATTTAAATGAACCG
>NW_015168202.1:0-2394 GCF_001447785.1 Gekko japonicus | reverse complement strand
TAAGACTTATAAAGAATGCTGTTTATGTATTGCAATCTAAAGCACTACAACATGATACACTACTCAATAGAAAATCCTTGAACCAAGGTACATAATCAACGTCGTCTCCGGATTACATAACAACGTTTCAAAAAAAAAAAAATCTTCTTCAGGAGATATTATAGTGGTGCCAAAGCTCTCAGTTTCATAAATGTTAGACAACGAGTCTTAAGAATATTAAATTCAGATAGGACGCTGATCTCAATTAACATTCAAGCTCAAAATATGCCGCTGTGTTTCTACTGGATCCCGAGCGTGTCTCCGTTCCGTTCATTACACGGAGAAGAGCAGGATGGTGCACAGCTTCCTCAAATGCCGGAGGGGCAGCTGAAGGGATGAGGGGTGGAAATGTGACTGGGAAGGCACAACTTGGGGTGGGGGATCCCCCCCCCCAAAGTTCCCACTGCAAACAGAGCAGAACTGACCGGTTGTAGAGCACCTTTCTTTCCCTGCAAGGGTTCGGCGGGATGTCCGGAACTGTTGCAGAGCCAGAGGTGGTGTTGCCTCAATTTTCTTTGTTTCTCCCCCCCAAACAAACGCCCAGGACCATTCTGATTGCCTGCCACGTGAAGCAAATGAACAAGGAGGCCCAGCCGACGTTCCTCGCAAGCGACGTGCCCAAGATAAAAAGGTTTAGCAAGAGCCACTCCAAGGTAAGCTCGGTTGTGGCGTTAGGGCTGTTTTGCACCATTTGCTGGGGAGAACGTCAAGTTTCCTGACCTGGATGGCCCAGGCTAGCCTGACCTCGTCGGTTCTCGGAAGCTAAGCAGGGCCAGCCCTGACTAGTCCCCGGAAGGGAGGCCACCGAGGAAGCCCAGGGTTGCTACACAGAGGCAGGCAATGGCCAACCACCTCTGAATGTCACTTGCTTTGAAAACCCGGCGCGTTGCTATTAGCTGCTACTTGTCAGCGCCACTGAGGAAGTCTAGGGTTGCTGTGCAGAGGCAGGCCATGGCAAATTACCTCTGCATCTCTGGCTTGACCTGAATGGCCCAGGTCAGCCCAATCGATCTCGTCATATCTTGCAAGGTAAGCAGGGTCGGCCCAGACTAGTACTTGGAAGGGAGGCCACCAAGGAAGTCCAGGGTTGCTACGCAGAGGCAGGCCGTGGCTAACCACCTCTGGATGTCTGTTGCTTTGAAAACCCTACAGGTTGCCATAAGTCAGCTGTTACTTGTCAGCACCACTGAGGAAGTCCAGGGTTGCCATGCAGAGGCAGGCAATGGCAAATTACCTCTGCACCTCTGCCTTGACCTGGACGTCCCAGGCTAACCCGATCTCATCAGCTCTTGGAAGCTAAGTAGGGTTGGCCCTGGCTAATACTTGGATGGGAGACCACCAAGGAAGTCAGGGGTTGCTACGCAGAGGCAGGCCATGGCCAACCACCTCTGAACGTCTCTTGCCCTGAAAACCCTGAAGTCAGCTGCTACTTGTCGGCACCGCTAAGGAAATCTAGGGTTGCCGTGCAGAGGCAGGCAATATCTCTGCAGCTCTGTCTTGACCTGGATGGCCCAGGCTAGCCCGATCTCATCAGCTCTTGGAAGCTAAGCAGGGTTGGCCCTGGTTGGTCGGTTAATACTTGGACGGGAGACCACTAAGGAAGTCAGGGGTTGCTACACAGAGGCAGGCAACGGCAAACCGCCTCTGAACATCTCTTGCCTCAAAAACCCTACAGGGTGGCCGTAAGTCGGCTGTGATTGGACGGCACTTTGCACCACCACCACCGCCAATGTCACGTTTGCCAAAGGGCGCTCCCGAGGCTCCCTGAGACGTGTATGTTTATGATACGTCTTGTTGCATGCTTTGCCCGAAGGCTGTGACATTCACACTGGGACCCAGACTCCTCTTCAGTGGTACATTCAGGGGCCTGGGGGTGTGTCTGCTTCATCATTTGTCAGGACTAATGGTCTTGCATTGTAACTGAGCTGGAGTTACGCTTGTATACAGGGGTCGTTTCGTAGAAAAAGAGCTAGGGGAACCCATTAGCATAACTCATTAGCATATGCCACACCCCCTGACATCAGGGGCCCGGCGGTGGACCTGCAAGGCCGGCGGGAGTGCGGGGAAGCCCCGCCAAGGCCCTCCCTGGCCCCAGGCAGGCAGGGGTGGGGAGAGGCGGGGAGGAAGCAACTTACCCTCCCTCTTCTCCTGCCTCCTCCTGGCTGAATGAGGGCCGGAAGCGGGACGGCCGGAAGCAGGGGGCGGGGCTTCGTCATGTGCCCCGCCCCCCGCACCTCACCCGGGGGAACTGCGATCTCCCCCCGAATCAACCTCTGCTTGTATATTATGTTCCTTAGATTTGTAGCCATTAGACTTGACAGCTATCTTCCAAGCATGCACTCTAGCTTAATCGTA
>NW_015168201.1:28641-55407 GCF_001447785.1 Gekko japonicus | reverse complement strand
AGCAGTGGGTGCAGGGGAGCTGTCTCTTGTAGAACCGGGTTGGTGTCTGTCTAATGCCGATCTGCCAGGATGCTGTTCACAGGTCTAGTGAGGGGGGCGGGCAGTCTAGAGGATGGGGTGGTTGTTTTAAAAATGACTGTGGCTGTGTATGGTTTCTTTGCACCCTTGCAAAATGGGAGTGTCTTATGCCTCTGACGAGGGAAATGTTTGCATTGACTCTTTTTTTGCTATTAACGTAGTCTAGCTTTTCCTCTGCTCTCCAAATTAATGTGCTTTGTTCAGGGTTTTGTGGGGGGGTTTAACTTCCAAAGTTGTATTAGGCAATGAGGTCCTGCTTTTGGATAGACAATGGGGAACTGTGTATGAGAGTGAAAGGTTTTGCTTTTTCCTTATAGGTCTTAGGGCATGTTTTCCTAGTTGCCTTGTAAATGACAAGTGGACAGTCTTGTCCTGTATGCAAAGGAAAAAATGGTAGAGGTGTGTGTGTGTCTGTGTGTTAAATAATCATGGCTCTCTTAAGAGCTTCTCCCCATTTCATCTTCTGCGCCCTTCCGAGAGTGGAAATCTCCGGTCAGATTGCTTTTCAAATTGGAAGGCTCCATAAGAGCAAGAGGGCAGTTGAACTGGAGAGAGCAGATGGATGAAATGGTCTCCTTTTAGGATTCATCTCTGTCTCTCTCTGTCTCTCTCTGTCTGCCTGTCTCTCTCTGTCTCTCTCTGTCTCTCTCTCTCACACACACACAGAGGGATCCCCCTCCTCTCACAGTTAGAGGCAAGAAGAAAACTGCACATTACTAGAAGAATTCATAAGTAGGGGGGGCTGTTACTCGATAACAAACCAGTGGAAGCGAACAGGTTTGCAGAAGCTTTTCACACTTTATTAGACTTCAAGTGTACATGAAAGGCACGGATGCACCAGCCACCTGTATCATGCAAGTATACTAGTTACGAAGCTGTGATTGGCCACAGCAGTGAGTGCATGCAGTGTAGCAACCCCAGGTTTGCCCCTGTAAGACATAAAATGGTTGAAGGCAAAGAATGCTAAAAAAAAACACCCCAAACCCTCTCTGAAACCATCTAGGCTTCTCAAGATACAAGTCACAACAGACGTCTTTTGTATGATTAGGAAGCAGCCAGGATATTCTGGGGAGGGGATGGAAAGTAGAAGGTGTCTCCCTATCTGATAGGTTAGATCTGTACTGTTGGTCAGCAAATTCCCAGAACTACTTTCCCTAGAAGAGAGCAGTTGGAAGAGATGGTTTCTGCAGACCGACTCTGAGTTGAAAAGCGTAAAGGAAAGTAGGGGGGGATATATTTATTTTGCATTAGACAGGGCTACAGCTTGCGGGGGTGGCAGAAGTACTGCAGGGAGCTACTAAGAAATCTGCTACCTTCGTTTGCCCATTTGGTGTTTAAAGCACTGATTCCAAGTGAGAGCACAAAGAGAGAACATAATTCTGCTTAAAGAAGAGCATGCAAACTTGCTGGCTGCATGGTTCTTTCTACAGAGTTCAGGCTATGTTGAAAGCTTTCGTAGTCTTGCATGTACCAATGCCGTGATTGCAGCAGCGGTTTATATAAGCCTGCTTTCATACCTTGGTGTGCTGCAGATTGTATACTTAAAGGGGAGGCGCAGTCAGTCCCAATTCCCTGATGAATGCCTCTGTGTATTTTTTTAGGAATATGCCTACAGTGTCAAAACATAACGTGAGAAGCAATGGCTACTAATAGGGCTTCTCCTTTATAAGTTTTAAATAGTTTGAAGAATTGGAAAACTGTGACAAACATTTCTGTTGAACAGTGACTGTCACAAGAGTCATGCAGAAGGATGGGGTAAAAGAATAATCGACAAGACACCCTTTAAAAGAGCTTGCAACATTTATCAGATTTTATTACTCTCACATCCTAAACAAGCAGGGGTTGTTGCTCAGTCGTAGAGCATCTGCTTTGTGAACAGAAGGTCCCAGGTTCAATCCTTGGCATCTCCAGTTAAAAGGATTGGATAGTAGGTGATGTGAAAACCAGGGAAACTCTTCCCTGAAGAGTTTCTGCCAGGTGGAGTAGGCGGTCTGGCTCCTGATAGACCAAGGGTCTTGGCTGAGTAGAAAGCTCCTCCATTTTATCCTCACGACAGCCCTGTGAGGTAGATCAGGCTGAGCATGCGTGAGTGGCCCAAAGTCACCTATCAAGCTTCCAGGGCTGACTGTAGATCGGAAGTGGAGGTCTCCCAGGCTGACCCTCTAACCATGGCTCCACACTGGCTCCACGCTTAATGGAGGTTCTGCTGGAACCAAACTAGGACTCAATCACCCACCATAAAAGGGGGTTGTTCTCTGTGAGGTGTCTGGTTTCTCCTGTGGCCACTTGTTCCCCCCCCCCCATAGAGCTAGTTCATTATCGACTATGGAGTACTATACAACTCTGTGGGTGGGGGGGGGGACTCCTGATCTTAACTTGCAATGTTAAGAAACCCTTAGAGAGCTGGGAAATCGGCTTCAACCTATCCTGTCCAGTGCAGATTTGGTCTAAAGGAAAGTAACTGGCATGAGCTTAACGGTGCCATCTTATGCATAGTTATGCCGGTCTAAACAAGCTGTTTTCAGTGGACTTGGCACTGGAGTAATTCTGCACGGGATCGTACTGACAAATCGAACAAGGCTTTCTGGGCCTTCCTGAAACCTTCCCTTTATACAATAGGAATCAACTTCTTGCCACCGAGTATATCGTATTACGTGTTTAGGAACAACACTGTTACCGAAAGGGATCTCAGGTGCTAAAAATAGGGAGGCCAGCCACAACAGTTTGCACCGAGATGATGCAAAGCTGAAGTGGATGTCAAGGTGCAACTGGGATTCTGTTTGAATTGCATCATAAGGAAAATGCAGGCGGCAGAGAGAGGGGCGCGGTTTACACTCTTGACAGACGAGTGCAGTCCTAAGCTGAGTTTACTTCCCTTCTAAGACTTCAGTGGACTTAAAAAGGTGTATGTGATGCTTTTTAGGACGGCACTGTGCGTTTCCATGGTATATTATGCTGATTCAAAGGCAAATGAACAGAACGCCCCTGGCATTGCTATCCTGGATGTGTATTCCAAACAAATCAGAACACTTTACCTTAACACCTTTAATAAGGACCAACCAAATGACAAATAGCAGTCCATGAGCTTCTGAGTTCACTAGAACCCTGCGTCAGGCTGATGAAAGGGGTCGTGTACATTTCTCAGTGAGGATCCTTCAGATCTAAGTAGGGCACTGGGATGCGCCTTAGTGTACAGGCAAGTATTTGTTCTGGCTTCCGATAATTTTTCAGCCATGATTCAAGATGCTAGTTATTTCATAGAAGCAAAAGGTCCATCAGGATGATTGGAAGGATACTTGGAAAGGAAAGGTTGTTTGTTGCCTGGATCTGTACACCGTCTCACACAGGGGCCAACCAGTTCCTCTGGACGGCCAACAACAGGGCATGGAGGCCAAGGCCTTCCCCTGATGTGGCCTCCTGGTACTGGGGTTCAGGGGCTTAGTGATTAGTAGCCAGACCAGCACTTGAGGACAATTATAGCTCCATTGTGGATTTCGTTTCTTCACTGAAATGTGAGGGCAGTCTTAATGAGATAGATTAAGAGCCTATAAAGGAGATAGATTAAGTGCCTATACAAGCTGGGGTCACAGCCCTTTAGCTATTTGGTTGATCATAGGGCTTTCCCAGCTCTGGCTTGGGGCATAGTTGGAGGAAGTGCCTGGGGAGGACAGAATTTGGGGACGGGAGGGAACTCCGGTGGCGATGCGATGCCGTAGAGCCCACCCTCTGAAGCTGCCGTATCCTCCAAGATAACGGATCTCTGTAGACTTGGACTTAGCTGTCATTCTGGGACAACGATCTGGAAGGCAGCAGCCCTGCCTGATTGGTATTGAGAGGTCAGGGCCTTCTCTGTCACTGCACCTGATCTCTGGAACTCTCTCCCGGTTGAGGCCTGCCTGTCTTGAGTCGGCAGGTGCAAACTTTCCTTTTGGGACAGGCTGTCAGCTGGTTTGTTTTTCTCATTTTCTCAGTTCTGCAGTTGGAGATCTTTGTCTTGGTTTTCTGATTTCACTGTACTAATGCTATCGCTCTTTACCTGGAGCAGCTGTTTGAAAAGATAATGGATGTGTTTCTTAAATAGATATTTTCCCACTTGGCACGTGATTTTCTTGTCAGTCTGTGTGTATGAGCTGTGGCCCGTGCAATGTTATAGCATGAATTTGTTGTTGCATCAACAGATGCTTTCAGTATAATGGCAATGAAATTTTCCTTCCAAGCCATACGAGTGGCAGACTAAAACTCCAGTGACTCATTCCCCCAGACAGCCCAGTTTCTCTATCAAAACTGTGTAGAAAAGGAACAGAAAATACGGGCCAGAGACAAACAGAAGCAACATATAGGTAGCTGAAGGCTAATGACAGCCCATACGTAGAGATAAGAAAACAATGAGGATGAGCCACAGACTGAACCACCGATTCTGAAGCAAAAGTCCTACGCAGCCATGATGATCTGTGGTTACAGGAAGGGGCATACCTTCATTCCTGTTCACTCATGATAAAGCAAAGTGCACCTGGCACTGGCTCTGCATTTAATACTGGAATTGCCAACACATGAATAATTGGCACTGGACCTGCTTTATAGACATGCACCAACTTAGATCTTGGAATCTGCATAACATTTCCAATCCACGCACAGTATTTCTCAACCCTTAGCTGTGTATCTCAACCTGACATCGTAATCATTTCAGGTCATGCAGAAGAAGGTCGATTATGCAATGACGTCTGTGCCAGTCATCAAGAATCTAGCTTTTTATGGCATATTGCATAAAAGCAATTGGGCAATAAGATTCAGTTTTCTTTCAATGTATGGGCCTGTTTACATCCCAGTTGCCTAGGCACGGCCTGGCTTCTTCCAGTAAGTAGAAATCACTGGCAATCTTCCATAGTTTTCACTGTGGATAATGGTGATTTGAAGCTATAGACTTTGCCCATGAACTCCAATCAGATGTATAAAGTTGACTGGCAAACTGTTTGGCTGTACTCTGGGTAGCAGGTGAGTTACTCTAGTGTTAGAGTTACTCAAACAGCGATGATGACAGTATTCCCCCCATGGTTGTTGGCAAGGATGTCTTTCAGGCACAGGGAAATTTTCATGTCATGATTCCATTCCCCTGCTCCTTTCCCCACAATTTTACAGGCCTTCTGTAACAGCTTCCTCAGCAACCATGGCCACCTCAGCGAGCTCTCACCTGAGCAAAGCTGTAAAGCAAATGTAC
This sequence comes from Gekko japonicus, assembly GCF_001447785.1. NCBI lineage: Eukaryota > Metazoa > Chordata > Lepidosauria > Squamata > Gekkonidae > Gekko > Gekko japonicus. The sequence goes on along the minus strand of NW_015168201.1, from coordinate 50,114 downwards.
ATGAAGCTGCCACAAGGGGAAAAAGTACAAGCCATGTACATATGGATTGATGGGACTGGCGAGTTCCTGAGATGTAAAACTCGGACGCTGGAACGTGAGCCCAAGAACGTCGAAGGTAAGTGAATACCCCATCTTAGGAGGGCAAGAATTCACCTCTACCTAGACTGCAAGCACCGTTTGGCCTGCTAAGTGATATTAAGTCTCTTATTCTGGCTTTGTGGCATCACTTCCCATGTTTCCTGGCCAAGAACTACCATGCAAATAGTACCCATTTTTCTCATTGCATCAATGACAAAGGCTTTTCCTGTGAATTTGGCATTTTCCTTTAGGTAAAAGACAGTTGAAAGTCCGACGCTGAACTGCAGATTCGTGGAGGGTTTGTAGTGGTGGAAAATTCACAGTTTCTATCTTAGCTCTGCACCTTTGTTGACTTGGCCAGAAAATAATGGAGACCTTACCTAAGGTGGTAAGGTACTGGTACTAAAATGAAGCATCACTCTGTATTCAGTTCTAGGCTACAAGGGTAACCAGAAGACTGATAGGTTAAAAAGAAAGAAAGCAATTTGTGTCTGTTGGCCTACTTTTTTGTTGAATTCTCTAGGACCAGAAAGACTTCAAAAAGAATAGAGAACATTGCCTTGACTTCAGCTCCACAGATTAACAAGCCTTTATGGGGCTGCTTACCAATTTCATCTCCTGATCCCAAATGACTCCCACCCCATCTCCCCCAGGGGCTGCTGTTTCCCATACCCTGGAACACCTGCACAAAAGACCGCCTCTCTCTCCTCTTCCAAATCCATCTGCAAAACCCACCTGTTCTGTGGAACCTTTGGCTTCATCCCCCAGCACAAACAAAGCCAGACTACTTTGAACTACATTTACTCTTGTGTACCCAGGAGCTGCGGTGGATCAAGTGGTTAAGACGCTGAACTGCAGGCTGTGGAACGTCGGTAGTTCAGCAGTTCGAGACCCAAGTTGCCGCATGACGGAGTGAGCTCCTGTCTCTAGTTCCAGCTCCTGCCAACCTAGCAGTTCGAAAGCAAGAAATTGCAAGTAGATAAATAGGTACCACTACGGTGGGAAGGTAACAGTGTTCCGTGCGCCTTGGTGTTTAGTCATGCCGGCCACATGACCACGGAAACGTCTTCGGACAGCGCTGGCTCTTCGGCTTTGAAACGGAGATGAGCACCGCAACCCTGGAGTCGGATTCGACTGGCTTTCGAGCAAGGGAACCTTTACCTTACCCATCTTTAGCGGGCTTCTCTTCCTCTGCTCTCCTTACTACTGAAATTCTGAGTGCAAACTCCTCAGGGCAGGGTCCTTCCTCTTTCGCTGAAGCCGCTCTCTAAACCTCCATGCACACGGATAGCATTGTTGGAAGAAAAAATATATATATAACAGTTTAGTAGAACTGCAGCATGCAGTCCCAAGCGGCTAGACATGTATTGCATTTAAATAAAATAAGTTCCCTCCCAACGGTAAAGAAGAGCCTGAAGACACATGGGCAGAGACCACTAAAAGTCATAGAATCATAGAGTTGGAAGGGGCCAGACAGGCCAACTAGTCCAACCCCCCCGCTCAATGCAGGATCAGCCTAGCCCTAGAGCATCCCTGACAAGGGTTTGTCCAGCCGTTGCCTGAAGACTGCCAGTGAGGGGGAGCTCACCACTTCCCCAGGCAGCCGATTCCACTGTTGCACAACTCTTAGTGTCAAAAAGCTTTTCCTAATATCCAGCCGGGACCTTCCCGCCCTTAATTTGAACCCATGATTGCGAGTCTTATCCTCCGCTGCCAACAGGAACGGCTCCCTGCTCTCCTTTAAGTGACAGCCCTTCTTCAAAGACTTCCAGAGAGCCATCCTGTCCCCCCTCAACCTCCTCTTCTCCAGACTGAACATTCCCAAGTCCCCTCAGCCTTTCCATAGAAGTCCTGAAACCAGCAGGAGATGGTAGAGTGTGGCTTCCAATAATTTGAGGAGCAAAATTTCTTAAGAGGAAGATGAGTCCTAATCCTGTCTCCTTTTCCTTAGTCACTGGCAAAAGACCCCCCCCCCCCAACAGTCCCATGTTCATAGCTAGAATAAGGGCAGCACTGTATGTGCCATGTATTTTATGACTACTTCTTCCATGTTTTAAATTTACACGGAAGATGCAGTGTTAAGGGGGAAGGATACTGTCTATTTACATTTTTCCTACTGAAAATACTCACTACTGGAGGGGGGGGGAAAGCCCCCAGCATAACTAAAAGCAGTTTGAGGGTGTCTTTTTGTTGTTGTTGTTGGAAAACTGCATGGGGGCGGGAAAGATTAAACAGTCCTTTTCCTCCACCATGCACCAGTTCTTCCCCTGGAAATTAGCACCCCTGCACATCCAGAGGAGTAGCCGTATCAGTCTGTTGCAGCAAATACACTTGAGTCCTGTGGCACCATGAAGACTGACATTAGTTCATCCTACTCTAAGCTGTCACGGACCAGTGTGCACTTCCTAAGATGTACTGAGTGGCTCCTCCCCGTGCCCCATGCCTGCTTATTGAGCATCTGCTTGATGTGTTTGGTCTCAGCAGCTGCATTCTTTGGGGGGGGGAGGCTTAGGGAAAACACTTCAGAACAACACCGTGTATAGTTTCACCATGGGGTACACATTCCAAGGAAATGTATCACCCCCGCATGGCTTAACTCATTTTATTCCCCATTCCCAACATGTAATACTGGATATTTGTAGATATCGGCCTCCTAAAAAACCAAAAGATTAAAAAGACTTATTTTTGTTCATTCAGATAGTTTTCTAGGGGGAGGGGGAGAAATCCAAAGAAAGATTTTTGGGGTTGCAAAGTGCGAAAGCTGCACCGTTCCAAACATGTTCAAACATTCAGCAATGCGCCTATGTGCAAGTAAAAGTCTGCAGCAGCCAGAGAACCAGCTGGTTATGTTCAAATCAGCGCGTCAGCACACACCTCTTTGCTCTCACTGCCCCTTAGGAATGGCTCAGTGAGGATCAAAACAACTTGCAGAATTCTTCCTTCTGGTCAACTCATCACTACACAGGTGCCTTCTTAAGGCCGAGACTGACAGCCCCTCATTCTCTTTGCTCCTGCACCTACAGCCTTCAAGCTTCCAAACATGTTCAAACATTCAGCAATGCACATATGTGCCAGGGAACCGTAAAAGTCTGCAGCAACCAGAGAACCAGCCGGTTATGTTCAAATCAGCATGTCAGCACACACCTCTTTGCTCTCACTGCCCCTTAGGAATGGTTCCGTGAGGATCAAGGCAACTTGCAGAATTCTTCCTTCTGGTCAACTCATCATTGTGCAGGTGCCTTCTTAAGGCCAAGACTGACAGCCCCACATTCTCTTTGCCTCTTACCTCAGGCCCCTTTTGCCTACCTTTCTTTGAAGTACATGTGGTGTGACTCTCTCGGCCTCCACCCACCCTGCCTCTGGGTTCTCTTAGGTCCCCTACCTCCCGGGATCTCCTCTCAAGCAAGGGCCGTGTTTCCTCTCAGGTTTTGCCTCAGGTGGCACACTTTCGGTAATGCCTACTTTTGTACCTGGCTTTGTTGCCGGGTCCCCTGAAAACAGCAGGGTTCTGCCCCCCAGTTCCACCTCTCTCACGCACACCCCAGCTCCACCTCTTGGCCACCCAAGACAACACCACCACTTTGAGAATTCCTGGTCTGACACTCACCAGAGATAGCGGTGTTCGTCTGCTGCAGCAAAAGCAAAGAAGAGTCTTGAGGTACTTTCCTGAGGGCCTTCGAGTCACAGCTGACTTATGGCGACCCTGTAGGGTTTCCAAGGCAAGAGACGTTTCAGAGGCGGTTGGCTAGTCCCCCATAACGTTCTAGTTCAGTTTGTAAAGCGCTACAAGTCTTGGTGTTTTTTTAAAATTTTAAACAGTGACAATGCTATCAGACCACCCCTGTCCGGCCTACTGCACTGACTCACAGAGATGGTGCTTAGAAAAATCTTCCACGTGATGCAATGGAGCCTGGAAGAACCCGGTTATTGCAGGACAGGCCAAGCTGTCTTTAGCGTAACCCTCCTTGCTTGCTGCGTCAGCTCCGTGGTGTATCTGGCCATTCCTTCCCCGTCCCGGGACTGGGTGGCAGGAGAAGGGGAAGAGAACAGCCAGCCATGCATTCACGGCATGCATAAAGGGCTGGCTATTTTAAAACATTTTTTTGTGCATTTCTCCAAACAAAAACAACCATCGCAGCACAATTAAATAGTATAAGGGTTTCTTCACGTTGCCATGGAACTGGCCGGAAACGGTTATGAAACCAATCAAGGCAGTATGACCAATTAGAGCTATTGAGTTGGGTGCTTTGTTGCTGTTCTGGAGAGAACGAGTGGCTGGCACAGCTTTCTCCCCCTTGACTGTGTGAAAGGGCTAAAGCTGGCTCGGAAGGATTAACCGGTTTAATGCCGCTCACATTCTTTCCTCTCACCCTGTCCCAACTTTGGGCGTACTTGTGAGTACAAACAACTACAGGCTGTTCCAGCTGCTGCCGTGTGAACAGGGAAGCATCTGGGCCTTTAATATGTTCGGCATGTCTGCTGCAAGACGGGCACCCCATGAAGCTGTTTTCTACACAGTTACCAAAAACGTTAAAGGTGCGTCTTTGTGGGGGGGGGGGGGGGGGGATCAAATTAAAATAGGAAACATTTTCCCAAAAAAAAGCTTTCTCAAGGATTATGTTCCAGGAGAAGACTGCAGTCCTATGCAGTCTAAGCCCACTGAAATCAAAAGAGTTAGTCTGGAGTAATTTTGCATAGGATTGCTCTGTAATGAATGGAAATTCCAGGAGTCTGTCGGATACAATTTCTATTCTGTTGTATGTTTCCCCTGTAGGATTAGCGTTTCTTAAGTAGTAGCAGGAATCCTAACGACAGCATAAACAATTCACAGACTTCTTTTCCAGGATGTGGTTCAACTCTTTTCCCTAAGGCTGTGTATTTCTGTTTCCAGATCTACCTGAGTGGAATTTTGATGGATCCAGCACCTTGCAATCCGAGGGTTCCAACAGCGACATGTACCTTGTTCCATCTGCTATGTTCCGGGATCCTTTCCGCAAAGACCCCAACAAGCTGGTCCTCTGTGAGGTCTTCAAGTACAACCGCAAGGTTGCAGGTACAGTCTGACCCCACTTCTTGGCATCCCCAACTCTACACTGAGAGGCCTGGTAACAGTTTAAGTGTCGAGAGAGAGGTGCTCTTGGGGTTACGCAAGATGAGCGAACCTCATAGGGCTTCAGCTGTAAGCTCTCCGTATGGCAGAAGGGACATCGGTAGTCTTTGCTTAGGAAGTGTTCTCTCAAGTAAAAAAAGAAAAAGCTGTCACTTCCTTAAGAATAACCTAATTTTTTTTTAAGTAGTGGGGTTGCTACTTTGCTGCTTTCTAGAGAGGAAGCAGTCAAAAAGGACAAGGATAGCTTGGGAAAAGATAGGGTTTCTCTTTATCATCCCAATGAAGTCCAGGAACAAGCAGACAGAACACACCCCCTTCCAGGAGCAAGCCCGTAGAGATTCATAGAATCATAAAACCATAGAAGGGCCCTCCAGGGTCATCTAGTCCAAGCCCCTGCACGATGCAGGAAATCCACAAATACCTCCCCCTCCACACACACACCCCCAGTGACCCCTGCTCCATGCCCAGAAGATGGCAAAAAAAATCCCCTGCCTGGGGAAAAATGGCTTCCTGACCCCCAAAGTGGCGATCAGCCTTTCCCTGGGCGTGTGAGAAAGGGCCACGAGACCCAAGCCCTCAGGCAGCCCTTCCTGCCCTCCCTCCCTCCCCTCCCACCCGCCCGATCTGCCTAAGTTCACAGAATTAGCATTAGGACCCTCCTACAGAGGCTCTAGGAGCTGCGGTGGCTCAAGTGGTTAAGACGCTGAACTGCAGGCTGTGGAAGGTCGGCAGTTCAGCAGTTCGAGACCTGAGTGTGCCGCATGACGGAGTGAGCTCCCGTCTCTAGTTCCAGCTCCTGCCAACCTAGCAGTTCGAAAGCAAGAAATTGCAAGTTGATAAATAGGTACCACTTCGGTGGGAAGGTCACAGCGTTCCGTGCACCTTGGTGTTTAGTCATGCCGGCCACATGACCACGGAAACGTCTTCGGACAGCGCTGGCTCTTCGGCTTTGAAACGGAGATGAGCACCGCAACCCTGGAGTCGGATTCGACTGGCTTTCGAGGAAGGGAACCTTTACCTTTGCCTTACAGAGGCTCTCCTGTGCCCCGTTGGTCATGGAAGCTGCTGTCAAGTTGCAGCTGGCCTACAGCAACCCCACAGAGTTTTCCAGGCAAGAGACCAACAGAGGTGGTCTGCTGTTGCCTGCCTCTACGTAGCAGCCCTGGACTTCCTTGGGGGTCTCCCATCCAAGTACGAACCAGGGCTGACCCTGCTTAGCTTCTGGGATCTGATCACCGTCAGGGCACCCCTCTCTTCTAGCAACAGGAAGTGATTTAAAAAGAGGGTACTTGCAGAAAACCGTTTGCTAAGTGACAACATACCATATGCTTGTTACCATCCAGCCAACCACTTTAGCTGTATTGTATGGCACTGGAGGAGATCATCACACACACACACACCCTGTTTTCCCTGTAGTTAGATCAGGTGTGAGTAAAATTCTCCCCATCAAATAGGCAGGGCTATAGAGACTGCTGGCTCACCAAGCGATCCCATGCTTACAATGGTATGTTGTATGGTGAATGTCGATTCATCAACCTTTCGGGGACTTTCAAGGTGAATGACACCACTGCCTTAACTTTGCTTACTAATTGGAAGCCCGTGTTATGCACCAAGAGAGTTTTATTGGTTTCAATTTGGTTTTAACAATGTTTATATATTAGTTTGTACCCTGCCCTGAGCCTGGTCCCTCTAGGGGAGGGCAGTCTAAAAATCAAATTTAATACATAATAATAGATAATAAACATTTCTTATCCAGGCTGCAACCAAGTGCCGCAACTAGAGATACTTGGATTCATATAAAGGCAACAGGAAGTCTTTAAATCAACTGAGATCAAAATACTGGGGTAAAATAAGAATGCACAAAATATCCTTACTGGATCAGACCAAAGAGCCATCTTGTCCAATGTTCCATTTTGGTAGCAGCCAATCAGATGCCTCTGGAAGATCACAAGGAGGGCAAGCCGCTGGCAGCAAAGCCGGCATCATCTGAAGCCAATTCCAGCCCACAAGACATTCATTTCCAATGAGCTGATACGTATTAGCTGATCCAATAGTCACATGCATCACTTGTCAGCCCGCACCACACCAAACTGACCTTTTCTTCTTCCCTCTTAACTGTGGCCTCCCCTTTCTCGAGAATGCTGCACAAAGAATTCATTAGCATCTCAAAGCCTGTGGCAGCCATGCTGACCACACTGTTGCCAAGGTGAAATTTCTAGGGTTTTCTTAGCCACGATCTTACGGAATGGCCTGGGGCAACCACCTTGCATTCCTGACATGTAAAAATATTATAGAATGACTGGTGGTGGGTCAGTTAGGAAAAACTGTTAGATACTCTGAGCTGTAGAGACTGTACAGATAATCTACACCACAGGGGTGTCAAACATTAGGCCCGGGGGCCGGAAGAGGCCCGTCCAGAGCTCTTCTTGCCCGGCCTGCAAACGACTGGTATGTATGGAAATGTCAGGTACTCCCCCTTTATGGTGTCCCTTGGAAAAAAACCCTAATCTTTCATGTGATTAAATACATTTACTGGGGCTTTTGTGGGTTCCCCAGTAAATTAATTGCTTTCACTGCTAGGAATCAATCGCTTTGAGTAAAAAATAATATTGTTAATTGGTTTTGCCTGTGTCCTTTATCATGTTTATTTCTCCGGTACCTGGCATGACATTGTATGGCACACATGGCTTGGCCCACCAAAGTGACATTTATGTCAGATCCGGCCCTTGTAACAAATGAGTTTGACACCTCTGATCTACACTGTCATCCGAAGCAGCGTTACACCCTTCAAAACTCATGGACTAGCCCTGACCTGGATAGCCCAAGCAAGCCAGATCTTGTCAGATTTCAGAAGCTGAGCAGGGTTGACGCTGGCAAGTACTTGGATGGGAGACCTCCTTGGAATACCAGAGGTGGGGGCAGGATTTATTCAGCCACCTCTCTGAATATCCTCCAGGTCACCAGAGGTCGCCATGACTTCCAGATGCACACACACATGAAAAACACAAACACCCCCCCCCCAAAAAAAAAACCCATGGGATTTTCAGTGCACATATGCTTAACCCATGTCTCCATCCCCATTGATCACACCACAAAGTATGTACTTGCTTAAATGTCTCTTGCAGTATCCTTAGCTCTCTCCTTTATAGAGTTTAGAGATCAAGTGTATTTAGGTGGGCCATGGGGACCACTCTTTTTATTTGCTTATGCTCATAGGCTACATACCCTGGCATTGCTGCATCAATAATAACAACCACTTGACTTCTGCTTTCTTCAGAAACAAATCTAAGGCATAGCTGTAGCAAGATAATGGACATGGTGTCTAACCAAATCCCTTGGTTTGGGATGGAGCAAGAATATACCCTTCTTGGAACAGATGGACATCCATTTGGTTGGCCTTCCAATGGCTTTCCTGGGCCGCAAGGTAAGCTTCCAAGAGGGAAGTCCAAGACTGCCACTAGAATGGTAGTGCCCTGTGAGGACTCCTTATGCTTCGCTTATCCAAAATTCCCTGTTATCGCCAATGATGGGATATTAGGTAGCAGGGAACAGTCAAAGTCTGCAGTGCAGAGCTCGGTAAACCTTTGGTTTGACGAAACAGGAGGAAATGTACATGATAAAGAGTGGAAACATTTCAAGGGAAGGAGACTAATAAGATTTTGAAAACTAAAGATGGCGGACACCCAAGGCCTTGAACAGTACTGCTCTTGGTAACAACTGCATCTTTCCCCCAAATGGTTAGGGCTTGTTGGTGACACACAACTTAATGTATTGCCAGTGTTGCACATAGCCACACAATCTAGGTAACCATGTGGCTAAATCCTAGACATAGAGTTGGATCCAAACTAAATTTTCCATCAGCAGAACAGATTTCCTGCTTCCCCCTTCCCTTCACAAAATGCTACTCTGGGCTATGGGGGGACCTTTAATAATGACATGAGGGAGATCTACAGTAGGAAGGATGGAATCTGTTGAAGTAATTTAGTGTGGATCCAACCCCGTGTACTTTACCAGGAGTGCTGCAGAAAGAACCGTGAAAGCCATGGCTGTTACACCATTCCAGGTATCAAACAGAACCTCAAACTACAAATAAACAGAACCGTGATAGTGGAGATGGAATATTTTGGGATTTTTCAAAGATATTAAATCCCTTCAAATGCATAGATTTTTGTCCCATCTCCAACCCAAGAATTGCTTGAAAATCTTATTATATATTATCATTAATAAGTAGTAATTAGAGATGGGGCAGCAAAGACAACAGGCTAATGTTTTCACAAGGAGCGTAAAACACTAGAAGTTGAGCTGTTTTGCACTATTGCTGCAAACATTTGTGAAAATTTAGCTGAGCCTTACTTAAAACACAAGGGCTTGAAGCTCTTGGTGTTGGTAGTGTTACCAGAGCGCTCTTTTGGCAAAAGACGTGGAAAACCCACAGACGTCTTTTGCTTTCCCCTTCTCCTGCAGGTCCGTACTATTGTGGTGTTGGTGCAGACAAAGCCTATGGCCGTGACATTGTGGAAGCCCATTACAAGGCCTGCTTATATGCGGGCGTGAACATTGGAGGCACAAACGCAGAAGTGATGCCAGCACAGGTAGGCACTGGAGCCGAAACTGTGTCACTCTTCTTTGTGTCACTCTCCGCGCTTCAGGGGTTCTTCAGAGGCTGAGAGGCTAGGGAGAAGGAGGTGTGAACAGCATGTTGCAGAGCCCCCCCCCCCCCCAATTTCTGATCCTAACTAAATCTGTGTTTCATTTCCATTGTAGTGGGAGTTCCAGGTGGGTCCCTGTGAAGGGATTGACATGGGTGACCACCTCTGGATTGCTCGATTCATCCTTCATAGAGTATGTGAAGATTTTGGCGTCATCGTGTCTTTTGACCCCAAGCCCATCCCTGGGAACTGGAATGGAGCAGGCTGCCATACTAACTTCAGCACCAAATCAATGAGAGAGGACGGAGGCCTCAGGTAAGTGCCGCTTCCAGCTGAGAAGGCTTTGCCAGGGGAAAACAAAGGGGAAGGAACAGATAAACCGTTCCTGGAGTGTTGAAGCCAGGGCTCCTTCTGTAGAAAAAGCCCAGCAGGAACTCATTAGCATAATAGGCCACACCCAACAACAGAAACTCATTAGCATATTAGGTCACACCCCTGACAGCACAGCTCATTAGCACATTAGGACGCACCCCCATGTTATCAGAAGTGTGGTCATCCAGCCACACCCACCTTTTGCTTCTTATTCTGTTTACCTTGTTTGTGGTCAAAACCCAGGGCCTTTTTGTAGCAGGAACTCCTTTGCATGTTAGGCCACACACCCCTAATGTAGCCAATCCTAATGAGTTTCTACTGTTGGGTGTGGCCTATTATGCTAATGAGCTCCTGCTGGGCGTGGCCAACTTGGGAGCCAGCCGGAACTCCGTTCCTGTGCGTTCCTGCCCAAAAATAGCCCTTGTTGCAGCTGAACTTGGGCCTGGGCTCTCTGGGAAACACGTGGCTATTTACATTGCAGCGCAATTCTAAACAGTATTACACCCTTCTAAGCCTATTGATATCTCTGCTTTCAGAAGGGTTAACTCTGGTTAACTCTGCATTCTATTTTCATTTGAAAAGCAGTCTGCGTCTCTTCAAAAGTTTAAAAAAACCCAGTTAGTATGGTTTTGAGTCCTCAGGTGGTAAAACAGACCTCTAGCTGCAAGTGTTTGGGGTTTTTTTTCTATGCGCCGTTACATTAAGGTGGGGGGGAAACCTCTATATGTAGAAAGCTAGCGCAACAGGAAAAAAAGTAGGCTAAAACATTTCTCCCTGATGTGTTAGCTTTTAAAATATACCAAAGGAAGTATTTAACAATGTGACTTCTCCCTCCCCACGTGTGTTCTGAAGTGGTACATGCCACCCTACCAGGTTCTTCTGCTACCAGGGTATTTATTGTATCGGACTAGCCATGATCAACAAGACCTAGAATTCTCTCCAGGGTGACTGTTTTCCCACCCTTACAAGGACAGCTCCTTGCATACCCAACACCATACCTCCACCAGCTTCCTAGAAAGCTAATTCTGCAACATTATAAAAATCCAGATTTAGACTAAATCCTACAAACAGAACAAGATTATGCAAAAGAGTAAACAGATTTTGATGGGCCCATACCTTTCCCCTTAGGGTGACAAGTAACAGTAAAGGGACTTTTATCTGAGCTGCAGTAGAATCAAAACAGAGAGGGTTTGGTGGGAAATTGTGTGGGTTTTTTTTAATCCGTCAAGAAGCCACGGAATCAAATGAAGGCCTGGCCATTTCCCCTTCCCATCCCGCATCAATCACATGACTACTCGCACCTCTCATGAGCTTTACAAATCAGATATGCAAGGGAAGTTGAAATTATTCTGGACTTTTGCAGTAGGCATTCTAGCGCTCCGGCTGGAATATTCGTGAACTGCCATTGCTGAGAGGTTTTCCTGAGAGTCTGCATGATGTAGTAGTTAGTGTCATACTAGGTTCTGGGAGACCCAGGTTCAAATCCCCCACGGTAGCTCACTAGGTACCCATGGGCCAGTCACTCTCTCTTAACCTAACGTACCTTACAGGTTGGTTGTGAGGATAACATAGAGGAGAAGAGTATGATGTTAACTGTTTTGAGACCCCACTGGGGAGAAAGCTGGGGTATAAAAGAAGTAAATAAATAAATATTGGAGTAGGGATGGGCACGAACCAGGAAAATGGAGGCTCATCCCAGTTTGTGTGGTCACACAAGCCACGAAGCTTTACGATCCCCATTTACCGAACCAGTTCCTTTGTGAGGTTTGTGATGCACTGGGGGGGATCTGAGATCTTCCCTCCCTCCTTTCTGCTGGCAGCAGCAGCAGTTCCCCGAGGCCATCAGAATGGGGGGGGGGAGATATTGGAAAAACCATTTAAAGGGAACGTTCCCTTTAAATGGCTTTTGCAAGCTGTGCATGAGTGAAGTCCAAGCAGTGAGTTCACCCGGAAGTCCGTCCCCCCATTGCTTTGCCAATTAATTTATTGGTGCCGGAGTATCTGCTGCATGAACCCCCAACACGAACCACATGAACCTCTGCAAAAAACATGGAAGGTCATGAGAGGTTCGTTGCGGGCGTGATTACACGACCCCATGGCTCAGGAACTGGGCAATATTTGTCATGAAATTAGGTTTTGATAAGGTTCGTGCCCATCCGTATATTGGAGCCTCAGAGAAAAGCCAGCTTTGTAAAGACAATTGGAGAAAGAGAATGGAGTATATCTTAAGAGCAGGCCTCTGCATATGCAGTGGTCGTCCTGAATGCATCAGTAGATGCAGAATCCAACTTCCTGGACAATCTCTCCTTTTATTCCTTCTCTCCACCCTCCCTTGCAGTCATCAGGATCAAAAACTACAATGTCAAAAAATTCGAAAGCTGAGATCTTTAGTAAGCTGAATTCTGTGGATAATACCAGTTCATGTCCCGTCCCCCGCCCCCAATTCACCAGCAGAACCGGAACATACGTATTGGCTTGGTTCAGACATAATGGAAAACCATGTTTATTTTAAATACATCTTGGGAGCCATCAGGGCATTTATGTGGAAGGAGCTCCATCTGCACAGTATGAATTTGTTACTGTCCCTTCCTGCTGCAGCATTTCAGTGGGTATTCCGGGCTGCAGTGGTAGGGGAGAAAGTTGAGGTCCATGGGCAGACATCCCTTCCAGTGGATCCAAGCCAATGGTTAGTTTGTGAAACCAAGATTGGGCTCAGATGCTCATTCACTTCCTGCTTTGCCTTCCACAAATGATGGTTTTATCACCTTCAGTCTCCCTCGCCCAAGAGACCCATCAGTATCCCAGCTTGCATTGGGCCAAGGACAGTGATGGTAAACAACCCATAGTTAAGACCAGCTGTTGTTAGTAAACCAATTCCAAACCCTGGTTTCGGGTCTTGGTTTAACAGACAGTAACGATAACTGATCAAGTGGCCTACCTTCAGATGATCACGCTAACCACATTTAAACCCCGTGGCTGTACACGACGTCAGAACTCAACTAGATCCCTGCGCACAATCCCATTAGTAGCGACAAGTGGTGGTGGTGTTGTCAAGAAAATTCAGCTAGTCGTTCTGTACTACAGTACTTAGTTATGACACAGAAACGTGGCCTTCCACAAGGATTCAACAGCTGCTTTTCTCCCTTCTGCAGCTACATTGAAGAGGCCATCGAGAAGCTGGGCAAACGCCACCAGTACCACATCCGCGCTTACGACCCCAAAGGGGGGCTGGATAATGCCAGGCGCCTGACTGGTTTCCACGAGACATCAAACATCCACGAATTCTCTGCTGGAGTAGCCAACCGAGGGGCCAGCATCCGCATTCCGAGGAGCACAGGCCAAGAGAAGAAGGGCTACTTTGAAGACCGCCGGCCCTCCGCCAACTGTGATCCTTACGCTGTGACCGAGGCACTAGTCCGCACTTGCCTCCTCAACGAAACTGGGGATCAGCCCTTTGAGTACAAGAACTGAGTGGACTTTGCCCCCCCCCACCACCACAGGCACCCACTCTCCTCCTCCTTCCATATTTCCCCTCTTATAGATGTTAATCCTGAGGGCATGAGAAAACCATGTACGTGCCCCCTCCCCTACACACACACATACACACACACACACAGAGATACTTGTTCTGTTTTTGTTTTTTCTTGTGGGAAGGGGAGTTACTTTCAGTGTTTGTTCTGTCGCTCAAGGGACAGAGAAGTGGAAGAGTGGGCATTAGAGGGGGGGGGAAGCCCCGTTAACCACTATTTCGTCTAATTCATTTGTACGCCCTGACAGTGTTCGGAGGCTTCCAGGAATAGAGTGCTCGGGATGGAAACTTCAAGGAAAATGTAGGCCTAGGGCCTCGGCCTAGGCCTCCCTCCAAATATACTCTTCTTGAGCGCTACTGAAATCAGTGGGAAGTGCACAAAGGGTGCTGCCTTGCGTTATCTGTTCACTTCAGCAGTGTTCGGTCGCTGAGGCATTCTTGTGGGATTCCACACTGAGAACAGCATCTCTGGTGGTGCGAGGCATAACCTGTGTTCTCCGTCACAGTTCCTCAAAGGCAGAAGGCTGTCCTAATAGTCTCATATATGGGGATACAGGGTTCCTGAGCCAATATGATCCCCTTTTTTTTGCCAGAACTGAACCTCTGATCATTCTTATGACAAGATTGCCAGGTTTTTCATCCCAAAGTTTAAAAACAAAACGTATACAATTGTTAAAAGTTCTCAAATGTTTTGATCTGTTTCTGGAAGCCATCTGACTTTTCTGTTTCTAACACAGAGTGAAGTAGTATTTTTATATTTAAATGTTAAAAAAAACAAAAAAATCCACTAAATCAGCCATTTATGGGAAGGGCTGAGGTTATGGCCGGTGCTTGTTAGCCGTTAAGATTCAGTTACGGAATGGGGAGAAAAGGAAGAGAAAAGGCCGGGGGGGGAGCGGCAAGTTTTGTTTCCTTTTCCGAATGTGGCTTGGATGGTTCGTTAAGGACAAGGGGTTATCAGTTTACAAGATTGTAAGTTAAAACAGGTATTAAATTTTTTTTCTTTTAATTTAAAATGGAAGCCACTGAGCTGTCTTGGGCAGGGCTGCGTGCGGCTGGCTGCGGCAAGGAAGATGCGTTTGTGTTTTTCAATAAGGAGTTGGCTGGTCAACTTTCACCGTGTTATTGCTGATGAATTGGCAGGGAAGGGGGGGGAGGGGAATGAGCACGTTAAAAATTTCCAATAGGGTTTGCATGGCAACTGAAGTGGGGCTTTTGATAGAGAAGAAGGAAAAAAAAAATGGGTTTTTAGATTTGAAATAACATGTTTTTAGGGCTTTCTAAAGTTGTACATTTTTACAGAGACCAGTGCTATTCCTGTAGGTATGTCCTGGCGTTTGAAAACGCCTGCCACTTCTTGCCAGGACCCCCTCCCCAACTAACAAACATAGTTGCCCTCAGAGGTAAAGCTAGCGGGTTCAAACGTTCCGGGATCTTGTAACTTGGTATCTTGGATGGTGCCGATCATGTTCCGCTGCATTTGGACTTTGGAATAGTTTTTGTTTTTTTTTAATAAAAAAAAAGTCAAACCTAGTCCACCGTCTCTGTGTTTTCAGTTTCCACCTGAGTGTGGTTAATTTTCTGGATTTGTCTGCCATCAGTACTGAGATACAGGAGGGCCAGAGCTTGTGACTGACCCAAGGTCACATCAGCAGGTGCAAGTGGAGGAGTGGGGAATCAAACCCGGTTCTCCCAGATTAGAGTCCGCGCACTTAACCACGACACCAAACTGGCTCTCCCCAATAAGGAAGGCCCTCCCCAATTATTTGCCCCAAGCTTCTAGTATGCAAAGTTACACTACCCTTGGACACGGAAGTTCCACCATAATTTAGGAGTAAACTGACAGACCATGCATCTGTCTAACCTGACCGGCCAAGCATCTGTCCCCAACATCAACAACAATTTGTCCCCAACATCAATCCTTAGATTATTCCATAAGTTAATTATACATTGTTTGAAGAAGTAAATTCTTCTGTCTGCCCAGAACCTAGCGCAGACAGCTGGAATGAGGGTAAACCAGGGCAAGCCGTAGCCTTGTGGCCCTCCTCTCGTACCCAGCCCCCAAATGAAGTAAATAAATAATGGGCAATCCATGAGAATCTCATTTGTGTGTGTGTGTGAGTGAGTGAGAGAGAGAGTTTTCTTTATTTAGCAAGTCCCACCAGCTGCTTGAAAAATGGAGGGGAATTGCACTGGGGGGGGAAGGGTGTATTTAACCTTTTTCTCTCATGTCATTCCCCCGAAGCTATAACTCTGTGTGTCTGTGAGCAGGAGATGTTATCTTTGAGACGTCATCTTTATGGAAGATCATTCTGGAACATCTAGAGCACCTATTATATTGTAATATCGTAGTCATGATTTTATATGGTTTTAACATGTTTTATGTGTCGGCTTACGCCTATTTGTGAGCCGCCCTGAGCCCGCATTTGCGGGGAGGGCGGGCTATAAATTGAATTGATAAATAAATCTCCCCCCCCCGGCTAATTGTAGATTCGGGTAAATGACATGAGCGGAAATGGTCAAACAGCCTCCCCCCGTCAGGTTCAGGCAAGCGAGCATGCACCGCAGCGCCACAGTCAGGAGAGGACAGATACAGTTGAAACATGGCAGCTAGCTGACACACCCACACACACACACACACACCACTTTTCTCAAGCGGCTAATTTTACCTGAAAGGACAGACCCACTCATTCATCTCTTATGCATCATCTATCTGATTTAATCTTTAAAAAATCCCCCCAAAGCCTTAGCCTTTCTTTACAAGGAAGACGGCCCTGATTTTAAATAAATCATTGTTATTTGATTAAAAAGCCATCCTACATACTGACAACGTTTGGTCAACGAAGAAAACTTCTACACTATTGCACGGATACAAGCATGCACACCCGCCCAGCACGGTGCCGGTCTGCATCAGGTGGACCAGCTCAGACACCACTCTGGACCTTGAGGAGCACGTGGTTGGACCAGGGGGGTCTTCATGTCGCGATTATCTTTCACCCGCAGCTCCTTTCTGGCCAGACCCTGCCCAGCCTGCTCATCCCCTTCAAATGGAGATAGGTGTAGGGCGTGGAGCCCATGTGTCCGGAGAGGTCCTCACACACTCCAGCTTCCCCAGTGTTGGAAACTGGTCTAGCCAGGCTGCTGTCTCGAGGCCTTTGTCCTCCAAGCCCATCTTCTCTGCCAGCCGTTGGTTCAGATCTTCCTCCTCTGCCATCAGCTTTACCCTCGCCACTGGGGTTGACAGCTGCCCGATCCTGCCACCCACAGTGGTCAGTGGCACTCTGCCTTCTGGCCTGGCCCTGTTACTGCAGTCCCCTGCCGCGACGTAGTTCCTGCATCCGATGGCCATGGAACCTTTCAGCCTTGTCCACATGGCCCTCCGCTCTTTGCCTCTCGCTGGGGCATGCAGGGCGCACAGGTGGAAGTGGGGCTTTTGTCCCAGCGACACTCAACTCTTGGAGTCAAAGTCAACCAACAGCAAGTCTCCTGGGGTCACTTCTGTGGTTCTCACCAGTTCCCAATCATTGGTCTTCCTGGTTAGCATGGCCACTCTGCCCTCGCCTTTCGGGTCATAGGACCAAAACAACAGCCTCCCACCTCCAGGCCTTCTGTACTACCGAGTAGTCACACTCGTCTCTCAAGTGGGCCTCTTGCAGGATGATCAGGTCCTGCCCCAGTTTGGACAGTAGACCCAGGACCCGCTCCCTCCTGCCCTGCTGACAGAGGCTGCTCGTGTTCCAGGTGGTGAGCATCACTGACACAAAAGGGTCCAGCTGAACTCTGGCAGAGGCTACCTGCACATCCTTCCCTCTCTTCTCTGCTCTTGCTTTCTTTTGCTCCTGCTGCTGTTCCAGATGAATTTGTCCCTTTAAAGCTCCTGCAGCTTCCCTTGCCTCTCCAGGTGATCACTGGTGTTCTACTGCTCTCACATGCTCTCTCATCACTTCCAAATTCGGGCTACCTGTGGCTCTGTGCTTCACACATCTGCATTCTGTGGTACAAGGCACGATGGCGTGTCCTCCTTCCTACAGTCCAGGGACCGCTTCAGGTCCACGGCATTCATTTCTGCCTCCTCCTCGGACTGAGGGGGTGCACTCTGGCAGAGGCTACCTGCACATCCTTCCCTCTCTTCTCTGCTCTTGCTTTCTTTTGCTCCTGCTGCTGTTCCAGATGAATTTGTCCCTTTAAAGCTCCTGCAGCTTCCCTTGCCTCTCCAGGTGATCACTGGTGTTCTACTGCTCTCACATGCTCTCTCATCACTTCCAAATTCGGGCTACCTGTGGCTCTGTGCTTCACACATCTGCATTCTGTGGTACAAGGCACGATGGCGTGTCCTCCTTCCTACAGTCCAGGGACTGCTTCAGGTCCACGGCATCCATTTCTGCCTCCTCCTCCTCGGACTGAGGGGGTGCGACACTACTAGTCGGTCTGGGTCCGAGGAGGAGGGGGGCCCAACTGGTCAGATGGGGGGAGGGGTGGCCCAGATACATGGGAGAAGAGCTGGCTGCTCCACCGGCTGACTCTGCCACCTTCTCCTCCTTCCTCTTCGCCCCCTCCTTTTACCCACTGGGCTTCCAGGCCTTATCCTTTCTGTCTCCTTTCTTTTGCCCATCTTTTGCCCACATTTTCAAAGCTTTAGGTTTCCCATCCCAGTCTCTCTCTCTTTATTTCTCATGTCAATTTCATTCCACACTGACGATCCTCCCCCTTTATTTTGTTTGCATGCAGCACTGGGGACACTGCCGTTTGCCATCCCTCTGATCCCCATTTCAAGTCAATACCAGCAGGAAACTAAAGCTCATGCAGCTCTTTTTAAACTCCCCCCGTCATTTAATTTTTTTTATTCAGCGATCTGAGACTAGCGATAGTCTCACTAGACTCATGCTGCTTGTAAAAAAATTAAAATGTTTAAAATGAGGGGGGAAAGGAGCTTGTACACTGATGAAGGGGGGAGGATGGCGGAAGGTGGAATGACCGTGAAGTGGGTGGGGGAGTGACCTTCGAGGGTCAAGAAAAGGGCAGGGGGTAAATCCGAGGGGATCTATCTGTTTTTGAATGACCTTCGGCTTGGAAATGAAACAAGGGGGAAATTGGCACAAAAGCAACCTCAGAAAACCTAGGGAAACAGCAAACAGAAAATGAACTGAGCACTGAAGGCAGGAAAATCAATGCAGAATGACAAAAAATACCTGACGGACATGTATGGTGAAAGCAATGGAAACATCCAAACATAATAGTCCTATCTGAATCTTGGATAACTGCATGGGTAGGCTGGTACATAAAGTTACTATCGATGCTAAAGAACCAATACAGCCATGCACTGTTATTATGGTCTGCCACCCGTCCTTAAACCCACTGTTCATTTCCGCTGACTGGCTGCGTATTACCTTTTGGGTTCTGACCTAGATCCAATCTCAGAAGGTTCAAATTGTACTTATTCTAGAGCGAAGGAAAATCATAACCTGGAACACCGATTGAAAACTGCCTTTATCTGCCTCCCATTTTGGTCATCACAAATAAAATACATCTATTTTAAGTGAATGAGCTACAAACGAGAGCAGTAGAAAAAGTAAAAAGTATCTGTTTGTACAACTGAAAATGCAGATTCACCTCTGAAGGATTTAAAAAGAAGAAGAAGAGATTGGATTTATACCCCCCCCTTCACTACCCAAGGGAGTCTCAGAGTGGCTTCTTTCCCTTCCCCTCCCCACAACAGACACCCTGGGAGGTAGGTGGGGCTGAGAGAGCTCTTGACAGAAACTGCTCTTTTTCAAGAACAGCTCTTATCAAAACTATGGCTTGCCCAAGGCCATCCAGCCAGCTGCAAGTGGAGGAGTGGGGATTACAACCCAGGTCTCCCAGATTAGAGTCCGCGCACTTAACCACTACACCAAACCAGCTTTAAACCTGGGACTTAATTCACAGTGGATGCATTTTGACACTCTCTGGAGTCTCACATACTTCCAGGATTCTCTTACATCTATATATATATCAGAAAGTCCCCTCACCGTAAAATCAACGCCCAGGCCAAACCTAGAGACACCAAATTCGGGGACAGCACTCCTACCGTGGCGTAAGTGCTCGCTAAGAAGGGATTTTTAGAAATTCGACCCCTAAGTGGGTCAAAAGGGGTAAAATGTGCTCCCCCCATTGATTCCCATGTGGCTTCCAGACAACTGCCTCTCTGCACCCCCCACTCTCTGACTGGTCAGCTGCAGAGCTCAGTGTTCTGAGGTAAAAAAAACAGGGGACTGCACAGAGCTAATGACAGTTCAGGAAATCAGGAATGGCCAACAACCACCTGTGAGGTGAAGCAAAGCTGCTGGCCCAGCCTCTCCGATGGCTTCCAACACACTCCCCACACCTCCTACACCTAACAGGCGGTTGTCTCTGAGGTGCAGCAGCGGGTGCAGGGTTCTTAAAGCCACGAGGGAGCCCGCCCCAGCAGTAATGCCTTAGTGATCCTGCCAGCCCTGCCTCCACAGTGGCTTCTAATATTCCCCCCCTCCCGGCCCTACACTGGACAGGCAGCTGCCTGTTAGGTGTAGGAGAGGAGGTGGGATGCTTACAGCCACCCGGGAGGTTTGCTCAGCAGGATTTCCTTAGCCCTGCTGTTGACCCAGCCTCCCCAATGCCTTTAAATACAATCCCCCCCAACACCAGACAGGCCGGTGTCTGTCAGGTATAGGAGCAGGGCCAGGGTATGAATGTTTATGGGGAGATAGTAAAGGACATTTCTAGGAGCCATTTCAATGTGTGCCTCCCTCATGAACCTGAAGAAATTCCACCGCATCACCACTCCCTCACACCAACTCCCCCTCTCACCTCTTACTGCCCCCAAGAAAGCTCCTGGCAAACGTCGAGCCAGATACACCAACCCTACAAGGAGGAGGCAACTTAGGAATGCGGCAAAGACATTTGCACATAGCACTCCTGCAGTGCACTGAGCTGCACAGGCCAAGCGCCAGCAAGATCACCCTGAGGTGCTCAGAACAACACAGTCTCCATATGAGCAAAACAATCCAGGAACACAGGTAGAGAGGCCATCACTTTCATGGAAGGTGGCAGGAGCTGACTTAACGGACGACTGCTTCTTAAATGGACAGTTCTATGTGGCCTGCTCCAGAGTGAGCTCACCAAGCAGCCTGCTGATCCTACCGTAGTGAAGCACGGGGAGCAGGCTAGTGTTCAAATATACCCAGAAGGGTTGGGCTCCTGCCAGAAAAATGTGACAGTTTTAAGATTTGCCACTTATTAACAACCCACTTAGGTGAAGCTGGTGTAATATTTATTGCTGCAAATTATATACATTCCACTTACAGGGTACTACAGTCTGAGAACAAGGTACTTAAACACTGTGCAACTCTTACATAAGGGCAACGAATCTAGCTTTCTGCATTTTCTTCCTACCATGTACCTACAATGGCTTCACTCTAGGAAACAGCTAACTAAGCCCTTTCGTTCCTATTGCCTGCCCTCCAATCCATTTTTATTTAACCTGTCAGTCTAGAACTGCTAATCTCCAGGTGGGACCCTTAGTTCTCTAGGAATTAGATCTTATATCCAGACTACAGAGTTCAGTTCCTGAGGAAGAGGAGGACATTGGATTTATACCCCCGCCCTTCACCATCCGGAAGAGTCTCAGAGCAGCTTACAATCTCCTCTCCCTTCCCCTCCCCACAACAGACACCCTGTGAAGTAGGTGGAGCTGAGAGAGCTCTTTCGAGGACTGCTC
>NW_015168201.1:17954-28465 GCF_001447785.1 Gekko japonicus | reverse complement strand
TGAGTTCTCTCTCCTCCCCAAGCAGACAAAAAGTCAATTTATAAAGCCATCAAGACATTTTCTTAACTATTCCATGATTCGTAAATGGCTTCTTTTCAGTTAGTATTTTAATTAAAATTATTTTTTATGAATTTAGATAATTGGAAATGGATCTGTGAAAGGAAACTAGGGCTGCGGTCACACGGAGCATTAGCCACGCTACAGACGGAAGATAGGCAGATTTTCCGGGCGCGATCAAACCGCAACATCTGGGAAGCGTAGAGCTCCTGTGGCTAACCCGAGGCTTCCTGCCAAAGATGCGCCGTAAAAAACTAGTACCTCCGAGGTACTAGTTTCCGGAAACCGCGGGGCAAGGGCGGGCGTCTGATCACGTTTCCGGTGGTAGCTTGTGGCATCCGGCACCCACCCATGTCCCGTTGCGAAAAGGGATTTTCCCCCCAAGTCTCCACAGGATGCACACAAGCACCCAACGGCGCATGCGCACGAAGAGGAAAACGAAAGTTCCATTGCTACGCAGAATCGTGCATGCCGTTGAACGCGAAACCAAAAGTTCCACTCCTCCGTCTTTCGGCTTAAAAGAAAATAAATGACCCCATTTGCCACGGCAGCGGCGCCTAGCCATTGCTGGCATGATCGCGCCGCACCACTTCTTTGCCGCGCTGCAGGATCGTCGTGTGATCGCCACCCTCGTTTACCCACCGGCACCAAGGGAAGGACCCGTGGTGTGCTGCCGGCGCGTCTGATCGCGTAATCGCAGATCAAACTGCGCCGGGGCAATTAGCCACGCCTCCCCCCCGCGATATCTGGCCCGTGTGACCGGGGTTTAGATCAACTTGGTTTAATGGGACAGCTATAGCTTCCCAGCAGTTTTGAAATTTTACTTTATCTTGTGGGTACTGCTTTTAAGGAGTTATTGTTGCTACAAGGGGTTTGTGTGTGTATGTGTGGTATGTGTGTCTTTGTAAGTTTCTTTTATGGTTACTTTATGACAATGGGCCACTGAAGCAGACTTCGTCGAAACACATTTAAGCCTTTGTTTTATTCTAAGATAATAGTGTTTTTAATATATTTATGGGCTTTATGAGTTTGCTATTTGTTTAATACAGTGTATGTATCATTGCTTTAAAAAATTAGATATCCCCTTTTTCCTCAACATTTTGGGGGTGTGTGTGTGGTTTTCATACCTTAGGGCAGTCATCCTCATTGCGGGTCTCATGGTGTCTGTTTGTGCCTCCTGAAGCACATTTAGTTCTTCCCGAAAGTATCAAGCTAATCTTGGTTTTCCTCCAATATATTGGAGGTACTTCAGAAGAGCTCAGGAGGCCTTTGGACCTGAAAGGAGCATCCATTTGGAAACATTTGCCTCCATCGCAGAATGCTGCTTGGTTTGGAAGGGCTTAACATTGCATGGAATCTCCCAATGGTCCATGATTGGGTTCCACTGTGATGGCAGCCATTTTGTTGTGTTGCCTGCTACCTGTTTTTAAAATCCCAAAAGGTTCAGGAAGGTCAGGGACCCTTCCCAGGAGAAGTGCAGAAGAGTGGGGAAGGAAAGGAGTGAGCCTCACATAGATCTTTATTTAAGAACTAAGAATAACGTGTTTCCTCCCTTCAACAGTCTTAATTGACTCCCCGCCCCCCCCGTCCATACCCGTGTTTGGAATTCAGTGAACCACAGGGATCCGTGTATGCTCTCCTACAAAAACCCTCGTGCTGTTCGGCTGAAACCTCCCCCTCCCAAAATCCCCCATGCTCCTGAACAAATAACTCTAATTAGGACAGAGTTCAAAAAAAGAGATGAAGCATTAGCATGCTTGCTCTATTCATGCTAACCTAACCAGCCTGGCACAGCCGGGTAATTCTGCTTTCATAAGCCCTGTTATATAATCTCCATCTTGACCAGGGACAATGCCAACTTGGAATTCGGGACTGTGACAGGAGCGGGAGTAGCAAAACGAACAACATTCTTTTTCTGATTGGAACTAATCTCTGCCAGCCATCAAAATCCATTCACTCAAGCAGCGAGGAACAAGGAAACGGCTCTATACCAAACGTCCATTCCCTTGTGCTTTCCAGCACAGTTCATCCGTCTTCTCTCATCAGTGCTTCATTTAGGCTGGCCGGCCATCGCATGAGCACCTAGCAGCACGGCGGCCACTTCCTCGTGGCATGACCCACCCACCACATCCCTCAAGGGAGAACACGTGAATGATGGAGCCAGGTGGGTGGGCCCAGATGCATGAGTAATACAACAGGCACCCTGCTAGAAAACGGGGCCCACCAACTGGGTGGGGCAGACTCCAGCGGTCACTTCCACCTGCAGTCGATTGTGTCATTTACATGCAGCCCTGCAGCCCTGCTGGGCTGTGCCACAAAGAAACTGTTCTCACATCGCTATATCGATGTATAATAGGGGATCATCTGATTTGCTGGTTTGTAGGAACATGGCAGCTTGTGGAAAAGTAGGTAGCTGCACTGGGCCACAGCAAAATCCAAAAAGAGAAGCCACGGAGTTCCTTGTATTATTAAGACTGCTGGAGTGATCAACAACATGCCCGGACATTGGGGAGTGCTACATCACTCAAAGTAAATATCTCCTTGATTGGGATGCCAACCTGGGAGCGGCCCTCTGACCCCCCTCCTCTCTCTCTCTTTGTCCTCTTTCTAGCTTCTCATGGCCTTCCATGGAGATACACGTCTCTGCAGGTCTCTCCTGTGGATACAGTGTCCTCCTACTCCCACACGCACGATGCCGGACAAGATGGCCATTGGTGATAGGGATTAGATTAGATTAGTCTTCTTTCGCTTCCTTTTGACTGCAACCCAAATATGAACTGGATCTACTTGAATAAATGTAAGTTTACCTTTTTTGCAATATACTCGTTGGAAGATTTATTTAATGCACTCAGTATCGTGCTTCAATGACTGGGCAAACTCTTCTATATTAACCAAATATCCCAGTAAAGACCAACCAAAATAACATCACACAATCTTTCAAGTTCTCCAACTAGATCTCTAGATGTTAAGAAGCAAGGAGGGGGGATCTTTAGGCCATATTTGTTGTGAAACCTTCTCTCTCTCCACGTTTTGTGACTTCAATGGGCTCCGGGTGTGGCTATCTGGTACCAAGATGCCTTCTTGGCATGCAGGGAAGAAGAGGCATAAACGTTGCCATCCATAGCATCTACTGAATTTTATTACTATCATAAATCAGCTGCCAATATGATAATCACAGTCACATAAAAGGATATATGTACCTGCAGTAAACAAAAAAAAATCTATAGCCTCATTTCAAACTAACTTCCACAATAAGTGCATCTCTCCTTTATTAATAAAAGCGATTCGGGGTGGCAAAGTTCTATTCACGCCAAAATCAGTTGGCCGCCTGAACTGCCATTCCAAAGGCACTGCCTGCATTGGCTGGCTGCGTTG
Organism: Gekko japonicus; assembly: GCF_001447785.1. Taxonomy (NCBI): domain Eukaryota; kingdom Metazoa; phylum Chordata; class Lepidosauria; order Squamata; family Gekkonidae; genus Gekko; species Gekko japonicus. The sequence continues at coordinate 25,033 of NW_015168201.1, read as the reverse complement.
CAGGGTCCCGCCCACACAAGCCCTGGCCACCAGCTTGCCCTCAGTATGCACGGAGCTGCCGGACGGAATGCGCGGTCCAGTGGCTGGATGCTTGGCTGAGCCCCTTCCTCCCACCCCCACGCCAGTCGTCCTCAGCCCCAGCCGACTCAGCGGCCAGCCTGCGAGCAGACGGGGTCTGGCGCACCGCTGGGACGAAGAGCCATCAAGGCGGCCCAGAGGCCGCTGGATGCAGCAGGGCCCAGTGGTATGGGGAGGACGGATAGAGGGGGGATGGGCCTCGCTTTCCTCTGACGCAACGGGCACCCCGCCCCCTTCACTGCCTGCGAGGTTGTCGGCCCAAGCCCACTCCTGCCGCTGGCGGCACAGTCGTTGTGGGCCGCCAAGGCCCGAGCCACATCAGCCCTCAAGCCATTTACAGAGCTTGGGTAACTCATAAAGGTACCACATAAAGGGCAAACTGGGACAAAAAGAGGGGGGGACACTAAACCTAGAAACCTGGAATCCAGAACCTGAAAAGGTTAATCAAATAGAAAAGAGGGCCAACAATAAAAGCTTAATATATCTATAGTATATAAAAGATACATGTATCTATTAACAAAGGATTTAAAAATATATAAGGGCCCAATCACCCCTCATGTAAAAATACCAGAATCTAACACACAAGGGCTGATGGACTTGACCCGATGTGTTTCGGCCTGCATAGGCCTTGTTCAGAGGTCAAATACAGTGAGGAACCTATTGGCTTATATAATAGTACAGTACAATCATACAGATATAAAATATAAATACAAGAAGGACCAGATGAAAACTGTTCCAAAATGAAACCACCAGGCACAGAATAAAAGTACAAATGAGGCCTCCACAGATGCAATCACGTGCCAAGTGGTGTTTCACTGGTAATAATTTCTGGTCCAGAAAGTGCCTTCCTAGGATTGTTCAGCCAAAGTGTCCTCAGTACAACTGTCCTTAGGCAATTCTACTGAGGACACGTTTTCATCTGGTTCTTTGTTAATAGAGACATGCATCTTTTTATACACTATAGATCTATTAAGCTTTTATTGTTGGCCTTCTTTCCTATTTGAGTAACCTTTTCAGGTTCTGGGCCACATAAAGGGCACCCTAATATATCACAAAGCTATTATGGGATATGTTGAATGGCATGCTGGAAGACGGCCTGGCCATCGCAGGTTTGTGGCATGCCTGGTCAGGAGGGTGAGAGTCCATGGCCTGCAGCAGGAGTCCCCAATATGGCGACCATGGGCACCAGTGCCCACCGACACCTTTCCTTTTGCCGGCCAAGTGTGTTTAGAAAATGGGCAGAGTCAGATGGGGCTTTTGCCCAACAGGGCTTCTGATTGGCCATTGGAGCTCCAACTGGCTATGCCGGTTTTTTAGAAGTTGCTCTGGCTGCAGCTGCCACCACAATACAAGGATCTTCACTACACATTTTTAAACACTATGTTGATTTAAAGAGATATCCTGTTAAACAGAGCTTCTGCTAAAATGTCAAAGAGTCACTATTAGAGTTACACATGACTTGACTCCCTGATATTCAGGGGTTGGCTCTGCCTCCTGCGGCAGCCATTTTGTGCTGTGCCCACCACCCTGTGTCAGAATTCCAAAGGTGCCCAGAGGCTGAAAAAGAGGGAGGGGGGGCTGGCCTATATTCCCCAGGCTCTGCAGCCCCAATGCAAACCCATTCATTGTCTTGGATCCTGACTGGAACTTCTGCAGGCACCAGGACGTCTTCTCATACTGTGCAATTTTCCTGCCTCCCGCAAGAGCTCAAAACACTCCGACACAAACTCATTGGGGAGGGGTTGTCCTTCTCCCTGAGAAAAGGATTTGGGGAGTGTTTCAAGCTTCCGTAGGGTAAAAGCAGGAAAATTATTCTCCACATGCAGAAGTTCTTGCACCTGTGGAAACGCTAGTTGGTGATCCAAGCCAATGACCTGAAGAGCTCAGTGCTTTGCACCCCATGCTCGCTTGGTTTGTTCTCTCTTCCTGCTTAATGTGCAGACAGATGCCTCTTGACGGTGAAGGGACTGTCTTCTCCTCACAAGGCCTGTGAAGATGGCCCAGAGTGACCCCAAACAAAGAAGGAAAAAGGAAGAGCTTGCTTAGTAACTTGGCAACTAAAGGCCTAAGCGTGTTTCCCCATCTCCTTACGGAGCAGTGAATGATTAATGTTTGTGGTGGGAGGCAGCGGAAAGAAGCCTCTTCCCGCGCAACTAGCCTCTGACTCGGCTCTGTTGTGCTGAGCTGTCCACAGACACTCGGCTGATCAGCTCAGCAAGCCCCCCCCCCCTCATGTTTCCTAATAGCGGAACGTCTTCCACACCACACTGCTGCCAGTCCTTTCTGTTCCCTTAAGTCGAAACCATCCCTTATGGCCTGACTCATCTCCACAGAATATGCTGAAATCCCACAAGGCCTTGTCTGATGTAAGGGTTTTCCTGAGGGCGGCCAGCTCCCAGGGGGTGGCTGGAAATCTCCTGTTCTTACAACTGGTCTCCAGGCTGTAGAGATAAGTTCACCTGGAGACTGGAAGGTGGACTCTGTGGCACTATATCCCACTGAAGCCCCTCCCCTCCCTAAGCCCCGCTCTGCTCAGGCTCCACCCCCCACCCCCCAAATCTCCAGGTATTACCCAACCTGGGCCTGGCAACCCTAGTTTTCCTCTATGTGGGGGAAAATACCACCGCCAACAGAACATGTAGAAATGAACAATGTTGTTCTGGAAGGGTCCTCACTGTGCTCAGTCAAATGTACCTTTCCCTTTCAGGCTCTAACTTTAGAAAGCACACAACAGCTCTGGGGCTGAGGGGGGCCGGTTAGAGTTGCCAGGCTCCAGGTGGTAGCCGGATATCTCCCAGACTTACATCTGGTCTCCAGGTTACAGAGAGCGGCTCCCCTGGAGAAGATGGCTGCTTTGGAAGGTGGACTCTGCGCCCACCAGGGTTACCAGCTCTGGGTTGGGACGTACCTGGATATCTTGGCGGTAAAGCCTCAGGAGGGAGGTGTTTTGGGCACAGTGCCACAGAGTCCGGTTTCCAAAGCGGCCATTGTCTCTGTTGCCTGGGGGGATGAGTTATAATAGCAGGAGATCTCCAGCTTCCACCTGGAGGTTGTGCAAACAAATAGCCAGAATAACCAGGCCGGACTCCCAGCTGTTTGGAATACACCTGTAGACTGTGTGTCATCGTGAATCTTGCCAGAGCTGGGCTGGGCTCCATCACTAAGAAAAGCGGCCTGATGAAGCCCTAAGAAATGGCAAAGCCACCTAGGCGTGCCGACACTGCTGCTTTAGTTTGTGCTACAGCTAGTCTCGAACCCATGCCATCGACTGCATGCTTTCTTTTGGAAACTCTTCTCTTTTGGAAACTCTTCTCTGCATCATGAAGGTGACTGCATCATTCTAAAGAGAAACTTGTACTTTTCAAGGACTCCCAGGTCACTATTCAACTGCTGCAGATATTATTTGTGCATAGTGGCCAAACCATATGTTATGTGAATTATTTATGATTGTAAGTAGAAGTGTATAAGAAGACCGAAGTCTCCACTGTGATTTGTACAGCGTGACAGATTATTCTGGTTATTTGTCTGCACAACTTTATTCGCTGTACTTCCATTTTCGAGTGGTTGTTCACCACCTGGAGGTTGGCACCCCTATACCCCATTGAGGTCCCGCTACCCAAACCTGCCATCCCCAGGCTCCCCCCCCCCTAAAATCTCCAGATGTTTCTCAGCCCTAGCATGCTTCTCGGTGATATCACAGGGAGTCTGCCAATCCATTCCATGAATGTACACAATCATTCTTTTAAAAATGTTCATATGATACATTTAAAAATAAAGACTTAAGCAGTGGCAATTTACAATGTCATATAGACCATCCTCCAAAGCAGCCATTTTCTCTAGGGGAAGTGGCCTCTGTCACCGGGAGATCGGCTGTCATTCCAGGAGGTCTCCAGGCCCCACCGGGAGGTCGGCACCGCTACCCAGTGCATTTGTCTCCTGGTTCACGTGTTCGGAGTCTGAGGCTCTGAAGAGAAAACACAATCCGAGCCTGGGCTTTTCATTCAATTAAGCCCTGCCCTTTGGCCTCTACAAATGTTGACATATATGTTGTGGAGTTTCCTTTAAAAGTATCGTATGATAAGCCCCTGCCCACGCTAGACCATTGTTACTCCTTCCTGCCATGAGTAGGCTGCATTAGCAAAGTATGCTGCATAAATATTGACTCTGACAAACCTGACCAGCTAGAAGTAACCTGGAGATACATGGTCATCTAATAACCCACATCATGTGAGGCTTGATATGAAGTGTAAATAGCGAGGCGCGGGAGGGAATTCAGAAGTATAGTAGCACTGACGCCCTCTCGAAAATCCCTTATTAGGTCTTTGCAGAACGAAAATCCCTTTGTTACCAATGAGATTATTTCAATGTGAAATAAATAAAGGGTTTAGCAGCTTTCCCGGAACCATTTATAAAGTATGCAAAAACCAGGGAGGCGAGAGAGATCATACTACAATGGAAATAAAGCACTTGCAAATGCACTTTAACAGAGCCATAACTAGCTTATTTTGGTGGTGGAAAGTGCCACCAAGTCACACCTGATTTATGGCGATCCCATGGGGTTTTCAAGGCAAGAAATGTTCGGATGTAATTTGCCACAGCCTGCCTCCTACGTCATGACCCTGGTATTCCTTAGAGGTCACCCACCCAAATGCTAGCCAGGGCCGACCCTGCTTAGCTTTCAAGATCTGACAAGATCTGGTTAGACTGGGCTATCCAGGTGAGGGCTAGCTAATTTTGAGCCCAACTTTAAAACAGGAGTCACATTTATTTTTCTTGAAGAAGGCATCTAGTTTCTCCCAGTCTTTGCAAAGCATCTGACAGCTATCTTGACCAACAGATTAACAGGTATTCAGCACACTGTTTCATTTTTAAAGCGCTGCATGGAAATTAATTCAATATCAATGCCCCTGCTTGTAAAATCAACAATGTCACTTGTAAAATCAACTAACAGTATACACACTTTTGCATGACTTGAATGATCTACATATTTTATGTCTGGTTGTACTTTTTAAAAAAGCTCTGGGTCAGAATCTCAAATTAATGTTGGTTTTTGCAGGATGGTTTGAACAGGAAGTTAATCTCATCCTCACAGATTTTTCTCAGCAAAATTCCATAATTATTTTCCATTTCTGACCATTTTTTTTCTATAAGCATTCTTCCGTGCAGGGAAAACATTTTGAAGAGGCATTGTTCTTCCAAATTGCATAGAGCTTGTTTCGGCGGGGAATCTGGGTTAGGAAACACCTGGAGATTTGGGGGTAGAGCCTGGGAAGGGGAAGGTCCTCACTCAATAAGGTCCAATGTCACGCAGTCCACCCTCCAAATAGGCTTGTTCAGTCTTACCTGGCTGCTGGCGGGGGCCTCCAGCCCGGGTTCCTGGAGCTTCTGGCGCACATGCAAAGTGTGCACACTGTGATGACATCACCAAGAAGTGATGTCATCACACTGGGTACGTCGCGCAGGGGATGCTCTAGCATTTGGCCAAAAACTCTACGGTCACCATAGAGTTTCTAGCCAAATGCTAGAACATCCCCCGTGCGACATGCCTGGCATGATGACGTCACCTTAGGGGGACGGCAACCCTACCTCCAAACCAGCCATTTTCTCCAGTGGAACTGATCTCTGTAGTCTGGAGATCAGGTGTAATTCCTGGAGCTCTTTAGGCCCCACTTGGAAGTTGACAACCCTACTCTTCTCCTAGCAAAGCAAACGCTCATTTATGTATTTTTTTGACCAGCAAGTCAGAAACACAAGATGGAAAAGCCAGGATGTGACTTTTTTCAGGGGAATATCATGATAACTTAAAGTCTGGATGCTTCCAGAAGTCACAAATTACTTACTTTCAGCAGAGGAGGAGCATATGGCATAAGAACAGAAGAGGAACGGTGTTGGGTCAGGCCAAAGGCCAGTGGCCCACCCAGTCCAACACTCTTTTGTCACACAGTGGCCAGAAATACCAGTGCCATCAGGAGGTCCACCAGTGGGGCCAGAACTCCAGAAGCCCTCCCACTGTTGCCCCCCAAGCACCAAGAATACGGAGCATCACTGCCTCAGAAACAGTGTTCCATCTATACCTTGTGGCTAATAGCCACTGATGGACCTCTGCTCCATATGTTAATCTAATCCCCAATTTTTGAAGACTTGTGATTTGAAATATATCAAATGTTTGCAATTTTAGAATAAGTTTTTGCTTCTTCTATTCTCTCTCTAGTTAGAGTCAGGGGTTTTTAGGGCCGGAGCACACCAGAGCGCTGCTCCAGGAGCCCATGCGCTGGAACAGATGGTGGTGGCAGTAAGCCCTACCCCCAACTCCCCGCGATGCGTCCCCCCCGCCGTCTCCCTGGGCCAGCGCCGGAGTGCTGCAGCCCGTGGGAGGGCAGAAGAAGCCCCCCGCCACCTCTCAGGGCCAGCGCCGGAGTGCTGCGACCATGCGAAGGCAGAAGAGCCCCTCGCCACCTTCCAGGGCCAGCGCTGGAGCGCTGTGGCCCGTGGGAGGGCAGAAGAGGCCCCCCGCCGCCTCCAAGGGCCAATGCCGGAGCGCTGCAACCCGCGGGAGGCCAGAAGAGGGCCCCCTGCCTCCCGGGGTAGGTGAGAGATCTGGAGCACTGCGGCCATGGGAGGGCAGAAGAGGCCCCCCCCGCCTCCTCCCGGGGCCAGCGCCAGAGCACTGCGGCCCGTTGGAGGGCAGAAGAGGCCCCTCTGCTGCCTCCCTGGGCCAGCGCCGGAGTGCTGTGGCCCGTGGGAAGCCAGAAGAGGCCCCCCGCCACCTCCCGGGGTAAGAGTGGGATCCGGGGGGGATGGCGGAGGCCTCCTCCTCCCCCATCTCTTTGCCCTCTCACTCACTCCTTTCCTTCCCCTCCTTTTCTTTCTCTCTTTTCCTTCTCTTCCTTACATCCTCTCTTCCCTCCCCCCCCATCTCTTTGCCCTCTCACTCACTCCTTTCCTTCCCCTCCTTTTCTTTCTCTCTTTTCCTTCTCTTCCTTCCATCCTCTCTTTTCCTT
>NW_015168201.1:17372-17570 GCF_001447785.1 Gekko japonicus | reverse complement strand
TAATGAGCTATTATGCTAATAGCCTAGTAGCTCATTAGTATACCGTATGCTAGTGAGCTCCTGCAGCTCTTTTTCTACGAAAAGACCCCCGGTTAGAGTTATTATGAAATCACAGAATGTAGCAAATTGAAGACTTTAAATGAAATTCTCATGCAACACCACAAATATAAGCATTATGGTCACCACCTGACAACTAGT
>NW_015168201.1:10056-14025 GCF_001447785.1 Gekko japonicus | reverse complement strand
ATCAAAATAAGTTATCACAACACTCTTTGCCACAATTGGTGGTATTGGATGACAGGTCAGGATGCTGCAGTGAACAGGAAGAAACAGGAGAGCAAGGACCATTGTTGTTAGCCAGCAAGGAGCTTTTTGCCCTGTTTATGAACTATGTCTAATGTGTGCCAAGGGACTATGATGCCAGGTGACCAGAGTGAGAGGCCAGCACACACGCACCAGATAGTGTGCCCATGGCTTCCAAGAGGTTGCCCTGTTCCAGAGATGTTCTACCTACACACACACAGCACCATGTTAGCAGCCATTTGCTGGATGTTCAAACTACAAGGACTGATTCCTCCATTATGTTTTAAGAAGCTGGCACATCTTCCCCTAACACACTCTTGTTGCTGAGGGGCACTCATAAAAGGATTTACCTTCAGTTTTTCCTTAACAAAGGAACTAGCTCAGCTACCCACCTGGAGAACCGGTTCTGCGGCGTCAAGACAAAAGAGGACAATCACTGCTAGCTGCTGACTCAATCATCATGCTAATCAGGTGTCTTTGGGCTACCAGCTTAATTGCATCAATCATTGTCCAAGCTAAGCCCCTCACTTCCACTGCATAAACTAATCAGAGAGGGGTTGTGTCAAGGGAGGAGTCCAGCAAGCCCTCCCCATGTGACACCCCAGAGGAGGTGGGCCAAGTCATGTGACTAGGACATGTGACCACCTCAAACCACCCCCAAGAGACATGTGACTAGGACATGTGACCAGCCTGGACCAGCCTCCCAAGCCCCCCTCATAAAAAGGGACAGCCGGCCATGTGGCCCTCTCTCTCTACACCCCTTCAAGGACCGCTATACTCTCTGACTCTTATCCTTGTAGCTATATGCTACCCATCCTACCCCAGGTTCTTAGTCTGCAGCTAAGGCCTACCTTGTGCTTTCTGCTGGTCAGTCTGCACACTCCATTTTCCAAGTATAATCGCCATTTTTCTAGTATTCCCTTATTTTTCCATTTGTCAAGCTTCATCTCTTCGGACCAGGTAAATATAGTCCAACCAACAAATATCCTGCTAAAGCAACTGTGTTAAGGATCTAGCTTTATTTCCTAGCATATGTATAAATGTGTGTGTGGTTGTATATTGTTTGAATGCTATATCTCTCAGTAAAGAGACATTATATTTTACTGAATCCAGTCTCTGTGTATCTTTAGATACTTACAGCAAAGGTGGGACTTCTGTATAAACTGGTGAGAACCCTAATTTGCCTATTGCCAATTAATAATCATAACTTCACCTAGACTAATTAATAATTTAAGGCAATTTGGCTAACGCCATCCACAGCTCAAAAACTGAACTTTTATTACAAAATAGGAAATAACTTTACCAAATGAGCTCCTGGGAAAATAATGAGGGGAAATCTGTTGGGTTTTTACAGATGTTGTTTCAAGCCACTGTTCAGGATTGCCAGCTCCAGGCTGGAGAATACCTGGAGATCTGAGGGGTGGAGCCTGAGGAGGGTGGGGTTTGGGGAGGGGGAGGGACTTCAGTGGGGTAGAGCGCCACAGAGTCCACATTCCAAAGTTGCCAGGTGAACTGATCTCTTTTGCCTGGAGATAAGGCCTGGCGTGATCTGGTCCATGGGGTCACGAAGAGTCGGACTCGACTGTGCGACAGAACAACAACAAGTGGTAAAAGCAGGAGATCTCCAGCCACCACCTGGAAGTTGGCAACCATAGCACTGTTCTATTTGCACATACCAGTGAAGGCAACTGAATGCATGAAGATGCCTTATATGAAGTCAGACCCTTGGCCTATCAAGGTCAGTATTATCTGCTCTGACTGTCAGTGGTTCTCCAGTTTCTCCAGTATTTTTACACCACCTACCATCTGATCCTTTACCTGGGATGTTGTCGGACCTGATCTGAAGTTATTGATTATGGTTTTGTACCCTTCCCTCCTAATGCATACTTTCACTTTTGTAATCCTGCCTGCTTGCACACCTGGCTTTGCTCCTTACCCTTATCGGTCCTCTCTGACATTCCTGGGGGGGGGGGAGTGTGAGACTGTGTGTGAAGGTGTAAGGAGCACTGCTCATAATTCTTCCTGAAGCAGCCCCCAGACAGTTCTCAGGTTCTTGTCAGAGTCATGGCCTTGGGAGAGATAAGACTTTAGACATGGCTAGCTAGGTCTCATAGTCTATTATGACCTGTAGTAATGCTTGTGTGCCTGTGACGTGTGGTTGGGGGTGGGACCCCTTTCCCGGATTATCAATCCTTTGCTTATGCTCGCCAGTCCTGACAAAGACATTCACCTATACAGAAGTCCAAATCTTATCAATAAACCTTAACCAAGGAGGTTTCCGGTTTTGGCATCTGCTATGGTGGTGGTTTCTCCTGGACCTCCAGGTGACTCCTGCCAGCACCTGCAGCTGGGAGAGGGTCCGATTGTCCATGACTCCCCCCAGAGCCCTTGTGATGGGCTCCTAGCCATGGGGCTTTTGAGAACTCTTCCCCCGCTGGACTGGCCGGCAAAGGGGGGCAGGGGGGCTTCTCCTGCCCCGACAGTCCCACTGCGGAGCGAACGCAATGGTACTAAGAATGCACACCGGGATCAAGTGTCTGGTGGCCAAGCGACTATAAGCTACAAAAGGCGAGTTACGATGAACTGTGAGTGTTGGTTAAACGAAGAGACACATATTTAAGTAGAGAACCCCCTGGGACATTGCTGAGGGGGAGGAACCCTCTCTCGGGCAGACTAAAAATTAACTCTTTTACAAGCGGATTTAGAGGGGGGATGGATTACAAAGCGATTTTGGCAAAAACAGAGAACTTTTGAGAATTTACCAAGCGTTGGTATAGATTCCTGGAACTTTTGTAACTTGCGGCAAAAGTAAACAAATCTCCAAACATGGCTCCCAAAAGGGAGGACAAAGAAAAGCAAACAAAGCTGCGGTTTCCTCCCAAAAGGGCAAGTCTAGCAAGTACTATGCCTAGACAGGGCAATTCTAATGAATTGCAGAGCATGCTGTATGAAACTCTGTGCCCTCTGCTGGAACAAATGACGTCATTGCATGCCAAATTCGACTTGCAACAAACCCAAATAAATGAAGCCATAAAAAACCCAGAGAAAGTGGAACAAGAAGTGAAACAAGTTGATGCCAATATGCAAAAAATCAGTAAACAATTCCAAGTGATGGGGAAAAAAGAGAATAATGGAAGAGACTCAAATTTTGCTGATACAAATGGATAAATCAAGTTATGTCTTGAGATTCCAGGGTGTCCAAGAATCTAAAGGAGAGGATCTGAACCAGATCATTTGCGAACTGCTGGAGTCGGTGACAGATTTGAAAGCGGATTTTCTGTTAAGCAAAATAGATACGATTTACAGATCGTATTCTGAATACATACGGAAAAATAAATTGCCCGGCGCGATTTTTGTGAGATTCTCCAGAAGATTTTCAAGGCAACTGAATTCTTACAACGGCAGAAGGATCCAGCAGAAAATGAAGGGCAAGACAAGGTTTCCAGTAAAGAAAGTGAAGAAGAGGAAGGCATTGCATCGTCCGATGAGGACTCAGCTTCTGAACAAGGGGCAGCGGCCCCTAAAACTGGTTACAAACCGAGAAAGAAAAAAAGGATAAAAAATGAGTTGAAGAAGTTCCTTTGAGTCGAGTTTTAGCGGACTTTAAAATATTTCTCGATGATCTCTGTTTAGCCACTTTTATTGCTGTCTCTTTATAAGCATGAAGAAGAAAGTACTCATATAATGTAGTTTAAACTGATTAAATGTATTACCAAGCTAATTTTAAGCATTATTGAAGACCACCACCTCTTGGGTTTTTAGGGGTTTTGCTTTACTTTCTCCCTTAGTTTGTAGTTTCCCTTCCCTTATTTCTTTGTAGTTTGTAGAAAATTACATAAATAAAAAACTCCCCTACGGGGGGGGGGGGGGGCCAAAAAAAAATAAACAAAAAAACTTAACCCAAAAACTTTT
>NW_015168201.1:8174-10044 GCF_001447785.1 Gekko japonicus | reverse complement strand
AGCGGTTCCTCTGAAAGCTTGACAGATGCTGGGGATTGAACCTGGGACCTTCTACATGAAAAGCAGATGTTTTACCATTCAGCAACTGCCCTGCCACAATTGTGCTACAATTGATTGGTGTGGAGCCTCAGGCAACCTGCTGCTCCCTTTACCTCAGCCTCTACCCCCCCCCCTGCAATACTGGGGGGAAAGTAATCCTGGCCTACTTTACAGGGTTAATGTAAACATTACATGGTCATGTACAGGAAGTCCTCACAACCCTTTCACCGTGCCATCCTAAGCAAAGTTGCACCCTCCCCTGTTTAGGATTGTGCTACGAAAGGACTGTGCAGGGCTGTTGCCTTCGAGACAGCCTCAGAAACTTTAATAAGCGAGCCAAATTCCCAGATTCCCTTTGTCTTCAAAAAGCAACAGTTCTGCGGTCTCTGATCTGGCTATTTTTAAAAGAAGAAATCTGTCCATCAGAGCCTGCTCGTGCCCTTTTCCCACTGCACCATTTCGTTTTTGATCTTCTCCATACAGAGAGGGAGCGAAGTTACTACACTTTATTGCAGCAATGAGAATGTTTCCATAGCAACCTGCTCCCATCACGGCAGTACTCCTCTAAGCCGTGTGTGTGTGTGTGTGTGTATGTGTGTGTGTGTGTGTGGGGGGAATAAGAGTTAATTCTGGTTCTCAGCCGCTTCCTCTGGCCCTGTGTCTTAATATTCAGGCCCGGAGGCCTTAGCAACAGCCTATTGTCAACTCTGCTGCCCAGAAGCCAATGACAACACGGGACATTCTTCACACCACGGTTGATTTAGATGTGCCCCCTCACACCCTGAGGAGCCCTTTCCAGGACGGGCCTCAGCTAGCATTGTACACAATGTGTTTCTTTACACAATGGAATCTAGAATTGTCTTTAATGAAAAAGAGAAACAAAATCTTGGCCAGAAATAGGGACCTCTTTTTTTTAGTGTTTTTAGAAAGACTTGCTCCTGTTTCTTCTTTATCCTCTCTCCAATTTATTCCTTTCTCATGTCCCCCTCTCTATTTATGTAGTGGTCTTCTAGCCCCCCCCCCTTCCCATGCAAGCAGGCTCAGGGCAGGTAACAAAAATATATAAACAACATAATGCAACCAATTAAAACATAATAAACAGTTCAAAAACGACATCACAATTTATACCAGGGGTCATTTCGTAGGAAAAAAGGTGCAGGAGCTCATTAGCATAACTTATTTGCATAGGCCACCCACCCTGACACCACTGGAAGTGTGTCAGAAGGCAACACCCATCTCTCAGGCTCCACGGGACTGTTTTGGATTGCTAGCTATTGGGGGGGGGGGAATGTGCAGATCTGTCCTCGCAGAGGAGGGAGAGCTTGTACCTGAATAAAACTTGGTCTTAAAGGCAGGGCTATTTTTGGGCAGGAACGCACAGGAACGGCGTTCCGGCTGGCTCCCAAGTTGGCCACACCCAGCAGGAACTCATTAGCATAACAGGCCACACCCAACAGCAGGAACTCATTAGGACTGGTTACATTAGGGGGGTGTGGCTTACCATGCAAGGGGTTCCTGCTACAAAAAAAGGCCCTGGGTTTTGACCACAAACAAGGTCAACAGAATAAGAAGCAAAAGGTGGGCGTGGCTGAATAACCACACTTCTGGTAACATGTGGGTGTGGCCTAATGTGCTAATGAGCTGTGCTGTCAAGAGTGTGGCCCAATATGCTAATGAGTTTCTGCTGTTGGGTGTGGCCTATTATGCTAATGAGTTCCTGCTGGGCTTTTTCTACAAAAAGAGCCTTGCTTAAAGGTGCCACTGGACTGTTTTGGACCAGGGGGCTGGGGGGCTCTGCAATTTACCTGGCTGCTTCTTGCTCTGACTGAGG
>NW_015168201.1:0-7671 GCF_001447785.1 Gekko japonicus | reverse complement strand
ACTCCCACCGGCCTTGCAGGTCCACCACCGGGCCCCTCATGGGGCTCGGCAGTGGAGCTGCAAGGCTGGCAGCGGCGGCCAGGACCGTTGGGGGTGGGGTGTGTGGCCTTATGACACACTTCCGGTGATGTCAGGGGGTGTGGCCTTATGACACACTTCCGGTGATGTCAGGGGGTGTGGCATATGCTAATGAGTTATGCTGAGTTCCCCTAGCTCTTTTTCTACAAAACGACCCCTGGAGAGGGGGAACCTGAATGGGTATAATGCTATAGAGTCCACCTTCCAAAGAGGCCATTTTCTCTAGGTGGACTGATCTCTATTACCTGGAGATCAACTGTAATAACAGGAGATATCCAGGACCTACCTGTAGGCTGGCAACCCTAGCTTGGATGTAGGCCAAAATCTTTCAAGGTGTAAGTTGCTTCCTGAAGTGGCAAATATATGGAGAATATCTGCTTAGGGTTACCGGAGGCAGGGGATCCCCTGCGTTTGTGGGCTCCTGCCAGCCGGCCAACCGGACCGGTGGGAGGAAATCCCCCCCCCCAACAGCAACATCATGTGCAATGCACTGACTTCACCTGGAAGTGATGTAGGCGTGTCAGTGACACTGGGGAGGGGGGGTGATGCTCTGGTTTGTGGGCAAAACTCTATGGTTTGAGGGTGATTTTACCATAGTTTTGCCCCAAAACCAGAGTGTCACTCCCAATGTCTTCAGCATGCCTACATTACTTTTGGATTACGTAGGCACGCCGCATGATGTTCCTGCCCACTCCCAGAATGCCCCTCCAACCCTCCCGCTGGTGTGACAATCGGACCTGGCAACCTTATTATCTACTTCATTTTGGGGTAGCCAGATGCCTAAAGATGAGATTGGATGTGGAGAGATCACATAGAGATCCGAAGGACTCCGTCTACCTCCAGGAAAATAACCTCTCTTTTTTTGCCATCAAGTCACAGCTGACTCATGGACACCTCGCAGGGTTTTCAAGACAAGAGGCGTTCGGAGGTAGGCTAGTATTGCCTGCCTCTGCATAGCAACCCTGGATGTTCTTGGTCGCCTCCCGTCCAAGTAGTGACCGGGGCTGACCCTGCTGAGCTTCCAAGAAGTGACGAGACCAGGCTAGCCCGGGCTACCCAGGTCAGGGCAGGAAAGAAGTTGTTTGCTGCTGTTGTTGTTCAGTCGCACAGTCGAGTCCGACTCTTTGTGACCCCATGGACCAGCTCCCGCCAGGCCCTCCTGTCTCCCGCTGTCCTCTGAAGTTGGCTCAACTTCATGTTCGTTGCATCGATGACACTGTCTAACCATCTCATCCTTTGCCGTCCCCGTCTTCTTTGACCTTCAGTCTTTCCCAGCATCAGGGTCTTTTCCAGTGAGTGCTCCCTTCTCATTGGGTGGCCAAAGTATTTGAGCTTCAGTTTCATTATCTGGCCTTCCAGGGAACAGTCAGGGTTGATTTCTTTTAGGATGGACTGATTGGATCTTTCTTGCAGAAAGAAGTAGCCCTACGGAATTCTAGGCGTTGGGGAGTGAGGGCAGGTAACTTCAAAGAGTTTTCCAGTGGAAAATTCCACTGTGTTGTTCCCAATGCTGGCATTTTCCTGGCCAAGCACTGGCTGCTTCCTGGCTTCCTCTGAGGTGCTCACAGCGGGCCGTTTATTGAAGAGAGCCATGTTCTTGCTCAGCAAACTGCAGACGTCAGAGCTCCCCACAGCTTCACATCTGGAAGGGAAGTGTTTGGGAACAAGCGTACGAGGCATTTTCCCCAAAAACATTATCCCTGGTACATCGAGGGCCGGTGAGAGCCAATCGAAAGATTACAGAAAGATGTGAGCTATCTCCCCCTTTATAAAATCTACTTTTCTTTCAGTAATTTAGTACTAGACTGACACGAGACACCCAGAATTGCTGCTTTGTGTAACGTTAACTACTCGGGGTTTTGCAGCACGCCACTCCAGTATCTGAAGATCTCTTAAGTAAAGCAATAGGACAGTATTTCTTAAAATGGGGTTCAGAGACTCCTGGGTAGCAGGAAGTGCCATCAAACTGCAGCCCATTTATCGTGATCTTGTGGGGCTTTCAAGGCAGGAGACATTCATCTGACGTTGCTGGCCTCTGCCTCAGTGACCCCGTTACTGGCCCTTTCTGCGCTCCCCTTTTAATCCACGTTCACCGCGGTGTCCTCCAAGCAATCCTGCACTAAAATCGCGCCCAACCTTCTTTTTATTCCGGGTCGTTTCCCCCCTCCCCCCAATTCTCCATGACGTGACCTCCCTTCAGTGGTCAGCCCGGTCTCAGCCTGCTGTGGCCCCCGGGGTTATTTGGATGCCGTTTTGCCACGGCCTTAAACTGATTTGACTTGAGGGCTGAGAAAACCTGGAGTGGCAGCCCAGTGCGGAAAGGACCAGCCCTCGATGGTCTCCCATCCAAGTACGAGTCAGTGTTGGGGTTTTGAAAAATAAAACTTGGTTTTCAGCAGAGATAAAATAGCTTAGCAATGCCAAAGTAAAATAATTCAGACGCAGAGTCCATGTGTGTTTAAAATAGAAAGTTTTTACTACATTCTAGCATAGGGAAGGGTAACTGGGATGAAAATAACAACGGAGCTAAACAGCTACATCCTTACACTACAACGACAAAACTAGAAGAGAGCAATAATGGCTTCTGTACTTCTTCTTCAGAACAGCAAACAAAGAGAGGAAGAGAAGCCATAAAATGCTAAAACACTTTCACTTTGCTTCCAATGAAACTCCTAGATCAGGGATGATTTTCCCGGGCTTGTAGTTCTAAACTAACATTGGCTAGATAAAACACATGTGACTTCCTGTGACAACACAAACAAACATTTAACCCCAGATACACTGAAGTGTTTTCATCTTGTAACACCCAACAGTCAGGGACGACCCTGCTGAGCTTCTGAGATATGCCAAGATCGAGCTAGCTGGGCTACCCAGGTCAGGGCCAGGGACCCTTAGGGGGCTGCAAGTCCTTTGTAAGGAGACAGGGTGGCCCCTTTCTTCTCACTCATCCACTTAACACAAAAATGGAACTCTCTCGCTTTTCTAGGAATGGGGGTAAAAGTGATAGAATGGACTCCCTGCCTCCTCCTTTGAAGCCTCCCGATCGCCTCCAGGAGCAGCCAGAAAATGCACTCACGGGTCAGTGGGAACTAGTAACTGAGGCTGATTCTGCACCCATCTGTTTCCTTGCAGTTTTTCCACAGCCCCATTGGGAGGTTAATCGCTCTCTACACCACACGCCGCTTTCGCTTTCTTTGTTCATCGGGTTTTATGGTACCTTCTGTATAGATTTATGGCCGTTCAGGAGTGACTTCGCAGTCAGCATGGTGTTGCCCCGGGGTATCTGAATGGGGTTTTGAGTGGCACCTTTTCCTTCCTCCGCTTCTGATTCCAAGGGAACAATAAGTAGACAACTTGTCACGGCTTCATTGATCTCCATCAGTTCCCCTGTACCTATTTCCCCCTCTGTATCACCTCACCATGACCTACTTGGCTCAGGTGGCTAATGACCGCTGAGGCAAGTACTGACACAGGAAAATCTGCATACCGATGCATGAGCGAGCGTTGAAAACAAAATAGATGGCAAGCTGACACTAGCCAAGGCAGAAACCAGGATCTGAGGCAATGCAATGAAAACAGATGTTCTGAGGCAAGGGGGAACCAGGTCGAGTGCTTAGAAAATGTGGAGTGAATGCCAGATGCAGAATGGACCTAAATCAGGTAGGGTTGTCAACCTCCAGGTGATGGCTGGAAATCTCCTGGAATTACAACTGATCTCCTGGCAACAGAGATCAGTTTACTTTTTAAAATTATTTTTATTTTATAAAAGATGACAAAACATATCGACATAAAGATCATAAATTCAGGGATACGATTTCCAGTTATATTTTTTCTCTTTCTCCGCCTTATATTTTCTCCTGTGGTTATAATATCTAACCTTTTACATGCATTTATATCGTTCGTTTTCCCTCTATTTGGGTTACGGTAAGTGTCTAGACAGTTCAAATATTCAAATATTATTTTCTTCCATCCATTTATAAAATATAGCAGGGTGGCTAGGGCTGCCAAATGCCCCCGGGGGGTGGATTTCCCCCCCGCTTTCGAGCCCCGATTTCCACCCCTGTGGAATCGGGGCCCGGGGGAAACCCCACCCCTGCATGCACGTCACCCGGATGTGACATCACACGCTGGGGCGTGGCCACAGCCATTTGAAGGGAAAACTCTATGTTTTCCCCTCAAATGGCTGTGGCCCCGCCCCCAGCGTGCCCGGCGTCATGACGTCACTTCCCTGTGACGTGCATGCGGCGCGTGCATGCTCCGCGCGCGCACGCTCTGGGAGCCACCCCAGAGTCCCCCGCCAGCGAGGTAAGTCCGATTTGGCAACCCTAGGTGGGGAGGAGGCTGGGTGGTCGCTCTTGGGGGCATGGCTTCCCCACGCCCACCAGCTAGTGGGCGGGTGGGAAGGAGCCCCTCCAAATCATAAAACCCCCACCAAACCGGGGAGTCTGGCAACCCTATTCCCTGGAGTGATGACAGAAGTGATGCCATGGCAATGCTGAATACCACCACCACCCCATTTCTCCCAGAATTGTCCCCACATTGTCCATATGGGCAGCAGTGGGGAGAACCAGTGGCATGGGGTGGAGGGAGAGAAGATCTCCCACCAAAGTTGGAGACAAGGTCTTCCTATACACACACCACCTGTGTGCACAGAAGTAGCCTAGGTGGGACACAGAGTTTTCAGGAAAAGTACTATGGATTCGCTTTCCCTCAGCTCCCATATCCACCTGCCAATGTGACATGCCATGTCCTGCTGACCCTACCTGCCACAAATCACCCAGCTGTGACCTTTCGACATGCTAGGAGTAACCTTGGCCCTTTGGTGTTTCTTCTAATCCCATTCCACTTGCCTACTCCCAAGCGTCTTTGATGTGTTGCTTCCTGCCGACCCCGCCTTGCGGCCAATTATCCATTAGAACCACAGTAAGAAAATTTACTCTCAGGAACACTATTTTATTTATTTATGTATGTATTTGATTTGTATCCCGCCCTCCCTGCCGAGGCAGGCTCAGGGCGGCTTACACGCAATACGTTGAAACAGCTAAAACACAGAATTAAATAAAAGCACAACAATATACCGTAATAATAAAATATCTTAAAGTGCTAGTCCATTCACAGATGATGGCGGTATTCACAGCATCCAAGGTAATCAACTACCGCCGTGGTCTGGGTTTTTGTCAGGCTATTGATCACAATATTTAAACTGATATTGGTTTGGGGGCCGGGGCCTCAATGTTAGAAGGGGCGGCTCCCTATTCAAAGGCCTGGTGGAAGAGCTCCATTTTACAGGCCCTACAGAACTGTAAAAAGTCCTGCAGGGCCCAGATGTCATCCGGGAGCTCATTCCACCAGTGCGGGGCTACCACTGAGAAGGCCCTGGCCCTCGTCACGGCTAGCCTGGCTTCTTTAGGGCGTGGTAGGGTCAGGTGATTTTGGGATACCAATCGTAGTGCTCTCTGGGGGACATGTGAAGAAAGGCGGTCATAAGAACATAGAGACGCCAATGTTGGATCAGGCCAAAGGCCCATCCAGTCCAACACTCTGTGTCACACAGTGGCCAGAAATACCAGGTGCCATCAGGAGGTCCACCGGTGGGGCCAGGACATTACAAGATCCCTTAGGTATGTAGGTCCCGGACCATATAGGGCTTTAAAGGTAAGAACCAGCACCTTGAATCGAATTCGGTATGCTATAGGCAGCAGTGAAGTGCTTTCAGCGCAGGCTGGATGTGTTCCCACATAGGGAGACACAGTAGCAGCCTGGCCACTGCATTCTGCACCAGCCGCAGCTCCCAGATTTGGGACAAGGGCAGCCCCATGTAGAGAGCATTACTGTAATCCAGTCTCAAGGTTACCATTGCATGGATCACTGTCACATGGGCCTTCAGGGCATGGTGGTCCGACCACGGAACTGTCATAGCAGTAATTCAGTCCACTGTAACCCCGGATGCAAAGATCAGATCGCGCGTGTGCCCCGTTCGGTGAGTGGGGGTCGTAACATACTGGGAGAGTCCTAGCGCCACCATGGACGACACCAGGTCCATCGCCTACTGCAATATCCATATCCTTAACACTTATCATAAATGGTAGATACAACAACAGAATACCTGTGAACATAGGAATGTCCTTCTCAGAAGAGTGGGCCTTTTTTATTGTGGTAGGACACAGGTTGTTTGATAGAGTCATTGGGGGGATGTAAAAAACCCCACCCTGACCTGAATGGCCCAGGCTAGCCTGATCTCCTCAGATCTCAAAACCATGGAAAGGATCTGGATGGGAGACCGCCAAGGAATGCCAGGGTCACTACCCAGAGGCAGGCCCTGGCAAACCACCTCTGAACATCCCTTGCCTTGAAAACCCTCTGGGGTCACTATAAGTTGGCGGCGACTTGTCAGCAATTTCCACTACCACCCAAAATAGGAATGGCTGGGCACCTTTGGTACAGACAGGGATGCCAGTCCTCAGGTGGGACCTGGGGATCCCCTGGGATTACAGTTCATCTCCAGACTTCAGAGATGAGTTCCCCTGGAGATAATGGATGCTTTGGAGGGTGGACTCTATGCTAATGCACCCCACTGAGGCCCCTGTCCTCCCCAGGCTCCATCCCCAAATCTCCAAAAGCTTCCCAACCTGGATCTGGCAACTCTACACCCCCTATCCCCCCACCAGTGGCCAGGGGGGACCTGGCCACCGTAGGTAAAGATGAACCTTCAAGGCAATTTCTTATATCCTTGTGCCGATCCCAGCCCATTGGTTGAAGATTACCGACCTAAGATATGTAGCTAAAGACATGGCGGGGGTGGGGGGGGAGAGTACTGCCCTTGCTTTTCTGGTGGCTGGCCAGCTGGCTGCCTTCGTCACATTACAGTGCTGATTTGCAAAGTGGAGTGGAACAAGTTAATGAGTCTAATTTATGACAGCAAAGGTTGCACTCAGATGCCCGTCTGGCTTGGGAATGAAGCCCGGTCAGAACTCACTAAGACTTGCTTGCAAAGGAATATGGGTAAAATCAGGCGGTGTGTATCAGCTACGATGCGTCAGGAGAATGAAGCATACTTGCCATGAAATAAAAGGAGTCTCATGGCACCTTAAAAACAACATTTATGGTGGTGTGAGTAATCCTACACTTGTGCTGGCATAACATTTTGTTAGCCTTTGAGGTGCCACAAAAACTCCTGCTTATTTTTGCTCAAACAGACTAGCCCAGCTCTGTTTTGCCAGAAGCCTTTTTAATCTGAGGCCAGGGTCCTTTTAATGGACTTGGGTGGTCAAAGAAGCTCAATGAGGCAGGGTACACCTTGGCAACACAAATATACTTTAATTGCAGAAAAGAGTTCATAGTATACATAAAGACAGTAAAGACAGTTTCTTTCATCCCTTTGGTCACTGAGAGCCTCCTACAGTGGCAACCCTTCCCAGCTGCTCCACATGTCACTGAAACGTCCCCCTTAGGCTGTGGGTCCCCCGGTCAGAGTACTCACTCAGGCACCTGTTCTCGGGTCCATTCAGCAGAGTCAAGCTGGCTCAAAACATCAGCCATTTCTTTGCACGGAGACAACTCCTGTAACCAACTTCAGCTAACATACAAAACTGG
>NW_015168200.1:51733-55760 GCF_001447785.1 Gekko japonicus | reverse complement strand
GCCGTGGTCAGTATGTGGTTGGGAGACAACCAAGAAATACAAGGTTTGCTATACAGCCGCAGGTAATGGCAAACCACCTCTGAACATCTTTTGCTGGGATTTCTGTGTTCAGAGCTTGCAGTGAGTTGTGAAACAAAATTCTCAAGAGTATAGGGGCCCTGATTCAGGTTGGAATCATGACATACCGGGAGAGTGGCCTTGAACTTCTCCTCACCTGAAAAGATCCTGGGGCGCCACTGTTTGCCCCATTGGATGAAATATATCTGTGGTCCTGGACTGCAATTAAATTTTCCCAACAGGGAAAAGAACAGCTGTTACCCAAAGAAGGAGTCTCCACTTAAATTGGAGGGAATTAGCTAAAGGAGACTGAGCGAGAGTCTCCTACATATACCTATGTATATAAGAGTTTAAGAGAACTCTCAAATAAACCAGGCAGATGTTCAACTGGAAAGTTTTTTATTAAAAAGAATAAAACCAAAATGCACACAATAAACTCACACAAGACACATACAAGAGCTAAGAAAGGTAGGGAGGAAAGGGAAAGCTTTTTAGGGAAGAGCGATACTTACCGATCATGACAAGGTCCATGGAAGCAGCAAGTTGAACAGCAAAATGCCCAGCGTTTCAGGAAGTGAGAGAGGAGAGCCCACAGAAAAGCAAGGGTGTGAGGAGGGATCCAAGACACACACACACACTGCTGGGTAGCAGGGTGCCATAGTTACAGGGCAAAACATATAATTAGGCAAGAGTGACGTGCTTGCCAGAAAACAATGACTTAAATGGTTTTTGGAGAGGTAGACAGGGGGGGGGGAAATGTGAGAGCCTTGATGACTCCACAAGTACCGGACTAGAAGGGCAATTGGGAAGGTGAAAAGATTTAAATGTTAATTAATTGTCGCTTAATCAAGGGGTAATGGGTGAAGGGAAGTGAGGCTGGGGTGTTGATGGGATTATGCTGAGTGAATCAATAGTTCCAAGGTGACCCATTGTTCTAATGTCATGCATCTCTCCTGGGCAAGGAGGGAGTAGTAGCCAGCCAGTCGCCCTGTTGCCAGCCAGTCGCCAGTTGCCCTGACTCACATTTTGAAATAGTTTTCCCAGGCTGCCCTGACCTGGATACCTCAGACAATCCTGAACTTGTCAAATCTCAGAAGTTAAGCAGGGTTAAGCAGGGTTGACTTTTGCAAGTACTTAGATGGGAGACCTCCTTGGAATACCAGCAGTCAGGAGGTGGGGGGAGTCTTTATCCAGCCACCTCTCTGTATATCCTCCATGCCCCCAGTAGGAGTCAGTCACCAGAGGTCACCATGACTTCCAGATGCACACACAGTCAGTTACAAGAGGTCGCTGTGACTTCCAGGTGCACACACACTCACTCTCACACATACACTCACTCACACATGAAAAATATCTCCAAAAAAAGAAAAAATGCTGTGAACTTAGGCAGATCACAAGAATGTAGGGCAGGAAGGGTTGGCTCAGGCTGAGCTGGCTGAGACTGAATCCGGTGAAGACGGAGGTCTTGTGCCTGAGTCGGAGCAGTTTAGGGGTGGGATTCCAGCTCCCGACCTTCGTTGGGGAACCACTGGTGCCAGCGTCAGAGGTTAGGAGTTTGGGAGTGCTCCTGGATGCCTCCTTGAGGCCCAGGTAGCAGCCACTGCAAAGTCAGCCTTTTACCACCTTCGGCTGATTCGGCAGTTGGCTCCCTTCCTCGGCCGTGATGAGCTGGCTACAGTGACCCATGCGATGGTTACCTCAAGACTAAACTACTGTAACTCTCTCTACATGGGGCTGCCCTTGCTGCAAATCCAGAGGCTGCAACTAGTGCAGAATGCCGTGGCCATCCAACCTGTGTTGAAGGCACTGCACTGGTTGCCAATAGCATACCGAATCCACTTCAATGTGCTGGTATTGACCTTTAAAGTCCTATATGGCCAGGGTCTGACATACCTGTGGGACCACCTTTCCCGAAATATACCCCAGTAAGCACTACGGTCAGGAACACAACATCGACTGACCGTTCCCGGCCCTAAGGACACTAGGCTTGCAGCCGCCAGGGCCTTTTCAGTGGCAGCTCCACACTGGTAGAATGAGAAGAGAGGGCCCTGCGGGACCTTTTGCAGTTCTGCAGGGCCTGCAAGATGGAGCTCTTCCACTAGGCTTTCAATTAGGAGCCGCCACTCCATCACCACCACCACCATCTGTGGTTTTGGGTCGTCTCTGGTCCTGGGGAGGGTTTGCGTTATATCATCGCACCAAGCTGAAGATCACCAATGTCAATGAAAATTGTTAGTACACCATCTGAATCATTCAAAGATTACCATCAAAAGAGTACCATCACTAGCACATTAAATTGTTAATTGTTTGATTGTTTTTAATGTTTAATGTTGTTGTAAGTTGTTTAAATTTTGTACATGGTTTTTATGGTACAGGGTACTAATTACTGTAAGTAATATGTACTTTTCATATACACAATAGTAGTACCATTTTAAAAAAGCAAAATGGACATGAGTAAAGATCACATGTAGTCAGGGTGTCCGGGTCCCCCACAGCTATAAGTTCAATACATGTTTATACAAAGTAGTATTTTATTAAAGCCATGATAGAGCAGGAACAAGTTCACTGTCCAAAATACCTGGGCCAGGGTGGGCAAGGAATAATGTAATGCATTCAAACAGGACAATAACCAATAATTTTGGTTCCCACCGAGCGGCCAGACTCCTGGGTTCGCGCTCAAAAGCCTGAGAATCAACGTTTCCAAATACATAAACAATTACAGCTTCACACGGTTGTAGTTCGTTATACTTCAAGCTAAGTGGCGCCTCCACACACCTGCTAATCTTGCTGATAAGCGTTGCCTAGCGTTTACAGACAGGAATGCATGACACAAGGCAATATACGGGGAGGACAGGACATGCGCAGATGCCTGGCTGGTGGGGGCGGGGGGCGGACTACTGATACACAGTCTTCTATGGCAGCTAGCTGACACAGGGCCAGCCTAAGGGTGTTTTGACACCCTGGATGAACAATGTGTTTGGTGTGTATCTTCTCCCTCCTCCACCAATGTTTGATATTTTCTTTTATAAGAGATAAAATGAGAGGGGGAGAGAGAGGGAGAGAAGGAGGGAGGAAATGAGGGAGGGAGAGACCCTATGTATAAGTAGAATACTTTATTAACATTCACAACATTGTTTAACTTAAAAAATACAGTGAATCAGCAATGTAAAAAGTGGTGAAGTACTAGAACAAAATGTAATCACCAAAACTGGCTTAAGTTTATTTATTGTTGACAGCTAAAGGCAATCTTAGCATAAGAAATAACAGAAATTTAAAAAATAAAAACCAAATTGATTCTGATTGATTCAAATTAATCTATTACCCATCATGCCATAAGAAATCTATAACACTGTTGTACTCAGCATTTGCAGTATTCATCATACTTTAACATCATTCCAAGCTTTGTCCTTGCTACACTCTCTTCAAATTTTCTATCCATTTCTTCATTTTGGTCTTCTGAGAAGATATTCTTCCAGTCACCCACTATGCCTGCAAATGTAAAGTATAATAACTATTACAGTGAAAGAGAGAAAATTCTCTTCCTTGAATGTGACACTATTGTTTCATGGCTACTATAGTTTTTCCTTCATACCCACCCCTATGGCTTTGTTTCCTCCTTTGACTGTGCTGTGCAATATAAGGTAACACACCCTTCTGATAGAAAGCTAGT
The DNA here is from genome assembly GCF_001447785.1 of Gekko japonicus. Taxonomy (NCBI): domain Eukaryota; kingdom Metazoa; phylum Chordata; class Lepidosauria; order Squamata; family Gekkonidae; genus Gekko; species Gekko japonicus. The sequence goes on along the minus strand of NW_015168200.1, from coordinate 52,033 downwards.
ATATCTGACCTTTTCTTCTTTTTGTAACGATTTCCTCTCCCCCTGCCTTTCTTGTTTATAGCTTTCTGAACATATCTCTGCCAACAGAGGTGCACAAAAGATTATGGTACAAACAACAGAGACAGTGTGATAAAATGTTGTCAAATTAGAACCAGAGAGAGCAAGGTATGGATGTGCACTAAAAAAAGGTCATAGTTTCAGATCTGGATTTAAGATAGAGCATTGTTTTCATTATCCTGATTCTTGGAACTGTTACAGGTTCTAGACCCCCCCCCCCCGGTTTTTTTACAGGGAGCCCCC
>NW_015168200.1:30355-51651 GCF_001447785.1 Gekko japonicus | reverse complement strand
TAGGCACGAATGCTGGGTGGATTTGCATGTCAAGAGGAGTGATTATAGCTAGTTTGTGTTGAAAATATGTGTGTTGCAAAGTCTAAAATCCAGTCATTGTAGGGTTAAATGTGTTTACCTCGTGTCCTATTATTTAGACTGACCCTGAAGGGAACCTGGCACAGAGCCAATGGGAATAGAGCCCGGGAAACTGAAGCCTATTTACTAACAATCATTGGTTAATGCATTCAGGTGATTCCATTCTAGGGTTCAAGAAGAAGAATCTCCATTGTTGTAGACTGTGTGGTCAAAGTGTAAAGATGTAGTCTTAGGTGTCTTTGTTGTTTTGTAGATTTCCTGTGAACCCTTCCCTTAGAAATAAAGATTTTTACATAGAAGAAAATGCCTGCTCTCCAGTGAAGCAAAGATCCATTGCAATCTCTGAATATTTAACTACTTTTGCCAATTTTTCCAACAGCTTGCTCTCTGTAACCTTGGTAGATTGGAGAGCACATGGGCTTGTCATTTTTGTACTGAGAGAAAAGGGAGAGGAGCGGCTTTTTAGAAGTGCCTGTATTCATTCCAAATGACTGCTTCTTTGCTGAAAGGCCTGAGCTAAGGAAGCAGTAGGTAGGAGCTACAAAGAAAGCAAATTCCATGTGTCTTCCATTCAAGACCTCGCTTCTGAGCGGTTCCTTTCTCATAGCTGAACTAGTTTCTTCCAGTATGGGCCTTCCTATCCTCTGTTGGCTGAAATCACTTCCTGGACAGCATGGTGGCCCTCACAACCTCACTTCACATTGGCGGCCTGGTTCGGAGGAACTATAGCTGAGCCTGGTCCTGCAAGAGAACACGGCTTCCAGGACACCGGCTACACGGCCACAGGAGCTACCTCCTGCCAAACCGATTGTGCCAGATGACAGTATGTTCAAAACCCAGGATATTAGCTGAGTGCTGCACTCTTAGTGAACAGTGAAAACTTGATAGACCATCAGTCATCTTCAGACTCTGGTGGGGGGGTTGCTGGTGGATATGTATATAGTTGGCCTTGTTGGCCGTTAGAGTTAGTCTTTGTCTATGTAAAGTACAATAAACGTGTGCTATAGCATGTTGTTGTCCGAGTCCTCCATGCGGCGAACCCAGTACTTTTCACTCTCCTCATACCCCGCCCTCTCCTGGATCCACCCCCAAAGTCTCCAGGTATTTTCCAACCCAGACCTGGCAACCCTAGTTTGGGAAGGGAAAAGAGTTTTGGGTGTGGGGAGTACCACATCCAAAGGTGCAAACTGTATTTCCCTCTGTTACAATAAATACAGTAGTTTTGCTTTAACCAAGGTGTGTGAGTAGCAGAAAGGGACTTTAGGAAAGGAGTCCCTGGACCTTAAACTTGCATTACATTAAAAACATGAAAAAGTAACCTGGAAGCAGGGGAGGAAACAGCTGCTGCTATAGAAGATAGATGTGAACAGAGCAAGCTAAGATGGACAACAACCTATAGACAATTGACCAATCCAATCAAATATATCAGAATTTACCTTTACGGAAAAGATTCTTGGCTATTTCTCCGTGGGTTTCTGAAGCTCGATCTTTCATGGCTTTGAAAGTAGTTTTGTCCACAATGGACTGAATCTCTTGTTCACTTACAGAAAAATCAAAGAAGTCAACCATTCTTTTCATTCCCAGAGCTGCATTCTGAATACAGGAAAACAAACAAGTACATTGCTGTTGAATGAAGTAGCCCTCACATAAACCTTAAAAGTCCCCAGTTCACCTTCATTCAGAAAAGATGTTTATTTGCATTTTAAGATTAAAGCAATGTTGCTTTAGGAACTGTTGTATCTTCATTTCCAGATGTGAACTTGCATATAAATAAGTATTATGCAGTTCACAAGGACACACAAAGGCATTCTAATGGTCAACAGGCTGAAATTGTTTATTAGTTAGTAATAACTTATCATGTTCACACAGATTAAAAGACAGAAAGGCTGAATGAATAGATCCAGAGGCCGAATTTTAAAAGAAAATATTTCTGATGGACTGAAGCATGAAAAACTATCAAGCAGAAATCCTGATTTAAATCCTATTAGCTTTATTTCTTGGATAGCGTTTGATTAACATGGGCTGTGATCACATGCGCCTTTAGATCTGACATAGGTGCGAATGCCTGACAGGTCTAAATGGAGCGATCGGACAGCAACATCTGGGAAGCATCCTGCAGTCATCGGCAACCTGTGCTTCTCCACCGCAGAAGCGGAGTTAAAAGACACCGGAGAAAGTCCGGTAGTAAACGGGTTCCAATGGGCCATGGACAGGCTTTCCCCTGTCTGATTGCTCAAGCATGCTCTCAAGCCATCGGAATGGTCTAATGAGGCCATCCAGGCTCGGTGCCACATTTCCCCCTTCCTCTTTGCAGTATGCGCATCATTGCATACTCCATAGGGGGCCCTCAGTGTGGAGGTGCGATTCCTCATTTATGCGCATCGGAAACAAATGGCCAAAAAACCACTCCGACTCACCTGCAATTGTGTCTGATCACACAGTGACAGGCTGTGCCTGCACCTATAAAGGCAGGTGTGATCTTGCAATTGCATGTCAAATTCCTCCAGAGGGAATAGCTTCACTTCCCCTCTGCTTCACCTGGCACATGTGACCGCAGCCATGCTGTGTCAGAAGTAAAATAAAATAAAATAATGCTCACCTCTTTTATTTCCTCATAGGTAATAAACATGACATTTTTGTCATCCAGATACTTGTTCCATTCAATAATATGGTTGAAATAAAGACCATAAGGCACTAAAAGGAAAACAGCAGAAAATGTTCTTGTAACAAAACTCCAATAAGTTAGTGTCCAAGGATTTCTATAAAATTTCGATGAACTTTCCAGTGTGAGGCCTTACTATTGAAAGTCATGTCCTGCATGCACAAGATCACAGGGCAGTTTCATATGTAATGAGGCGACACCTACAAAGGAGATGTATAAAGGATGCTTCTGGAACAACTGCGCGGTGGCTCAGGGGATCTATGTGATCCCACCGCCGCGTGTCTCTTTTGGTGCGGCTTTCAAAAGCACTTTGCCCGTGCTCCCCCCCCTCCATGTGGCAGGGGCCACAGTCCATCTAAAGTATAAAGAGATGAGCTACTTCTGAGTCAGTTGGAATTCTTTTGTTGGTTTTTCCATGCTGCTTCTTAAAGGGTGAAAGTGGGTGGAGAGATGTCAGAGGTAAAAAAAAAAGGGAATGTCTTAAGAAAGTGTATTAACAGCTGTATGAAGATAGAGCAGACACATTTTTCTTCTGCTCTGTGACACTGCCTCTGTATGCATGAAGCTGAGAGGAGTGGTGCTAGGATTTCTACATTATTCAGGCATCACAACAATCCAAAAGCCAGCCACAAACTGAGGTTTAGAAACCCAGTTTCTAAATTCTGAACCCCCACCCCACCCAAAAAACACCCTTTGTATACGTGAGCTGGCATTCAGAATCGCATCTCAAACATGAAATGTAAGAGAAACCAATTAGAGAGGATGGAAGGTTGAAAGAAGGAGACTTGAAAAACAACAGTCAGAGGTTAGTAGCTGAGAAGCTGATAGATTAAGGGCTGCGGAGGAAAAGGTTTTTATGACTGAGGGGAACTGTATAGAAGAGTTGTTTGGAACAAGCTGAAAGTAGTACATTTGTAACTAAAGAATCTCAGTTGTAGGTTTACTGCAGTGCAAAGGTTCAATGGAAGAAACATTTGTTCTTATACTTTTCTCAGTGTTTTGTTCTTATAAATAAAAGCTTCTTGTTTCGATTAACCATATGGGCTGCATGTCTATGGGGAAGAAGCACACACACACACTTCTGAGTTAATATCTTGGTCCACACATATATTTTAGAATATGAATGAATGGTGGCAGTGAGTGATTGGAACAGTGTTTGAGCCCCAACCCCAATAGCTCTGTGTGAGTGAGGACTGATTATGAAAGGGGGCTGTGGATATCTCTGGAAGTGAGAAAGAGGACCTGAGATGGTGATAACTCTCTGTAGATGTTAAAAGGGTGGCAAGAGTAATGTCCTGACCTACTTAAAAAACCATAACTTGAAGAAGAGAGGTTGCAGAAGGTGGTATGCACTCTGTGTGACTGGACAAGGTGCATCACAGTAACATAATGCTATGGAGTTCCTTATCTCCATGTGACAAGCAATTTTGTGTTATAGTATCACTGAACATGGTTACTGTGATGTGCATTTAGTGTGGAGATATTAAGCTACTAGGGATAGCCAAAATGGGCTTTACATTAGGACATGAAACAATTCTGCCAGGTTCTCTTTAACTTTCCTTATAAAATCATTGCACATTACAGCAGACATTCTATGAGATCACATAGTTAAGAACGAGACCCTTTTTGTTCTTACTCCTGTTGCATTTATCCGAGAATTTACTGGAAAGGCTAAAAGAAGAAGCAAGCACACCTTTTCCACTGCTGAAGTCTGAAAAGAATTCATCCCAGGTTTTTTGGGTTGGAAACAATTTCATACTGTTTGAAAAATGTAAGTAAGAGACAGCTGTGTCCTTTGGATTCCGAAACAAAACCAGTATCTATAAAACACAAACATACATGTAAAAATGTGTTCCAATAAACAGCAAGTCAGACAGCAGGGTTTTTTAAAAAAATGGGGGGGGGCAATTCATCACAGTACTGTGCTCCTTTGTGGTACCAGGTCGTATTCAGGATGGGGAGGCTTGGCCAGCCATACACTGCCCCGTTCAAAATGATCACTCACACACTTTTTTTTGTGGAAATTAGGTGGATAAAATTGGCCACAACTTTATTGATTACAGATGTTACAGGCAGTGGCACAGCATGGGTCCACCAGATCCAACCCGTCGGCTGACCCTTCTGCCAGCCGAGGTATCCGTTACCCAGCCAGCCGGCATGGGTAGAGTTTGCAGGATGGCAGGTTGGTGGGGTTTACCTGGACGCCTGCCCCTGTGTGAACTTCCCTGCCACCTGGCGGTGAGGGCCATCGCTGTTAGTCTCTGTGCTTGCCTGTTCCTTTCGGCCCTCATGCCAAGACCCTTATAGGGGTCCACACATCCAAAAAATGGCACGCAAGCCGATTTCCACCAAACGGAACCAGCCCCATGCTGTCACCGCTAAGAGTTGTGACGAAACATGTGCCCTGGAACTAAGTATCGAAACTAACTACACAACAAAGCTGACCCACCACTCCTTTTACCAGTAACCCCTTCTTCTATGTCCTTCCCCTTACACAGGCCCTAAAACAGAGAGGGATGGGCAGGCAAGAAGCTCCCCTTGCAGCCAGAATGGGTGAGGATGGTGAGTGGCCCGGGTCACGTAGACCCCAGGCCACTCCCTCCGGACACCTCACTGTCCAACAATTGGCCCAGGGAGGGAGGGGAGGTGCCTACCTTACTGTCACACGTTTGGCCCCTCCCCCCCGACCCGGCGACTGGCCGGCCTCCGCAAAATGGGTGGGGGCAATTCATCACAGTGCTGTGCTCTTTTCTTCCATTCCTCTCAGATGGAGCTTGCACAGGAATCCTTCGTGGGCTGGTAGGTCACCCCTGTGATAGGACTGAAGGCCAAACAATCTGAGGGGTCTTTCACATAAAGGCTTTCCCTCAGGTTTCGGTATCAAACAGCAGTGGTCTTTTTTCTCTCCAAGCTGCCTCATGACATAATTTGTCTTTTGTTGTCCTTCTGAGGCTGCCTCCTTTGTTCCTCCATATGTGAATGAAATATTAAATAGGGCGCTTACCTTTGCCTTCTTTTGAAAAATTGATTTGGGTAGTCTTTGAGGAGCGAGATGAGTTTTTATCACTCTTCTGGAAGGTAGTTGCTTCATCCTCTTTAAAATGTGGCAAAAATAGGACAGTAAGCATCTCTTTTTTAAAAAAAATATATATTATTATTTATTAATTAAAATATTTATAGCCCACTTTCTGTAGATTCCCAAAGTGGTTCACAAAGTGCCATCCATTAAAGATGCTTCTTAATCACAAAGTAGCCAATACGTAATCTAAAAATGTTTAAATCTCAGTGTTAAAAATGGTTTAAAGCCAATACAATAAAACTCGGAAAGTTTGGCATAGTACAGCAGGGAAAATCAAATTCACTATCTTGCTTTAAAAGCTTTCCCAAACAAAGCAGTCTTCACAAGTTCTTAGAAATTGAACTAAGACAGTATTGAAACAAAAATTTGTCGCATAGCCACTATGAGTAAAATCTCATGCTATTTAGGCTTACTGGTACCATTTCAGACTTATTCTATAAATATCTTTACCACGGCTACAACAGGATTAAATAGATGGATTCAACCATGTAAAACACTGATCCATAACATGGGGAAGGCCAACATGAAGAAACTTTAAGAACATCCTGTACAAACTGTGTAAGTCCACTTGCTCTTCCTTGCTACTGCTGAACTTGGCTCATTATGTCTAATGTTGTTGCTTCCAGGCAGCCCTCCTAACCCTCCTACAGGGATAGAGGCCAGGATGCCCATTCACAGTGCAGTGCCAACCATCTACAGGGTCTGCATCACCACCACCAGCTGCACTGACTAGAGGCTTCAGCTGGGAGGGCGGGGTATAAATTTGATAAATAAATAACTATTAGTATCCCAATCTATTATTTAGCTATTTTGGATGGTGAAAGAAGTTGTAGTATATTTCTTCAATTACTGACCTCAAATTTTCCCGGATCCCCAAATTCAAGGTATGGGAATAGTGATAATTCCTTTTCTCTTTGCTGCATACTCCTCTTTTTCCTTTCTTTTTCATCATATTTTCCAGATGCAGCTTCCAACTCAACTAAAATCTGACCAACCCAATTAGTTCCTGAAGCAATGCAGAAAACACACAAAACGTTATCCTCAGACATGTAGCCACAACAGACACAAAACTGAAGTTCACAGCACGGTATCTGAGAGTTCTAATGGTATGCGTGTGAGATGATCACCACTATAATGTCGTGGGCACTGGGTGCTTATCAACAGAAGATTGGGGGGGGGGATACTTTTTTTGCAATTTAGTATACCGTTAGTTTAGAAGGTTTAGTTGCATTTGAAACTGTCAAGTGTATCTTCACAATGTGTCAGAGCATATGTGTATGTAAGAACCATAGTGTTCTAGATATGTGAAATGCTTATTGCTTCACTAACAGCCCCAAGCTCATAGAAGATGCAATATTTTGTTCTTTGTTCCCTGTGTAAACTCCCCCAGGTTTACAGAAATATCTGCCCAGTTCCCATATGGCCCAATCAGCCACTATGTATATGATAATGCCCTAGTGAGCTTTCATATGCTGATAGGGTTTGGGGAAACCTAAAGCAGAATTATAGGTCAAACAGCATCTTGAAAAGGGCTCAGCAGCAGACCGGAAAGCCATGCAGACATGGATTGCATTACAGTAGTCCAGCTGAATGATACCAGGACAGGTATGACATTGGCCAGTGACCTTACTTTGCATCTGATTGTAATGCTTGTATTTTAATTTAAATCAAAGCAAGCAACCTTCCTTTTATGATCTGTATAGTTCTGAAAATACACAGAATGGACTCCCCTTCCCCTTATATTTATTCCATGTTTATGCTGCTGTGGTCTTAAAAAGAGTTCATTCAACCTGTCACAAAGTTCTCTCTCTCTCTAGTGATATTCATTAGAACTTTGATATGCATGAATAATGAATTTTCACATGCATGCCCATTGCCCACTCATACAAACACAGAGACCAAGGTATTCCTTGAAAGACAGAGTTACTCACCAGTTTTGGGGTATCCAACTAAAATCACATCATCACTCCTGGCTTCAAAGGTGTCAAGAATTTTCAGTGTTCCTGGGCAACAAATAATAGTAGGATACATCTCTCCATTATGGAAAAACATCCGATCTGAAGGACTAATATCTTTCTCTTCTGCCAACGCCTTTTCAAGAAGTTCACGCATTCCTGCCTGAGCCATGACTAAGCTTGTTCCTAGTATGAAAGTATTAGTATGGGGGCAGATAGAAGTCTTGGCTGGCTTGGTGAAACAGACAAATATAATTACAGAGCAACCATCTGAGGATACTGAGGAAACTACAATCCCAAGGAAATGAGCTTGTGTTACTGATTAACTGTGTCGCCGAACTAGACCTGTGAAAAGTAAATCTGCCTTATCTTTCCCTTTGCACAGATTCGACTCTCTCTCTTTCCAGTGGAGTGAGTGGACAATTCTTTATTAGCCAGGAAACTTCAGAGAAACAGTTCTTGTCAAATGAAAGAATATTGGCTTGAATAATTATTTTTTAAAAATTCTTGAAATGTGGCCAATATTCCAGAATTGCTCAAAACATAAACAGAAGAGACTTCTCTTGTTTCATTGTAATCCATGAGGGTTCATGGGGGGAAATTTTTGGTGGGTTTTTTTTTAGCATTTGGAACTCCAAAGTACTTGCATATGTTGCAGTTCTGAGAATAAAACAGTTTCTGGGAAACTCAATGTCTGCAAGCCTGCCATATTAAGAGACAGATTCTGGATTCTGGATTTTGAAATGATTAATTATGGATACTGACTATCTGCTTTCTTTTTATTGCTGTTAGTCAAAGTACCACAATATGATGAGCCTGAGGTTGGGCCCCACTATATGTCTAGTTTTTTTTCCTTTTGCCATTCCGCAGGGCCTGTAAAATGGAGCTCTTCCACCAGGCTTTTGGAGCCGCCACCACTGTTCACCACCACCACTAACAACTGAGAGCTTAAGGTGAGAGAGCCCTTTGTTCCCCCAGAACTTTTAATAACAGCTTGATTCAGCTGCTGGGAAGACAATTAAAAGAAGACCGAAGAGCCGACTGTGAGAAGAACAAACTGAATAATTACAGCCATCTGGAATTAATATCACTAGCACTTTATTATGTTGTACAGTGAATGATTTTAGAATTGTTTTAATATAAATTTATATTCATGTTGTATTGTAAACTATGTATTGTTTTTATGTAAGCCGCTCTGAGCCGGCCTTGGCTGGGAGGGCGGAGTAGAAATCCAATAAATAAATAAATAAATAAATAAATAAAAGGTTATCACTAAGTCAACTACAGTAAGCACTGTGGATAATAAATAACCATAGTGGATACAAACCCTACCTCATGATAGCCCGATCTCAGCAGAACTCAGAAGCTAAGCAGGGTCAGTCTTGGTCAGTGTGTGGTTGGGAGACAACCAAGAACTACAAGGTTTGCTATATAGCTGCAGGCAATGGCAAACCACCTCTGAACATATTTTGCTGGGATTTCTGTGTTCAGAGCTTGCAGTGAGTTGTGAAACAAAATTCTCAAGAGTATAGGGGCCCTGATTCAGGTTGGAACTATGACATACAGGGAAAGTGCTACATTTCTTGCAAGATTATAACAAAGGAAACTTTATTTAAAGTGAAATGTATCTATTACATGAAATATATGTGTCCATACAATCCGTCATAGGAAAATGCAGAAGACAAAGAATTAATGTACAACACTTTTCCTAGGTGATTTAAGTCGCCCAAGGTCATCCAGCAGCTGCAAGTGGAGGAGTGGGGAATCAAACTCGGTTCTCCCAGATTAGAGTCCACACACTTAACCACTACACCAAACTGGCTCTGAGCGACTGAGTGAGATGTGGGTAACTGAGTTTGTCCACCTTCATATACCTATGTATCTACCAGAGTTTAAGAGAACTCTCAAATAAACCAGGCAGATGTTCAACTGGAAAGGTTTTTATTTAAAAGAAAATGAATAAAACCAAAATGCACACAATAAACTCACACAAGACACATACAAGAGCTAACTAAGAAAGGTAGGGAGGAAAGGGAAAGCTTCTTAGGGAACAGCGATACTTACCAATCATGACGAGGTCCACAGAAGCAGCAAGTTGAAGAGCAAAATGGCCAGTGTTTTGGGAAGCAAGAGAGGAGAGCCCACCAAAAAGTGAGGTTGGGAGGAGGGATCCAAGGCACATACACGCACACACTGCTGGGTAGCAGGGTGCCATAATTATAGGGCAAAATGTACCTTTAGGTGAGGGTGATATGCTTGCCAGAAAACAATGACTTAAATGGTTTTTCCAGAAGTAGACAAAAGAAAAAGTGTGAGAGGCCTGATAGCTCCACAAGTACTGGAAGGGAAGGGCAATTGGGAAGGTGAAAAGATTTAAATGTTAATTAATTGTCACTTAATCAAGGGGTAATGGGTGAAGGGAAGTGAGGCTGGGGTGTTGATGGGATTATGCTGAGTGAATCAATAGTTCCTGGGTGACCCATTGTTCTAATGTCCTGCATCTCTCCTGGGCAAGGAGGGAGTAGTAGCCAGCCAGTCGCCCTGACTCACATTTTGAAATAGTTTTCCCACGCTGATGCCTCATTGGCATCCATTTGACCCAAGCAATGCCTTTCAGTAAGATTGTGGGGTGATGTATGGAGAGTTGTTTCTACCTCTATAAGCTATAAACTGCCCTTCTGCGAGAGGAGGGGTCTGACTGCTAACACAGAATCTTCAGGTTAGGAAAATGGTTTGAGGGAAGATTTACACCTGCTCTTCCTGTATGCCATAGGCAGGATCTGCAATGGCCCCATGTACCTTAGAGTTTTAAAAAAATGCTGGGAGAACACAGAATTCCCAGTGCTCATCTAGTTTGGTAGATCCAGGAAATAAGGTAATATGTGGTTAAGCTGAGCAGATTGACTTTTCTGGGAAGCAAGGCACTACCTGCTCAACAGTACAGGGATCGGTCCAAAGTCTGGCTTGCCAGATAAAGATGTCCTGTTAGGGACATGCACTTGGATATATCTGGTCCAAATATATGCCCTAAAAATACCTTATCAGTGTTTTCCAGATATTTTTGAAACTGGATAGATATTCAAGAATCTCAGCAATACCAATATCCCTATTTTGAATATTCTTGGAAATATTCTGGAAAACACTGATAAGGTATTTTTAGGAATATCCAGGAATATCCAGGGCTGGTCTTTTAAAGCTCCAAGAATGTGGGGTTGCCTTTTGCAGGTTTCCCGGGCAACAGAAAGGAGGGTGGAAGCTGTGTTCATGGGCAAATGGGATCAAATATTAGATTGGTTCTGCTGTGATTCTTTGGTTTGACATTGGTTCTGTTGAGCTTCACTGCCATATTGGTCCTGGTTCCTGCTTGGTTCTGTTGGGCTGGAAATAGTGTCCCTTTACTTGCTTTAGGTGCTTTGGGTGGATTTTCTGGTTTGAAATTGGTTGTGTTGGATTTGCCATGTTGGCCTGTGTTTCTGTTGGGAGTCTCTGTTTTGACATTGGATTTCATTGGGCTTGTTTGTACTTTTTGCATTGGGAGGCACCACAGGAGGCACCACAGGAAACCATGGAAGATGACTGTGTGCACCTTATTCAGGTCCCCATAGAATTGGAGTCCTAGTTCTAATTCACTTGAAACTTGGGTGGGGGGATGCCTTTTGTGGACAGGCATCACTAAGGCCATGGAAGTTTTGGTGTCATTTGCTTAAAAAAAAAAAAAAACAGCTACCCCACCCCCCTGAAAACATTCCACAGAGGGAACAATGGGCCTGAATGATTTCAGAATCCTGAAGAACCACTGAATCTGGATACTGAACTGGTATTGGAGACTCAACTAATCAAGAATACTGATTGACTTTGACAAGCCTTTATTGGCATACTGATGGTTACACCTTCCCTGAAATCCACATCTAAAAAATACAGGTTTTTTTCCCTTCTGGTGCACATGCCTACATCCTATATCTTGTGCATAATCTTTGAAATGAGTGATCATGTTACACAGAAGAGAATGGTGGGAAGAAAAAGCTGAAGGAACAAGAAATCCTAAATATAAAAATCCTAAATATAAATACACATTGATGGGGTCTGAACTGGCAGAGACTGAGCAAGAGAGAGATCTTGGAGTTGTAGTAGATAACTCACTGAAAATGTCGAGACAGTGTGTGACTGCAATAAAGAAGGCCAATGCTATGCTGGGGATTATTAGGAAGGGTATTGAAAACAGATCAGCCAATATAATAATGCCCCTATATAAATCAATGGTAAGACCTCATTTGGAATACTGTGTGCAGTTCTGGGCACCACACCTTAAAAAGGATATTATAGCTTTGGAAAAAGTGCAGAAAAGGGCAACTCGAATGATAAAAGGGTTGGAACACTTTCCCTATGAGGAAAGGTTAAAGCGCTTAGGGCTCTTTAGCTTGGAGAAAAGACGACTGAGGGGTGACATGATCGAGGTTTATAAGATTATGCATGGGAAAGAGCAGGTAAAGAAAGAGGTACTTTTCTCCCTTTCTCACAATACAAGAACTCGTGGGCACTCCATGAAACTGCAGAGCGGTCGGGTTAGAACGGATAAAAGGAAGTACTTCTTCACCCAAAGAGTGATTAACACATGGAATTCACTGCCACAGGAAGTGGTGGGTGCTACAAGCATGGACGGCTTCAAAAGGGAATTAGATAAGCATATGGAGCAGAGGTCCATCAGTGGCTATTAGCCACAAGGTATAGCTAGGGGCTCTGGGGCAAGTGATGCTCTGTCTTCTTGGTGCTTGGGGGGGGGTCAACAGTGGGAGGGCTTCTAATGTCCTGGCCCCACTGCTGGACCTCCTGATGGCACTGGTATTTCTGGCCACTGTGTGACACAGAGTGTTGGACTGGATGGGCCTTTGGCCTGATCCAACATTGGCGTCTCTTATGTTCTTATGTTCTTAAAGGATTACTCTGTCCTTGCATGCAACAGCAATTCACTCCTCTACAATGAAGAATTTATTATGGGATGATTCAACAACTGCTATCCCCTGAGAGTTGGACTATGCAACCCTTCCTAAAAACTGAACCAAATGTTGAGCTTTGTCACTTACCTTTTTATTGGTACTGCCTGAATCACCAGAGAATATAGCTTTAAAAAAAACCCAGGACCACCATATTCCCTTAATGGAATCATTCCTCCTTTAATCTCTTTAGCCTCCTCAAGGTATTTCTGGAGAGGCAGGGTACAAATGACCAATAAATCAATTAAATAAATTAATAAACCAGAACAATCTTAATAGCAGAGTAAATTTTCACCTATTGACTGGAAATGAAATCATTACCAAGTATATTTTAACTGTCTGATGACTGCAATGCAATTCATTCTAAAGCACTTTGAATATGTTAATAACATATGAGCGGCTCAACAGAATGCAGTAGTGGCAGTGAAGTGAATGAGCACTATAATATAACAAGGAAGCATAAGGAGCTAGAATAGCTTATAAATAGCAGGAATATTCACTTCATATTCAGCCATCAAGAAGAAAAAAAGCATGTGACTAGTCTTTTGTTACCCATGTTTTGCTAAACTATCAACTGCTGACTCTGATTCTCCAGTGAGCTACTTCTTCATCTCCAACACATCACCAGACCTCAGAAAACTGCTCTCAAGAATGTGCCTACTTGTTAATCTATAATATATAAAATCTCTGGTGTATTGGCACTTTCCAGCTCTCCCATTGGCTGTGCTGTGTGCTCCATCAGCCATTGGCCTGTCAACCACCACTCAAGAGTACTCACGTGCCATTGACTGGGTACTGGATCCACTCCTCACCCCCGCCCACTGTCGGCTTGGCCACTCTTCCCTGTCAGAATAAAGTGCCAAAATGGTTGTCTCTCCTGATGAAGATGTTCCTCCTGCTTGGTTCCTCTGCAGTTGGCTGGCTACTGAGGTGGGCCAGCAGCCATCAAATCATTCTCTTCTTCTCCTACTGTAGGGCTCACTTTCCCCTCAGTGGCTGTTGCTAGGCAACCAAGCTTGGTTCTGTCAGTCAAAAGACAGGGGCAGGAGTCCCTTTCCAGGCCTACTTTGGCCTTTGTGGGGAACTCATTGGGGCCAGTCCTGACAATGGTTGCCAACTCGAGGTTGGGAAATTCCTGGAGATTTTGTGGTGGAGTCTGTGGAAGCCAGAGTTTAGGGAGGGGAGAGGCCTCAGCTGAATAGAATGCCATAGAGTCCACTTTCCAAAGCAGTTATTTTTCTTCAGGGGGAGAGAGATCTGTTTTCTGGAGTTCAGTTATGATACCAGGGGATCTTCAGGCTCCACCTGGAGGTTGGCTACCCTAGGCCTGGAAGCACTCTCTGGGTGACTTCATGATGCCTGACTGACATGACTTAACTAGACATGGCTGCTTGCTTCTGTTTACCAGCAGCAGCCCCCCAAGACTGGCAGTGTGGCGTAGCAGTTAGCGCTTCAGAACAGAGTCTGCCAGACCCAGGTTCTTTCTGTGGAAGCTGAGTGGGTGATTTTGGACAGGTCACAGACTTTCAGTCTAACCTACCTCACAGGATTGTTGTGCAGTTCAAAAGGGGGAGAGGAGAATGATGTAAGCTACTTTGGTCCCCAGTGGGGAGAAAGACTGTACTTTTCCTAGGTGGAGCAAGGGGAGAGGAGAGGAGATGGAAAGCTGAAGTCAGAGTGGCAGATAAAGGTAGGTTGATGGTTGGCTGGGAAGAAGATAGGGTTGCCAACTCCAGATTGGGAAATTCCTGGAGATTTGAGGTGTGGAGCCTTGGGGGGGTTAAAAGGGGTGGGACCTCAGGCAGGTTCACTGCCATAGACTCCACCCTCCAGCCATTTCCTCCTGGGAACCATTGTTGCCAATCTCCAGGTGAGGGCTGGAGATCACTCAGAAATACATCTGCTCTCCGGATGGCAGATTTCCCCTGGAGAAAATGATGGACTCTGTGTCATTATACCCTGCTGAGGTGACCACCCCATGACAGCCAATGTGACGTAGCACTTAGCACTTCAGAGCAGGGTCTGCCAGACCCAGGTTCTTCCTGTGGAAGCTGATTGGGTGATTTCAGACCACTCACAGACATTCGGCCTAACCTACCTCACAGGGTTGTTGTGCAGATTGAAAGGGGGAGAGGAGAATGATTTGGCAGCTCCATCCTCATGGAACAAGCTCCTGGTAGAGATCAGGGCCCTGAGAGACCTTTTGCAGGTCCGCAGGGCCTGCAAGATGGAGCTCTTCCACCAGGCATTCGATTAAGGAGCTGCAGTACACACCGGGGAACATCACTGTGCCCTGGCTTTCCAGCCTGTAACCTGGGTCCTACCATCACAATCCTGACCTGTGCTTGCCACCATAATAAATGAGAACTGTACAGCTGCAATATATGGAACATCTAACAGTCACCTAAACCATGGTTATAAGAACTGCTCCGCTTGTTGCTTGGGTGTGTTCCAGCGTATTTATGTATCCGTTTTTAATTGACTGTTATCTTAATGTAAATTATAAGTTTATACTAGGTTTTATTGTATTTTACTGTATCTAACTGGGTTTTTTAAATTGTTTGTAAGCCGTCCTGAGCTTGCCTTGGCAGGGAGGGTGGGATATAAATCATATCAAATCATGTGAGCTGCTTTAATAACCACTGAAGAGAAAGACTGTATTTTTCCTAGGTAGAGGCTGCAGGGAGGGAGGAGGAGATGGAAACCTGAAGTCAGGTTTCTTCCCTGGAGAAAATGGTGGACTCTGTGTCATTATACCCTGTTGAGGTCACCACAGCAAATTGACACTGAGTGCCCAAGGCTGGGGCACCCTCCCAGAGCCTCTTTCTAGAGCTCATTGTATTTATTTCCACAACAGGCCATATTCCTAGTTACAATATAATTTGGATGGCCAGCTCCTAGTACAATACATGTAATTGTTGCAATACCATTCCATTTCAATCAGAGGGGGAGGGGATGGAGGGCAGATACATTTCTTACTTGTGGATGTGGACCAGTGGTTCAGGAGATGCTCACAGGAGGCTTCAGAAACATAGGATCTGCATTGGAAATAAATATGGCAACAATCAAAGTACTATTGCACCCCATCCCCCATCCTATAGCTCTCCATTTGTCTCTGCCCCCCACCATGCTACTGTAAACCACAGGATGTTCCTCTTAATGGTGGTAATGCTGTGCCCACAGCCCATACTTGGACATTATTTAGGCAACATTATAAACGATTTGTGGTAGTGATGCTTAATACAATGATTCCCAGCCTATGGGTTGGGACCCCAAAGTGGGTCACAAAGCCTCTGAAAATGGTCATCAGCAAGCCAACCCTCCTGCCCTATTTTCTGGAACCCAGAAAAAAAATCGGAGCCAGTACTATCCTTCCCAACTTTCAGGAATACCCACTAAATGTGGGGAGGGGGGGAAACCATTCTGGATTCTGAAATTACATCATTTTTCTTAGATCATGGCCTTGGTGGTCTCACAAAGGTCATAAAGCAATCTCCCATCTGAATGGCATTGGAGTATAGTGGTAATGGCCTTTGTGTGAAGTTGCATCTACTTATGTTTTCAAAGTTATTTGTGATGCTTTATTGGTTGAAATGACATTGCCAACTACATGGTGTATAACTGAGGCAAAGAAATATAACCCGGGAAGTTTCATGAAAGACCCCCATTTTCATCCCCCAGTTTTCATCCAAGTGCTACTGTATGCGGATGATGCCATTATTCTCTCTAGGACTTCTATAGGGCTGGAACGGGCTCTGAAGAAATTCTCCCTTTATTGTGAAACTGAATATCTTAAAATTAACCATCAGAAAACAAAGGTTCTGGCCTTTAGGAAAAATACAAGGTCCAGGTGTTGGGAGCTTCAAGGACATAAGCTTGAAATATCTGGGAGTAAGGGTGCAGGCTTCTGGTTCCAATAAAATTCATAACAGCAGCGCTGCTGATGTAGGAGAGGAATCAGTAAATAGTATTCTGAAATTCTACCGGACACAGGGGGACTACAGTGTCCAGACAGCACTTTGCTTGTTCAAAGCCAAGGTGTTGGCCCAGTTAACCTACGGAAAATTTCTGGGGTCTTCAGTTTCCTCCCTCTCTCCACTCAAGACAGTTCAATCAAAATTACTTAGAGCGCTAATTCAGGTACCCAAGTGTGTATCAAACTCTTGGGTTCACTTGGAAAAAAGGAATGACCCGGGTAGAAGTTGGATTTGTATTCTTTCTATATATAAATGGATAATGGGCAGTATTAATCTAAAGGGGCTGTTCCCTCTCATCCTGCATGACCAATTTCAGAGCAGTTGGCTACAAGCGGTCCAAATGTCCATTGAAAAGTTGGGTCCCCCCCCCCAAGTCCTCTTAAATCTTGGCATAAATCGAGCAAAATTGCTTATTAAGCAGAGAGTGTTAGATTCGGAAAGGCAAGCAGACATTTGCAGTTCACCAAATTATTTTTCTCCAGCAAACAGTGGATATGTGGTTGCTCCTGTGGCCTATTTATATTTTCTTGAATCTTACAATACCAGAAGGGCCTTCACCCTAGCAGGGAGCATGGCCTTGCCGTCCACAGTAATAGAGGGATGGTACAGAGGGATCCCTTATGCGCTCAGGCTCTGCACTTGTTCCTGGACTGAAATAGACTCTCTGGAGCATATTTTTTAAATTGCTCTTTCCATACAGCGAGCTGAAAGGAAATAATCAGCCCACTGCTGGAAAGGTTCCCAGGAAGAGCAAACAAAATTAAATTAGAATATCTTTTGTCAGATAGGAATCATCATACATCAAGACAGGTGGCTAGGTTCTGCATCCAGGTATATAAGGAATGCAAAAAGGGAGGCAAATAGACCATATCTCTACCTTTTAGCAAAAATTGTTTTAAACTGACTTTTTAAATGGTTTAAAGTTTTGAATTATATTTTATATAACATATAATCTTTTACGTTACTAAGGGTTTTTTTCTGGCTCATAACCAGCCAGGATACTGTCGGGAATTTTTCTATTTGTCTTTCAAATTGATATGTACTAGTCGATGACTGTAATAATAAACTGACTGACTGACTGAGGCAAATAAATGTTTCTAAAATGTTTCTTTCAAACCACCATGATATCAGCAGATCTGAGCACCTCCTTTCCTGTAGTTTCTCATCTCAACTTTACTTCCAGCTGTATTTCATAAGGTGATGGGAACAATTGCTTCAGACAAAACACAGTTGTTTTATAAAATATTTTGTAACTGTATTATACTCTAAAAACTGGGAAGCAGAGCAATGCTTATGAGGCAGGATATTTTCAACTCAGGATTATATACTGAAGTATTAATGCTTGGCACATGTTGGCCTGGAGGTGTTTCAGTTGTCCAGAAGGTGGAGATACAAAACCAGGAAAGCAATATTTTGAAAACATTATTTTTTTTATTGAGTGGTTCTTTGCACATAGACCTGACAATATGGCAGTGGATCAAAATTTAAACTTCTGGAATTTTGTGAGTAGCATTACAAGATGCTGGCCAGAAACAATAAAAAGTGTTCAAAAAGTTTTCATTTGAAATCTATTTTATCAGTTATTTTAACTATAGATATATGTATTTGTATGTTGTTACAGTCTCCCTGTAATTTTAAGGCTTGCATATATACAAAAGACTAATCAAATTAAAGTATCACCTAGACTATATTTCTGAAAGAAGAATTTAGCAATTCTTGAATAGAGTCTCAGTATATATGTATAGTTAAATCATGCTGAAAGTATTAATAGGAAAAAGTAGATATGATTTCTACTGCCTTTTCACACAGAGGAAAAGTATGATTATCATTAAATGCATTTCAAGAAGGTCAGTCTCTTGCTGTTTTCTGAGACAACACGTGATCATTTATGAGTGGTCCTTCCTCAGTCTTCAAATCTTGCAGTAAATGTCGTACTTTATCTTTTCTCCCACTTTGGTTCCTCCTAAACGCTTTTTAAATATTGTGTCCATTTCCTGATTGTTTTCTTCATTGAAAAGTGTCTTCCAGTCGCTTACACCCCCTGACAATTAAGGAAACATATTAGGGTGACGGTGACTATTTATAAATGTATACATCTGATTTGAAAGATGTGAATTTGCTTTTACAGATTAAGGATCCCCAGAAAGCCTGCCATATTATCCTTGGCTCTATGAAAAAGGCAGTAACTGATCGTACAAACTGCACTACAAACTCTCCAGATATTCTTTCTTGGTAACAGTTCCAAGGATGCAATGAGAGCCTATACACAAGTGGAAACAAAGTGAAAAGGTTCAAACATTCTTTAAAAAGGTGCACATTAGACATGCTGTTGAATTTCATAGGGTTGCTGGCTTGATTGGAATTCCCCCCCCCCTCCAAATTCAGTTTTACTTCCGGCTTGTTGTTGTGTACTGCCACTTTAAGAGGCTACACTGATAGGCCTCACAGCAAGCAGGAGAGCAGGAGGGTGTTGGGAAAAATGCAACTGTAGCACTTGTCAGTCTAAACTAATCCTGTATAAAGTGTTACCTGCACCTGTTCCCACCCCCTTTAGGTTCGTAATGGTCTGGTGAGTGCCCCTTACCAAGGTGGGGTAGAATGTTAAAAGAAACTGAAGTTAGCTGGAATGCAACACAAGGTTATTTAAACAATAAAATTGTTTATTAGCTAAAGACAGTCAAGGAATACAAAACAGAATACTTCCTAAAAAAGACAGTCAGTGGTTAAATATACAGAACAAAGATTTCCCCATGCACAGAAGCTTCTGTACTGGCCCAGAGAGATCACGAAAGACAAAGCCTTCCCTGGATCGCCGAGTGTCAGTGCTGAAATGAAGCATCTTGCCTTCTTTTATACCATATTGGTCCCATACATTTTGATAGAGCTATAGAAATTATGAACTGCATCAATTAATCTAACTGTCCTGGTAATGTGGACCATTATGGTCCAGAAAATGTTCCCAAATTCCAGAGGCAATGGGGTTACCCCGATGCTTTTAGCAAAACAATGCAAGATAGCACCTAAATTTTTAAATGACAAACACAAGAATCCTTACAATTTCAGGATGTTCTTTGTTTCCTTGAATTAGGGCAGCCAGTCAGGCACTGTCTGCTGGCTGGAGGTGTGATGTGAGTTTCTACATGTAGGCAAGCCTTTAGTATTGCAAATATTCTGGCTTCCTTGGCTTAATGGCAGGTGCATACCAGTCTTTTATTTCTAAATGTTTCCAAATTCTTTAGATTCATTAACAATCTAATGCAAATGTTGGTTCCTGTGTATGTGATGGAGGAAAGATATCTCTTGAGACAAAGGCCTAGCAAAAAAAATGTTGGGAGTCATGTTCACTGTGCTGCTAGATGCTTGGAAAGTTACAGAAATAGAGGAGAGAAAAACACTATGATTTCTTTATAAAATTAACTGTATAAATGGGTTTTAAATTTTCTGAACCAACTATTTTATTTTTCTCACAACAGAGGGACTCAGTGCTTCTCATCTCAATCTCCCTGCTAGCAGACTGCAGAAGTGAAAGGCCTACTAAGAATCTGCAGAACCAGGCCAGGACAACCCTGGCCTAGACCTCTAGAAACAGCTTAGTTAAATATTGTTGTTCTTTATTCCAATAGCCAAGTTACCTGCCCTACATTTACTGCTAATAAAGAGGCCTTCAGCCAACCAGAACTGGGTGTTTGTTGTTTGCTTCACTACACAAAACTTTTGCTAATCAAATCTTCACTTTTGTGTGCCATTTTGTTTCCTTGTGCTATATACATTTTTCAGTAATCAGATCCCTATAACAACTTAGTTAGGATTTTAGGTACAAGTGTTCCTCCATCACCCGTGTGTTAGACCAGGACAAGTGAAGGGCCCACAAGGAGTTGGAGGGCTGATTTTCCCCTCCCCCTCATAGTCTCTCCCCTTTTCCTGCTTCCTTTTATCCTTCCCACCTACAATCCAACTTCTATGTGATGTCATTACGTCACTTTGGGGGTGGGATTCCCCCCACTGGTGGGGAAGAGGCCTGAAAGTTGGAGGATCCCCTGCTCCCAACTGGGTAATAAATACACAAACTGGGAAATGGCATCCCTACTGTGGTAAGAAATTTTAGAAATATGGAAGGTTTGGGTTTAAAATGAACCAAATAGTTTATAAAATCCATGTACCTATCTCTGTCATTGCTAGAAAAACAGCTGACAGCCATGGCCTGTTTCACTACACCAGACCATGAGTCTTTGCGAGCCCTTTGTTCTAAGCAGAGCATTCCTCTCAGTGTACTCAAAAGTTTACAACATCCTATTCCCAGGATTTGAATGAATGAATGTTTCCCCAGGGATGAGACTCCCAATTTCCTAGGCAATAAAATGTGTGGCCATTTGCAGGGCTGGCCCGAGGTTGTCCTGCGCTCTAGGCAAGTGCAGATGCCAACCTCCCGGCGGGGTGTGTGTGTGGGGGGGGGCATGAGGAAGAGAACTGAGCCAGGCTCCCGCCCACCTCCACCCCCCCGCGTCCTCCTCTTGCAGCCAGCAGAGCTCCTTCCAGGCTGGGAGGAACTCTGCC